>NC_084901.1:27780819-28086243 GCF_949316345.1 Pungitius pungitius
AGCCTGTGTTCTGAATAGCAAATGTCAACCACTTAGAACTCTTCAAACACAAGATTGTGGAAATAAAAATCTCAACACAACTACGGGAGATCTACTCTAGCACAACAAAAACCTACTAAAGCCTACAATGTGATAATTTAAATCTCTGTGTTTTTGTCTCTTTAGTACTAAGCAGAGGCTTGTGCAGCCACAGATGAAGCAGTCTAGACAGAGAACATTCTCAACATACTCGTCACAAAGACTTTATTGCTGTTTTGAGTTACTTTTAAAACTTTCTCTTTACTTTTAAATGCATATTTTAACTCCACATTTTTTTCTCTTCTCTATCAAAATATCCAGCGTTTCCCTCATGAGTGGCGTTAGGAGAACAGGAACTCTTTCCTACTATTGTTATTCGGACAAAAAGTTTGCAGAGCTTCTGCTCAAGTGGTGTAAGGGCCAAGTTTACATCTTCATGGATATCTGATTGGTCTCTTGATAAGGAGGACGACAACGGCATTCTAGATACCTCTCCTCTCCGGCTTGTGCCAGGGTTACTCTCTGAGGTTGAATCCTCTTCCGTCATGTCATTCAAGAGTTGCTGTTGTTTTTGAGACAAATGAGAACTGAGGTTTTGGACATTCACTGTGCCTTCAGAGTGAGCGCTTGGCTTGCAATGCCAAATTTTCAACTCTCTTGGTATAACTGTGCAAATTCCGCAGCATCTTGGACTGCTCCTTAATCCCTTGACTTCAATCCTTCCAATTTAATCAACATGGCCAAAGAATGCAAGTTGTGGCCAACTTTATGATCGAGAGATGGACGTTGTTACGAAGCGGTTTGTCAGTAAGACCACATAGGCATCTTGCAGCAGTGACATAACCATACTTTTCTGGCTTTGTGAGTTCTTTGTTGTTGTGACAAGTGCAACTTGTTTTGCTGCCAGTTAAAGTCTACCAAGCTCTCTCAGATTCTGCTGGATGTATTTGTGATGGCAGATGACCTTCTCATTCTTTTTAAACAGTCGGTACCCATATAAGAATGCAGCAGTCTTGCTTCACAGCTAGTGCAATAGCATCCTGATTCATGTCATTTATGAACTTCCAGTAGGCATTGCTTAATTCAATTGGAGCAGGTTCAGCAAAAGCAGACAGTGCTTGGACTCTTGTTTTACTTGGTATGGATTTCTCACCCTGATGCTTTAATTTGTAGAGCTGAAAATGTCGCCACATCACTTTTCTTGTGTACAACCCGTAGCAGTACAGACAATACCCAGTCATTTTCTATGGTTCTAGCATGGAATGAGTTTACCACTCTGTTGCTACAAAACCTTAGTGTTAGGTTGAAAGTTCTCCTGATTTCGTATATAATGCAATTGAAGTCTTTTCAGATGTTTGCAAACCTAACGGCAACGTCGTTATCAGTGTGTTGACATTTTCTGAACTTCTTTAGAACAGTACAAGCAGTAATGTGAACTTCTTTTCCCATCCTCCTTCCTCATAACAGAATCAACGTAGACGGATGCATCATTTTCAATGGAAGTTTAAACAATCACCTCGTGCCCTGCCATTTGCTCATTATCTGCGTCACCTCTACTGCTCTGACTGGAAGACTTGACGCTACGATTGGATACCACTATGTACACGAGCAGAACGCGCCAATTACGACGATAAAAGTATAATTTCGCTCAGACAAACCATGCAGAACTTTCAGTACAAAGCCCATCAAGCCATGGAATCGAAAAATCCAGAATGTGTCTTACCTTTGTTGTTTTCACAGAATTGATGGGTTAAATCCGTGGTTTTTGCAAAAAGCTCTTGTTAGCATGCAAAACTCGTGTCTAGTGAAGCAACATGGCTGCTCAAGCTGTCTGTTTTTTTTGTTGTTGAGCCAATCAATTCTCGAAGTGACATGTGACGCCGGTGGAAGCACAGGATCGCTGGTGCTTCTCTTTAGAAAATGTACACGTGTACTGTCCACAAACTGGGCTATCACGTAGATGCGTCTTTATCCTACATTGTAAAGCTTTATGGGATTTATAGGGCAGATTTGTGACATGAATTGGAGGCCATCCATGCATCCTTATAGTCAGTCAATGATGGATTGTATAAGTGGTCATATTTACAGATTTATTCCGACAAAAGCTCTTCATTTTGATCCATTCCATCATAAAAAATCTTCGTTTTAATAATAATAATAATTATTATTGTGATATGAAACCGGAAATGTGAGACTCCGGAATAGATGTAGTAAGAAGCCAAATCACAGCCTTGCTAGCTTTTGACCCTAGTCTAGAAAAATTGGTCGATGCATGCAAGAAGGAATGAAAAGGCACGCAAGGGGTTCTTGCGTGTCCAACTGCAAAAATGTTCAACCGCAACATCCGGGAACCCAAGCAAGAGCAATCAATTCTAGATTCAAGATCAGGAGTGTGTGTCAAGCAAAAGGAGCAAGCACCCCTATATAACTTCAGCTTGTCGGCAGCACGGTGACCGGATTGTAGCCATGTCCAATAATAACGGGGCTTTTACTCTTCTTTATGCCATCAGTGTGGTTTGTGTCTAAGATTCAGTAATAGACAGCTGACATTTGTACATTAAGACTGTATTAGACATGAACTAAGCAGAAGTACTAGAGCGTACAGCTGGTCAGAATACGCCTTTTTGTCTAGTTTTGGATTTATTTTAAGATGCTGAGATCCTTCAACAAGCTTTTAGGAGTTACTGGCGGAGTTTTGAAACTAGGAACGCGCTTGAAGAGCGCATATGAGCCGCTGCAGCGTAGTGGGGAGGGGGTCAATCAAAACATTGGCCAAATGACTCATTTCAGACTTTATGAGCAAATACAGAATGCCTTTGTGTTTCTAAAGCCTTGCATTAAGACGTACATCCCTTTATGTAAGATGCTGCACTACTTGCAGATCGCTGTGCCAGATCCTCAATAAAGTTAGAAAAAACATTTACCCATAGTCATGAAGATACTCACGTTACATGGACTTAGCATGCTGCTAAATACCCAACAGAGATCGGCTCGTGCCGTTCTAAAAAAGGATCCCACCACCGACCATCGGCACCTGCCGTTCTGAAAAAGGAACCATCCACCGACCACCTTTCACACTCGGCACTACTGCAGTTATTCCTGCATGTACTGTCGGGGCTCGTATGCGCACCTCAAGCGCGTTCCTGGTTTCAAAACTCCGCCAATCACTCCTAATAGCTTGTCATAGGATTACAGCATCATTAAATGAATTCAAAACTAGAAGAAAAGGCGTATTCTGACCAGCTGTATGCTCTCGTTCATGTCCAATACAGTCTGTTAATGTACAAATGTCAGGTGTACTGAATCTTAGACACAAACCACACTGACGGCATAAAAGAGTTAAAACTGTCTATTAATGTACAAATGAGTGTTAAAGCCCCATTATTGTTGGACATGGCTAAAATCCGGTCACCATGCTGGCCGACGTTGAATTGGGGGGCTCGCTCCTTTTGCCTGACGCACACTCCCGATCTTTAATCTAGAATCGATTGCTCTTCCTTGGGTTTGCGGATGTTGTGGTTGAATATTTTAACGTTGAAAAACATTCAGATACATAATTCACCTTTGTCTTTCATATTTAGGAAGGCTCTAATGTAGACTTCTAACACATCTTACATCAACATATAAGGGATTGCACTAGTTCACATTTAGAATACCCTTTTTAAACACACACCAGCTTAGATACTAAAAGGTTTGTAAAAATTATGTAGTCACTTAAAGTGAGATTGAGACAACTGGGCCACATAACAGATGGACTAGAAACATTGGTGGGTGTGTGTGCGCGCGCACGAGGTTAACTTTAAATAACTCAGAAGGTGATAGACAGGAGGACCCCGTGAAGTACAGATTTTAGTCAATCAATAAAATCGAGAGAAGCAGCGTCGAGCACAGACTAGGTTGATGGGCCTGCCCATCTTTTGACCATATTTGGCCGTTTTGATCAGAATGTATTGTCTGAAGCGACAGCGTTTACAAAATGCAACCAGACATTCATCCACAGTCACGTAGGGGCCTGGATTATAAAGAAAGTAATCGTTGAACCCACTTGTCTCATACATCCAGGTCATGCTCTTGTCGGCCTTGCCTCTCCATCATTGAATGGTATGACATAGGAGAAAACATATAAGGGACACAGTGGCTGGAAATATTGCCCTTCCAGTGTCAGCAGACCGAAGGCTTGCTGTTGCCTTTTGACTTGTACATACACATGTATGCCCTCTAAGTTTGTCATCTTAAGTATATCCTTTTCAATTGATGGTGTTATGAAGAGCTCAATAAATCAAGGTCCTTCTCAACATCATCCTCTGTCTCAGACAGATTCTCCTGTGTGACTTTCATGGTCAAAGGGCTTTGACCACACCTCATTGACAGAAAATCTTTCAGAAGTCATTTTCTGTTGAAAGAGAGAGAGAGAGGGAGGGAGCAGAAAGAGAGCACCCAAGTCACCAAGATAAATGGTTTAGAAGCCTGCTGTGCAAGCTTTATAGCACTCACAGGCTCTCGCAGTAGCTCCTCGTGCAGCACTCCAAGCGCCACCCTCCACCAAACCCAAATTGATTCAAATATGTTACTTTGTAGATTATTTGGTAATATACTGCAGGTGCAAGTGCTTGCAGGTGCAGATTTTGTGTCTGACCTGTGGATAACTTTGTATCTCTAACCTAGAACAGCCAGGGGTCAAATTGACCCCAAAGAACATTGAAAAGACATCATGCCAATTTTAATTTTTACCCAGTTGTCTCCTTTAAATAAATAAACACATTTGATAATTTTAATTATTTATTCAGAGACTTTCCCCATTCATCAGCATGTCATGTGGGGCTGAGAACTCTAACAAATTCCTGATCAGAGTTTAGCTAGCCGGCATTCTCAGGGCCGGCGCTAGCCATTTCAGTGCCCTAAGCACAAATGCTTGGTGGTGCCCCCCCCAACCAACCACCACCACCACCACCAAAGGAATAACAACCATTCCGAATTTCTTAGTTAAGTTCTCTTTATTCCCCAAATAACTTCTAAACATAAATAATTTACATAAACAAACATTAAAAGATAAAATTATAAATACCAAATACCACCATAATTACTAAAAACTGTTTTGGAACTGAACATTGTAAACGCATAAATTGTTCAAGTATATAACCGTGTAAGTAATAATGTGCACATTTCTTCAGTAAATAATATACATAAGTACAAATAATAATAATAAAGTGCAAATTTTAAAGTGCAAATAACCATAAATAAGTACAAACTGCACAGTTGAATTTACTTTACCATCTCTTTAAAAGAGACCATTCTGCTATCCGATAGAACTATATTACAAACATTTTCCAAAGTTAACCTTACCAAGAGGCGTTTCCCACTCATCATTTCATTACGTTGTGAAAGTGTCACTTGTAGCTAGGCTACTTTTTCACTACACAATAAGATTGTTTAAACATAATTGATAACCAACGCAAAAAAAGCGTCCTGAAGTGCAAAGCAAACTAGGCTAATAGGCTAACGTTACCTGACTATGGCTCTTTCTCAATACCTGAGACGGCGAGAACGGACTTGGGAGATCAACTCGGGAGAACGGAGAACGGTCATTCCCGCAATTGGAACAGCAGCTGACTTGATGACGTCACCACGTCAGCTGGTCTTGCTAATACGTTTTGATTTAGTTTTTGATTTAATTTTAATTTTACTATTAACAAGCTTTTCTCTCATTTTCATTTAAAATTAGAAATGGTATATATAATATTGAGCATCATATATATATATAATGAGTCATAAAATAATTAGCTTCATCATTATAGGAGGAGGAGGTTGGATACAATAACAAAAAATAAACTATTATACTAAAATATTTGAATGCACACACACATACCGTCTTGTTACTCAAACATCAAGAGGCTGATAATCAGTGTAGTGGTCCTCGTACAGCAAGCTGCTGACCACACAAAGATCTTATAGAGAACTAAAATAATTCATATGTGGAATTTTTTTATTCATTATTATTATAATTCAGAGCTTCAGAGTTTCTTTAAAGCTGAAGTTCTCCTGCTGATTTAGAGTCTCCATGACGGTCTCATGTCCTTTAATTAAAACATCGTTAGTTTTAATGCACAATGATGGACAATAAACAAGCTGCACTCTGTGGATACAGACAAGACGTTAAAGTTACATTTAAACATTAAGTTATGAATCTAAACTCTATCCTCAAACAGACGTAACCGGTGAACAACATCAGTCTCTGACACCACATTAAAACGAATGAAGACTCGTTATAGTACAGTTAAATCTCATGTATAACCGCTACTTTAGAATTTGGAACAGTACTCGGGCTGAGACTGATGAGTCCACGAGAACAAAAGTCCACACAAGAACGCATATTGAGAAAGGGCCTCTATCTCTGATGGCTAAAAGAAATATAAGGCCTAATTGAAGCATAATCAGAAATACCATTGCTAGCTAGCTAGCAACCTAAGGAATGATTGCTAGTATTATTGCTAACGGTAACAGAAACGATAACGGTAACATCAATCATAACAAAAACGTAAATGATAACAAAAACGGTAACATAAACTTGGGGCGGCCCGCGGACGAGTACCGAATACGGCCCACCGGCGATCCGTGCGGACATTATGAGCGCGAGTACATGTGGGCAGCCGGCCGCCCGTTGACCCCTAGCAACGGTCCTCACAAGACAAAGTTTGGGGACCCCTGATTTAAAACATTGTCTTACCTGAGAGCGACGCGCGAGCATCATCCCACTGTCTCTTCATTTTTCTTTTTTCCGCCTCCGACTCTTGATGCCTTTTTGAAGCCATTTCAAAGCTGTCTGCCACATTTGAGATTTGAGGCATAATGGAACAAACCACTGGGAGGGGGGGGGGGGCGCACAGAAGGATCCCCTTTTTCTAGACTAATTTGTTCTAGGCCTATTACTTTTGTATTGCTTTTGCATATTAGCATGCTTTAGACATATTTTATTTGTACTAGTAGCCTACTGTGATGATTTTTCACGTCCCAGATGTTTTGGTGCCCTATGTGCGTGTGCTGAGCGCCGGCACTGGGCATACTGTCTGATAAACCAGCTATATAGCAGACTGTATTTCCCGAAGGCGATCAATGAGTAAAAGTGATGAATGCAAAGCACTTTGGCGGCGTTCATATCAGCTGGAAAAACTCTTTCAGCTTAACGTCCATGGATAGTAAACTCAACAAGCAACACAGATGTTCCTCCACTGCAAAGACTTCTCAGTAAATCTGCCTTTTTTTGCTTGCCTCAAAGTGCATTATGCTTTTGCATGTGAGGTAATCCTGTCAAAGAGTCTTTGATGTAACTGACTTCTTAGTGGAGCCCTTACATCCTAAGGAAAAAGGAGGATGTAATATGTTCCACACAGAGTTGAGGCTCACTGGATGCACATGATGCTGATGGTTGCTTACTGAAGGCCGAGGAAATAGCATAATCCTCCGGCTGCTTTAGTGTTCACAAATGGTGTGGATTGTATTGGTAATGTTCCTGAACTGTTGACATTACCGATGTCAGGATGTGTTTCCTAAAGTAAATTGAACAGATCATGAAGTGCCGCAATTCAATAAAAAAAAAACATTAACCCGTTGTGTTCGTTCTAACTCCAAACTCGTCAGGTTTGGCAGCATTGGTCAGACACAAAATCGGCACCTGCAAGCACTTGCATCTGCATTATATTACCAAATAATCTACAAAGTAACATATTTGAATCAATTTGGGTATACTTATTTCAATTTACTTGAGTATTCTTTCATTTTTATTTGATAGAAATAAAATAGATAACAATTCTAAGGTTATTTGTATTCAAAATATTTTTTCTACAAATCCGAAAACCTTCACTAGATCATTCTTCATGGTCAACGGATTGGGTGTCAGGTGTAGTGTAGGGGTGTGTCTTTACTCTGAACGATACGTTGGGTGCTGTTATTTTTATATGAATATCCTCCAAAAAAAGCACAGTAAGGTACCTGACCAGCTGAGTACCCTTCGCTGTGTGTAAATTAAATCAAATACAAAACAAGGAAGCCCATCTAGTCAAGGGAAACTATATTCAAACACAGACATTATCCCAAGCCAAACATAAAAGGTACAGCAATACAAAAGAAACACAGGATTTGCACACTAGGGGAATGTCATTTAAGGAAAGTCTAGGGGGAGGCGTCCCGATAATGTCCCTATTGAGGTCCAGGAGACTGCGTGGCCAGTGTGTGTGTGTTGAGGGCGTATGGGCTTGTGATTGTGTGTTGGCTTAGCTGGAGAAGTCAAGAGAGGAGTTGTGAGGTCAGAATGATCTTTCTGATCTAGGCTAACTTGGCTTCCTTGACAGTTTGCTTTAAGTTCCGGGTTTGAGAGTTATACCAAGGGGCGAACTTCCTTCTTGTTGCCTGTTGTAAACTGTTTTATATATTCTTATTTATTTTGATTATTTAAATGTACTCTATGTAAAGCACTTTGAATTACCTAGCGGCCGTTTCATTTCCGCGGACAACTTCTAGTTTACATTAAGTAAGTTAAAATATTTCCTTGCATTAATTCGGCCACATTAATGCATATAAGTTGACAACCCTAAAATATATATTGTGGCGTCACGAGAGGCTGGGTCCTGGAGGGGCGCTACATCCCCAGAAGATGGCTGTGTGTGGTGGACTCGGGAACCCCACCCCTCCAGTCCTGCACACCTGAAACTGATCAACACCTAATAAACTGAAGAGTCAGGGAGAGTGAGTGGAGAGGAAGAGGCTTGGAGATATGGAATATGGAATACTCACCTGAAGAAGCACGGATGCGATGCTACACACTGCAGGAGATATAGTAAGAACAAAAAGGGTGCTTTCCTGCCGGAGGGGACCGGCATCATAATTTCAACCTTAAGGAGAGGGTCTACTTAAGTTTGACAGTTTAGAAGGTTTCTGTTAAACCCCCAGAACGGAAATAATAACATTATTTCCAGTTAACCTGGTGTCCTTGCACTCATTGAACTGTTCCGCCAACTAGTAGTTGTCTTTTAATAGCTTTGCTTATTTACACTGACATTCTACAACTATTATTCCTTTTTGTGGGGTTCACCAGAGCTTTTCGAACATTATACAGCTCAAACCTGAATGCTCTTCCATACAAAATGTCATGTATTTGTGTTGTATCTTGTGTGATGTTCTGAGAGGTCTGGTCCTCAATGGGAAGTACATTCCCTCCCGGTGGTTGCTGCAGAACTACAACTCCTATAGTCGTCAGGCGGCGGTGCCAAGGCGGCTACCCAGCTGAAGAGAATAATGCTAATTGCCCTGGCGGGGCTGGTTGAAAAAGAGAAAAGGACATGAGTCGGGGAGTTGAAAAGGTGACGTTACCAAGGAGGAACATGAAAGTTTTTTTTTTTTTTTTTTTTTTTTTTTTTTGCAATGAATTCTGAAGACTAAGTTTTCAAATCATTGTCTATTTCTTCTCGGTCCCTGCCTCTTAGTACCAGTATTTTGTTTTAATATATTAAAATGCATTTTTTCCCATTTATTCAAACCCAAACATTGATCCAAAACGCTAGAAGAAAGGGACCTTGGGGTTAGATGGGTAGAATGCATTATACATATTTTATGAGCAATAGAAGAATGCAACATGAATGAATTAATTTGGTATAAGAGAATAAAGCAGAAATGTGCTTCTTGGACAAACTTCTTGACAAGTGTGTTTCTCTTTGTCGCCTTCAGGAGGAAACTTACCCCAACATAAAACACTAACGCAGTCGATCTCCAGCCCAACAGCCTGTGGATTAATATTTGTTTCCAGGAAAGGGGGGGATTTTATACCTCTCATTGTACAGACCGCTTACTGGCTGAAAAAGTGAGAGACAAAAGAATGAAAGAGGCAGAGACTTCACTTGAAGTGAAGATGATGAGTTTAAAAAAAAGATCAGAAACAGACAGTTTGCTGCTAGACAGAGACACAAGTGTAGCCTGCGAACAGTCACTGATAGCAATAAAAGGGAAAGGCGGGAGGAAAAAAAATGTCCAGACTGTAGGCGGGCAGGAGAAAACTGTAAGATTGTTGTATGACTTGTGGTGATGAAAGGAGACACTGAGAGGAAGAGACATTGGACACATAAATACATGGGGCCTGTCTGCCTGAGTCAGAACCTCCCCCCTGTTTAAAGCTATGTGTGTATGTGGGGGTTAGAGTTAGGGCAGAGACTGATTTTAAAAAGCTGTTTCAAGGATGTTACTGCATCTGGTGACCTTCTGTGAGCTGAAGTACACACACTGAGAAAGACAGGTTGGAATACTGTTTTTCCAACAGTATGGAAGTGTCAAATTGGCTCATTCATAGTATTGTAGAATGAGACCAAAAATATATTTTGGTCTCATTCTATGAAAACTGCTGTTCCGTTATGAAAGTGAATCTGTGTAATCGGGTTTTTAAAGAAAAAGGTGATTCAATTTAAAATAAAAAGCACTGAATATTTATGCATTGAAATTTATGTATCTGAATGTTTTTCAACATTAAAATAATGCAAAAAATTCAACCACAACATCCTCAAGGAAGAGCAATCAATTCTAGATTCAAGATCAGGAGCGTGCGTCAAGCAAAAGGAGCGAGCACCCAATACAACTTCGGCTTGTCGGCAGCATGATGACCGGATTGTAGCCATGTCCATCAGTGTGGCCACGTATGAAGAAGTACATAAAAGAACAATGTTCACCCTGAACCAAAACGTTTTCTAGCCATTGACAATATACATTTTTTTTTTACATAATTTCAATGCATAAATATTCAGTGCTAGAAATTCAATCACGTTTTTCTTTCAAAACCCGATGACAGATTTACTTCCATATTCCGTCATTGACATTGCATGTACTGATTCACTAACTGATCGCATTAGAAACTCTGTCTAGTCTGGGCAAAATTTGGTATAAACTATATAACAAATCACTCACTTGACCAATCAGCTGTTTTGGAGTTTGGGCAACACTTTTATTTTTGCCTTTTGTCATTCCTCTTTATCCAAAATGTTTCAAAACCTGGTGCTCTTTTAGGGGGATTTGTTTGGCTGATCAGACATGGAGCAGTTGAGCTATTTTTGATTTGGTCTTAGTCTTGACGAAAATGCTTTAGTCATTTTAATCCTTCTTTTAGTCTAGTTTTAGTCACACAAGCTATATTAAACTCCCTTTCTTCCCTTATCAGGCCCAGGAACCCCCTGTGTTGTGTCTACAACTGCATACTAATCTAGCTTACTGTCACAATTTAATGTCTCTTGTTCCTTGGGTTACCTTCACTTCCTGCCTTGTCCTGTGATTGTCTGCCGGGTCTGATTGTTTCCACCTGTGTCCAATCACCTGCACCTCCCTTGTGTATTTAAGCCCTGTGTGCCTAGTGTCCCCTGTCACGTCATTTCCTATTGTTGTTCGTAGATACACGTTGTTGGTGCATGTCAGTCCTCAGTGAATTTATTAAAGAGCACATCTGAGTCCTCCCTGCCTACCTGCACCAGCAGATCGTGACACTTACCGTACTTTGTCAATTAGATATCCCTCCTAGGATAGGTCTATATCAGGGGTAGGCAAACCTTTTGACTGGCGGGCCACAATGGTTCTAAAATCTGACCATGGGGCCATTACATAAAAGGCTTTGGGTTTTAACAAGTAGCGAAGCATTTATTTGCAAGGATATTTAATACATTTGCAGGAGTGTAAAGCTCCGCCAACTGAGCACTTTGTTGTCTTTGTTTGTTTACTTGCAATACTTTTGTCATGGTCCTTTTATTGTTTCCACTGTGAAATTGCTTGTCCCAACAAAAGAGACCCCTTAACCGTCCTACAATCGGTGCAATACATTATTTTTTTTTAGCTGGATCATGAACCAGCTATTCTCAATTGGACCCTCACTTTTTATCGAACTGTCTTTTCTTTCTCTCCTCTTTATTTTTGGGTTTCAGTTCTCTTGTGTCCTCCGGGTTTTCCTCCAACTGCTCTGTGCAGTTCTATCAAAAGCCTCCACCTGTCACATGTTCTCACGTGTTGTTTGTCGCTTAGTAACGAACTTAGGGTGGCCGAGACGGTTTAACAGTCTTCTCGATATGTGGCTTGTGAACTGGTTGAAGTGCGCATGTCTCAAAACGCAGGCTATCGTCACCAGAAAACAGGGCAGCCAGGTCCGCATGGCGCACATTGGTCTCTGCAGTTCCGCGGCTTTAGCCTGCTAACAGATAAATTGAGACAGCTGAGCTAAACCAAGGAAGCGCACACTCAAACTCACCTAAGCGTAAAATGGTCGCCGTGGTCCGTATCGGGGCACAAGAACCACCGCTGCACCCACAGTGACCGAGTCCTGAGTTCTGGGTCCGTGGATGACAACATCATGACACTTTAATAACCGCCGTTACGGCCCGTTGTACGGGGTTTGTACGTTGCCCATGTCTATTAGGTGCATACTAATTAAATAAAGGTATTGTGACTTCGTCACCACCAACATTTTCGTCTCGTCAACGAAAGTTAGCATAGATTTAGTCATAGTTTTTTTTTGTGTGTGGCTACTTTCATCAATAGGACGGAGCATCATACTCCTAGTGACGCTTCTTTGTTCGAGTCTGTCACGGTCCACCATTCTGGATTGAGTCTAATTATTAGTGGGGGGGGGAACTTCAGTTTTTTAGTGACTGAGGAATCTGAGAAGTGGATGATTCTGGTGAAAATCACAGAATTGCAAATTGACAGCGTTATATCTTCCATTTGAATTAACTGAGAGTGCCCAGTTGCTGAGCCCACTGAAATAGGGATGATCCACCGGCTTTGTTGTGGTGCAGCTGTATACAAGCTCTCCGGAATGCAAGCTGCTCCTCTGCTCTAAAGCCTATCACATCACATTGGCCGCAGTTACCCCTGCCAACCACAGGAGAGCAATGGTGTGAAATCCAGTGCATGAGAGAATTGCAAAGCAGAGCACCTTCAGCAAGCTTAGGGTGACTGTGAGTCTGAAAAACAAGTAGATCTAAATTTAGAGCATGTACGATCATTCGGCGGATGGCTACTAATTAAGTTCTTGAAAAGTAATCAGACTCAAATGCCAGACCAACACATGCACCCTGATCCTTCAACTGCTGCCCGAGTGCCCTGAAGCAAAGCACACACTGGCTCTGGTGGTGAATGGATCTCATCTCTGCTCAGTTCATAACACATAACAGACCATTTTCCACTGCTGGCATTTGGAATTGTAACATCAGCAGAACGCGCACAGGTGTAAGTAATAACGCTTTATTTGAGTGTCCATTAAGCCAGCGAGCCATTACGGTTGACAGAAGGAACCTGGAAGTGGCACACCTGGAGGTAATGAAGCCTCAATTAAAGGTATTGCTCACATCTGGGACTTTTCTGCTGAGACTCAACATGTTTGCTGAGGGAATCAGGGGTGCAAAAATGCAAATTACACACTACTGACCCTGGGGGAGAACACAGAGGGTGGAATACTGTTTACTGTATACTTTGTTAAAGAGCACGGGTGTTTCATCAGAAATGATGGAAATGCAGGGATATGGTACAAAGGTGATGAATGTGTATGGATAGGAGGATTTGAGTTATTTATCACATATGTACACACATGTATATTCACTTATTCTATTTTAATTTCTATTCATTTATTGTGAGGAAAGTTCACTCACCCAAAGGATTATTAGGAACACCATACTAATAGCATTCTTTAGAAATGTTAGCCCATATTGATAGGATAGCATCTTGCAGTTGATGGAGATTTGTGGGATGCACATCCAGGGCACAAAGCTCCCAATCCACCACCTCCCAAAGATGCTCTATTGGGTTGAGATCTGGTGACTGTGGGGGCCATTTTAGTACAGTCAACTCATTGTCATGGTTAAGAAACCAATTTGAAATGATTCGAGCTTCGTGACATGGTGCATTATCCTGATGGAAGTAGTCATCAGAGGATAGGTACATGGTGGCCATAAAGGGATGGACATGGTCAGAAACAATGCTCAGGTAGGCCGTGGCATTTAAACGATCCCCAATTGGCACTAAGGGGCCTAAAGTATGCCAAGAAAACATCCCCCACACAATTACACCATGGTAACAAGGCATGATGTTCTCATTCCGTTTACGCCAAATTCTGACTCTACCATCTGAATGTCTCAACAGAAATCGAGACTCATCAGACCAGGCAAAATTTTTCCACTCTACAACTGTCCAATTTTGGTGAGCTCTTGCAAATTGTAGCCTTTTTTTCCTATTTGTAGTGGAGATGAGTGGTACCCGGTGGGGTCTTCTGCTGTTGTAGCCCATCCGCCTCAAGGTTTTGTGTGTTGTGGCTTCACAAATGCTTTGCTGCATACCTCGGTTGTAACAAGTGTTTATTTCAGTCAAAGTTGCTCTTCTATCAGCTTGAATCAGTCGGCCCATTCTCCTCTGACCTCTAGCATCAACAAGGCATTTTCGCTCACAGGACTGCCGCAATTATTTTTGATGAAGAAGTTAAACCCTTACATTTTATAATTTAATTACCACAGTTACAAGTTCATCAGCCATGCTGAATGACAAATTGCCATTATACACAATGTCCTAATATGTGTGATAAAGAAGCCATTAGTCTTGGCGCTCTTCTTGGAGTGGGGGCGTAGATAACTGCTTCAGATCGTAGTCTAAAGGAAAAGTAGTGTAAACATCCCTGATATAGCATATACTAAAACCAAAACAAATTCATGTGGTGTTAATGCGCCTCGTCGACAGTAGTCCTTTGCATTTTTTACACCATCCTGTCCGCTTCCCCAGGTTGGGAACATATGCTGTACGTATTACACAACCTCACTTAAGACTTAAGTATAGTGCTGCTGAAGTGAAAATGTGTTTAGCCTATTTTAGCATGGGCAGTAGAATAAGCTGGTCTGATTAACTTCAAGACAAAGTAGACCACGAGCGATCACACTCCTCTGACCAATCCTGCTTCAGACAGAGGTTGGGACCCCCCACCTCATTAGAATACAGACGCACGCATAAATAAATTAGGAAATGTAGGATCCTTTCTTGTCCTCCATACATTTAAGATAAGTTTGCAAGGGGGAAGTGGAAAGTGTTGGTCAGCACTGAGACTTGGTCATATATCAGTAATATACAGTATAACGTGAATGAACAGTTTTGTGAATTGTAGTCCCTCCAGGGTTCTCTTAAAGCCTGAGGTTTAGATCCGCTACACCACCGCTTTCCAATAAAAACTATGCCAAAAAATAAAAGCTGGGACAAGATGCTGACGCTGCATTCTGGTCACTGCACTGTTAAAAGCAGATATACTGTCTTATAACATTTCCAGCCGTCTGTGCTTGCAGATGTGGACCCCGCCTGCAGATACAAACTGTGGTGGAACAACGAAATTGCAGAGGTCTCCCATACGGTTGATACGAATCAGCTTGGAAGCACTGTCGCGCCTGGCCTACTCCCAACTGAGTCGCATGCAGCTTATCACAAATAATGCGCTTACTGTCCTGCCAAGCATTCTATTTGTTTTCTATCAAATCTGACGCTCGAGATGGCGGAAAATGTGAAATACAGCACATGGCTTGTCTTCTCAGACTGTGTTCATGTTAATCAAGCTAATGAATAAATGAATATACTTAAGATGACGCATCATTACACCTGCCCTGCTCTGGAGCAGTACAGTCTGTATAAACCCCAGGGCAACTACATTTTTTTTGTTGACTGCTCTTACACCGAAGCTAATTATCAGTACACACCCAGTTTGTAACATGGTACTAGATGGGGTGGTTCAAATCAAACGATTCGTCCACTTGGTTACCACAGGAAACCTTCACAACACATTGACTTTGTAAGGTTTATGATAGTGGTAAATATTTATGATTACTAAATGAATATCTAAATATCTCCCTCAGCAAAGGCCGCTAAGAAACAGTTCACACATTTATTATTTATTACATAATAGTTGGTTTGTGAGGGACAAGTACAGGAAGCATTGTCCGTTATACTGTTCAGGTGTAGAAAGCTGATATCTCCTGTTCTCCCCTCCTGTCGTTTCTCTGTCTGTTGTGTGTGTCCTACCAGTTCCATCCACCGAATTGCTTTTCATCCACAACATTACCCAGTCTACCTCTCTGCCTCCCATCTACTCATTACTCCAGAAGACATCTACCTGTCTCTAGTCACTCACCTTCAGTGGTCCACACCTCGTTCAAGGCTGCTCAGCAAATCCCATTTTTTATCCCAGTATTTCTGTATGCAACTATTGACTTTTCTCCCTGTTGTTTCCTGGAACCCAGCTCTCCCTGGTCTGTGTTTGCATTTGGGGTCCGCCACCACACCCCATGACAGCAGAAGCTAATTTCCATCAAATGTCCCTGGATTGGCATTGATAGCTCATGTAATTTGGACGAAACAGCATGGTGCGCCAGAACAGACGTTGTCGCTGTGCTCTAAAACTAAGCACAACTTTGCCTCTGCTGTTTCTTCTTGCAGCACAAACAACTTCTGGGGCAACAGTTTGCTTCGTTGGGTCTGCTGTGGCAGAATGTAGTTGTATCACATGCCCAGATCACAGCTACTTGCACTTAAACAAATCAAGGATTTTTTTGATGAGATTCATCCCCATTTTGAATTGGTTGATTCTTATTGGCACACTTTCCCTTTAGCATGTGGGCCCTACTAAAAAGGCGGTGAAAAGTGTAGGTTTTATAAACATTTTTTGGTATGAAAAGTATTGAATTGTTACATTGCAGCCTGATATAACAATCATACCCGGGTGTAAACTATTTACTGGTTACTTTTACTTTACATGAAAATATTGTCTCCGGTCTCGAGCCAAAGGACCAAATCCGCCTACATCTGACATCGAGCCACGGGACTCTCGTCGTAAACTGTATTGCTGGGGCAAGAATATGTTTGGTAATCCCACACTGACTACTGTTATTGCATTTTGAGTCTTAAATCCTTGTTCTCCTGTGACAAAGTAAGCATTTTAATGCAGGACTTTTACTGTGCAGTGTTATTAGTTTTATGAATAATTTGATATCTATACTTAGAGCAGTGTGACATTTTGACAATAACGCGTCTGAATCGTTTTCATCAGGAAGGCATCTGAATCCAGCTGTGGCATTACCAATAAGAACTCAGACAATTACTGAATGTAAAATGTGTGATGATGAATTAAAAAAATATATCCTTGTTTGTCTGTAATAGTTACCTTTTAAAATAGACATGACAAAATAAAAACAACATGAAAGGGGTCGACTGTTGTGACACAAGCAGAGAATTAGCACTTTAATCTGGTTTCTGCTTCCCCCAGGTGGGCAAAAAATAAATGCTGGATTAAGAAGTATAACTTTTCAAATAACATCATTACTTTGCAGAAATGTAGCCAGGTGTGAAGTAATTGGCTCCCATTGTTTTAAAAATCCATTGAATTCTTCGTGCAGTGACAAACTGCTGCACTTATGAAAATAATCCATCATTTTATTAAAACATCAGCAATGATAAATATTGCAGCTGATTATCATGTTTAATGGCATTAATTGTCTCACACGGAGACGGCAAAGAAGGAGAGTCAGTATGTGTGTATGTGGGAAGGGGGTTGTCAGGGCCGGCGCTAGCCATTTGGGTGCCCTAAGCACAAATGCTTGGTGGTGCCCCCCCCCAACCAACGAACCAACCAACCACCACCACCACCAAAGGAATAACAACCATTCAGAATCTTAGTTAGGTCTTAGTTAGGTTCTCTTTATTCCCCAAATAACTTCTAAACATAAATAATTTACATAAACAAACATGAAAAGAAATTTTTATATATATATATATATATAAGATAAAATAAATTATAATTACCAAATACCACCACAATTACTAAAAACACAGATTTGGAACTGAACATTGTAAATGCAGAAAGTATTCAAGTATATAACCGTGTAAGTAATAATGTGCACATTTCTTCAGTAAATAGTATACATAAGTACAAATAATAATAATAAAGTGCAAACTGCACAGAAGAATTTACTTTACCATCTCTATAAAAGAGACCATTCTGCTATCCGATAGAACAATATTACAAACATTTTCACTACCATCAGTTGTCAAAGGCCCTACAGAGGCACACGCCTGCATTTCCTAGCTGCAAAATTAGCTATCAGGTCATATGACAGTTTCTGAGCCACGTCCCATTGATGCTGACAGCCAGACCACTTAAACGTTCCTGCCCCATTGATGAGCGCAGGTACGTTTTGATTAGTTTAAGCTTTGAAAAGCTTCGCTCAGCAGAGGTAACTGTGACAGGGAGAGTCAGTGCAATACGAAGCAATCCACAGATTGGGATATGCCTCTTGAAGCCGATAGTTATGCAAAAACGTAAATGATAACATAAAAAACAAATGATAACAGAAACGGTAACAGAAACTTGGGGCGGGCCGCGGACGAGTACCGAATACGACCCACCGGCGGTCCGTGCGGACATTATGAGCGCGAGTACATGTGGGCAGCCGGCCGCCCGGTGACCGCTAGCAACGGTCCTCACGAGACAAAGTTTGGGGACCCCTGATTTAAAACATCGTCTTAGCTGAGAGCGACGCGCGAGCATCATCCCGCTGTCTCTTTTTTCCGCCCCCGACTCTTGATGCCTTTTCGAAGCCATTTCAAAGCTGTCTGTCACATTTGAGATTTGAGGCATAATGGAACAAACCACTGGGAGGTGGGGGGAGGGGGGGCCGCACAGGAGGTTCCCCTTTTTCTCCACTAATTTGGTCTAGGCCTATTACTTTTTGACTTTGTATTGATTTTGCATATTAGCATGCTTTAGACATATTTTATTTGTTATTTATACTAGTAGCCTACTGTGATGATTTTTCACGTCCCAGATTTTTTGGTGCCCCCCCAGGCACTTGGTGCCCTACGCGCAGCGCGTGATGTGCGTGTGCGGAGCGCCGGCACTGGGGGTTGTTAACTGGACACACACTGATTTGTTCCAGGCACAGTGCAGCATCTGTCCCTTCCATTGTTAGGTGTACTGAAGAGATCTTTGAGGTAATATGATGGATTAGATCAGTGAAAGCTGCAGTGTGACTCTCTAAGCTGCTTAAGCGTTAAGTTTAAGATTTCCAGCAGGCAACAATACGACAGGTGGCGGTCAGTTCAGGCTGTTAAGGAATTAATAACTGAAGTAAATATCCTCAGTATCATCACATACCTTAGTGTAAACTCAATTGTAGACCTAACTTTACTAAAACCAAGTTGTTGCTGTATTTGATATTCGTAGCATCGATAAAAAAGAAAAATACCTACCTGTAATTACAGTGTATCGTGGTGTCTCCCCTCCAGGATCATGCGGTTAGCTCTCTCAGCACTGTTGCTATTTTCTGTGCTGATTGCACCATTAGCTGCTAGCCACCAGCTCAGCTGTTATCACTGCTATGTGCAGGATCATCTGATATTGTGTTCTGAACTTGAAATTGGGCCCCTTTAAGAAACAATTTAAAGAGATGAGCATACATCTTTGATTTCCTGAACACAAATCCTAAAAAGGAGTGTCATGTTCTCACAGGGTTTCAAACACAAATTAGAATTCCTTAAATACTTTAATGATATAAATGAGCAATGCTAGTTGAGTGGACCCCAGAGGGGAGATTGCCTTTCTACCGACCAAAGACATATTGATGAGGTCCAGAGGGGGGATTTGACAGGATTGTGTGGTTTTGGTCTTTAGATCATTTAGCGACAACACTCCAACGCATCCCCCAAACCAGCACCAGGGCTTTCCAAATAGGGACTGATGGCAACAGATAAATATGAATTTTCACATGTCTTGTTTACCTGCATGATCTGGGTAAGCAGCCAATCTTGGTCTCTATCTTGATTTATGAAGGGTTTTTGTGGAGTTGTAGGAAGCCTATATTTCCATTGCCACCTGGGACGTGTGGATGTGAAAGTGAACAGACTCAAGGAGTGAATGACACTGTTTGATAGCACAGTGCGTGCTTAAATCTCATTGCTCAAACTTCCCTCACACACACAGGAAGAGAGTTTCTGTCAAAAACCAAATAGAAATGCAGCAATGGGTACATTTCCGCTCAACCCTCTGTCTCCCAGCAACCCCCGCGCATTAAGGACTGAGCTCTGGGAGCGAGCTGCCTGCAGGGGCCCTGCACCGTCTCTTTTATCACCACCTGTGGGTGTCTAATGAATAATGTGCGTAATCCGACACAAAAGGAGGAAGGGAGAACGAGAATGTATAGCTTGTGTACTCAAGGGTTGATCGAAAGGATGGAGGTAAGGTCAGAAAGAAAGAGAGACAGTATCCCATAACTGACGTTGGTAACCGTGGTTACAAAAGTGAGGGAACGTGTGCGCAGTCAAAAGCCCACTTTGCACCAGCTGATCATCATGCCAGCCCTTTCATGTATGATTATAGCTTTACTCTTGTAATACCTTTTACAACCCTTTACTGGGGTGAGAAGTGGTTTTGAATTAATTTAGTTATTTACTGTTTGTACGCTAATCATGAAGAATCAACCTAACTCTAACCCAACCAGGTTGATTTATGTGAGCCTTTACTACACAGTTATTCCATCTAACAGTGATTAAAATTGCCCTTCCCCTGCAGAGCCATTAGATTCAAAGACTTGATATTAGACCTTTTACGGTTATCGCTAAGCCAAATGAATCGTGATCTGGAGGGGAAGGTAAACACATTTTAAAAGCAAGACATTGGGCCTTTACAGTGACAGTAATGCTCTTAACCTCTGTGCATAGTGGCTGAATGGCAATGTTTGGTACTATCAACTAGAGCTGAGCAGGAATTCAAAGCCTGATTCTGATGCTTTGATAAGACGCAGCCACGTGTGTCATTCTTTTGACATCCTTTCATGCAAGAGGACATGGCACTGTTGTATCCTGGTGAAGTAGAGCTGGAAATTCTCTCTTTACAAAGTGACATTCACATCAAAGCCCACCAGGGCTCACAAATCCGCACACAGAAACAGTGAAAGTTGCCCTCTCTCTTTTTGGTTCAACACATCTTTTTTGATATGAACCTCATTATGAACACCAATGCACACCTACAAGACTCAGTCAGAGTTACAGTGTCAAGTCGTACCCCTGATTACAGAGCATCCCTTGACAGCATGCAAAGCCAAGCTTTCCTCTGAAAAGACTAATTCGGTGTAACTGATCCTGATTTATTCCTATGAAAAAACAATAGATTTATTTAGGAGCTTGAACTTTAAACACTGAGACTTAAATCTGACTTTTAAATGTGCAAATCTGAGTAACCAGCAGGAGTACTATACACATTTACAACCTCTGAGCTCAACTTGTAACGCACCACAAGAGACAGGAGTGAACCCAAGCGCAGAGCGCAGCTTTATTGGGTAAGTACAAACAAGGATCAGACGTAGTCGTGTCCAGTAAACGGGCAGAGGGTCGAAAGCCAGGAGAGTGGGGATAGACGTAGTCGTATCCGGAGTACAGGCAGGTGGTCGAAAGCCGGGATTGCGTGGAGATAGGCAGAAGTACCGTCGAGGGTCAGGCAGGCGGGAACGAGGTCTGGGACAAACGAGAGGTCAATAACAACAGGCAAGAACAGGAGATCGGGAAACCGCTCAGAATGTGATGGAACATGCACAAGACTTCACAAGGAGCTCTGGGGAGTCACAGGTTTAAATACAGGGCCGTTTCTGATGAGTGACGTGCCCCAGGTGCGTCGGTAGGAGTGGTTGTGCCCACTCGGTGGGCTGATCCCAGATGGCACAAACTACTGTGGCTCGAAACAGGGGGGTGACTGAGGTCCCGATCTTCGAACCTCAGTATTCCGGGGACGGGGAGCGTCTGCTTGTGACACAACTGTTGCAAAGAATATGTCTCCACTAAGATGCCTCTTTACTGCTGTAATAAATCTGTATCAAGCAGTGGTGCTGCTTTTCACTACATTCTTCTTTACATACCCTGTGTTTGAATGTAATACTAATATAAAACAGTAGCCTACTATACTCTATAATGTAGGCTTTAGGTCGAAGTACGGGCTCCAGTATGATGACAATAGTTGGGCCCTTATATTCCTCCATTCTGTACCTAATGGCCTGGAACCAGATGTATAAATGTCTTTATGGACTAAAAACCACAGTTCTTTTTATTAGATCTAGGCTCTGTCAAACCAGAGCGTTAATGACTCCTCCCACATTAATTCAGGAACGAATGTCAACACACAGTTTGGTTTAATCTGGTTTGACTAAAAATACAAATTCGTCTTTCACCATCAGCAGTACCCTTTTAAAAGGCAAGCAAGCAAGCAAAGAAAGAAATTAATTATTCTTTTTACATCATGTGCTGTAAAAGAAAGCTCCTTTTCTCAAAAACATTGCTATGATTCCAGCGTTGGAACATGGTTGCATTATTTGGAAAACAATATGAACTGCATTCAGAGATAAGGATGTTTAAATCTAGATGCATTCCTAACTGAAAGGGTTCGGTCTCCAAACTCTAAAACCACTGTTAATAATAAGAATACATAATAATGTATTGAAATACATTAATTTATCTTTGATGCATAATTCACAAGCAAAGGAGCCGGGTCTCACATCAAGCAGGTCCTAAATGAGGATTGAGAGGAATGATATCCGTACCAGTCGGTTAAGTTAATGATGACAACGTTTGTGTTTCAAATAAAATTGTCAATTTTCTTTAAGTAAGATGATTCTTAATGACAAGACTTCTTTTCATTTAAAACTCCCCCATTAAAAAACAAATTGCGATGAGGGCAACTTAATATGGTAAAAACTAAAATCCACATTTGATACACAACTAATGGATGTTTTAGACATGACGCGGGAACAGTGCTAGTGTTCTCTAAAACCCATTTCTTTGGCCATTCTGTGTATATGGCGCAATTTACATATATACACTATTTAAATGAATCCTTTTTTTACACTCACACAAGTTCTTGAAGTGTTTATTGTACATTAAACTAATGAGACAGGTCTCATACAGCATTTGCACCAATAGCTATAAAAAATGTTGCATTCATAGACACACAATAATAATAATAATTTTATGTTATCTAAGTTTACATGAATCTGTAAGTATAAAGACCATTAAAGCACATATAGAGCACGAGAGGGGATGAGGATGGGTCCAACAATCCTATCCTATGAAGACTGATATTTATAACTAGATATAACTGTTTAAGTTTTAGTTGAGTCAACTGAGATGAAGTTTGGAAGAATTTAATGTCAAGAGAAAACTTTTCAGAGAAATAGAGCCAGACTTAACAGAAATGTTTTTGTTCATCAGAATCTCTTGGAGGTGTTACATTCCGTATAAAGAAGAGAGAATGTGAAGGGAAATGACGCAGAGCCTTAATAATATAGGAAAAGTGCAATAGTAGTTTAGTTTTCCATTTGAATACTAATAAACCCCACCACTCCCAAACACAGAAAAGGCCAAAGTAGCTCTTTTCAAATCATACTCTAATCCACAACACACACATTTCATTACAGTGAAAATAATCAGCACTACTTTTCTCTTTCTTCTGCTTGGTTGTCTTTTGTCTTCATACTATTACCAATGTGTCTCCCATATAATGTCGGGACTGACCTCATTTTCTTCTCACTGTCACTGCATCTTTGTTGTAACTCTACTTTCATTGCTTAATAAATACATAGACCGAAGATAGGAATCATGCTCATATCTCCAAATGATAGTCTATGAGTTGTTCATGTCAATAAACCTGGGCCTTTTTGTTTGGAGTTTGCATGTTCTCCCCTTGCCTGTGCCGGGTGCTTTCTGGATACTTCAAGACAGGTTAATTAGTGACTCTAAATTGAGAGTGAATGATTGTGTATCTCTCTCACCACTGCAATCTACTGGGCACTAGTCCAGGGTGGACCCTGCCTTCCGCCCGTTAGCAGGGACTGGCTCCAGCCCCCCTGCAACCCTTTAACAATAGGCGATATAAAAAATTACTAACTAACACCTTTTTTTCATTTGAAAGACTAAGGATGAGATTTATTTTGAAACTTCTTTTACATGGTGCACTTTATTTTTAACTTTATATTTTTATTTTATATCCCCCTAGCCTATAGCCCTCCATTTTATACTGTAGATTTAAATTGTTGTTGTTGTGCATTGTCTCACTGTGTTACTGTCCAATGTTATGCATCAACCGCAATGTCAAACTCCTTGTATGTCTAACATATTTTGGCGATAAATGTTGCTGATTCTTGAATTCATCAAAAAGGTTGCTTATTGACTACAATGCTCATTACACACCAGAATAAAACATTTCTGAAAGAAATTTAGTTTGTTGAGCTGGCCTGGATAAAAGGCCAAGGGAATAATAAATTTATACTTCTGTCTTCCATCTACTTAGACAAAGTGTTGACAGAATTTCAGTCTGCTTCTCCTCACTACTAAATGGCTAATAAGGCTCTCAATCTTCCTCGGCCTCGCAACTCTTTTCAGGAATACGATCACGATATTGCTCCGCCAGGCTCCATCAACGCGAGGGGAGCTCTGTTCACAGAGTTCGGTTCTTTTCCTTTGCTTAGTTGATTTAAATCAGAGCAGGCAGCAATTACTTTGTTATTGTTAGATTGCACTTTTACTCTGCCGCTGGCTTCCCGCATTCGGTCTTTTCACCACTTTCCAAAACATCAAACTCTGCAAATGTGTATTCTGAAGTTCAGCTGAAGTCAAGCAGCAACATCCATGTCATTGTCGGCCTATTGCGTCTCTAAAATACCAGGAATCAGTCGACAGATTACCGTTTTGCGCGGTAGAGATTAAAGAATTGAATTTACCATTTGTCTAGTGCCATGCTCTTATCTCATGGAATTTAACTGGTAATCCATAATGTAATCTATTTAGGTTCGTGTGTGTGAGACTAGTAAGTGTGTGTTTGCTCTTTTAAGCCCATGATAAGCCTGTGCAAAAGACAGGAGCAAGCTTAGCGTTAACTCTGGTGGCCTTGATCAAAGACACCCACACGCATAAAAGTTCAACTGCATATAAAAAATTCATGTCACTTAGATATTAATAGAGACCCACATCCACATATTATTACGATATGCATGGATTCATGTAGTCATGACTAACCTCTGTTGTAATGATGTTGGACTTTCCTAGTAAGTGGGATTCTTCTGTCTGTCACATCCAAAAAAAACCATAAAAGTCCCTCCTCAAAGACCGAGGGATTACGGGGGAAGTTAAAAATAGTCAACATGAAGAACGACTGATAAGACTTATTTGCTGCGGGTTGATAGCCCTTTTATCTCCCCCTAATCCTACAGCCATTTTCCATTTAGCATTTCTGCCGTACACTGAGGAAACCTTGTAGGTCTGATTAAGGTCATCAAGTAATGGGGTGGCTGTTGCAATTTACACTACACGTCATTTAGCTGAATCTTTTATTCAAAGCGACTTACAATAAGTGAATTTAAACCATAAGGATACAATGTCAGAAGAACAAGAAACAACAGTGTGAAGAATAGGGGGCGCTGCAGTTAATCGTTGAAAATATGCATTTTTAGTTGTCTGGAGTTGTAAAAGACCAAACTCCTCCCAGAGATTAAACCCGATTCTTTTCAAATTTGGGGAGTGTGATTTTGAGACCTTGGGCTCTACAAAAATGCATTTTTGCCAGAAGAAATATTAAACTATGTGGAACATTTTCAAAAGAAAATTGTTTTGACTTTACTATACTTTATCTAATCTTGTCCATATTCCTCATATACAGGTGAAACTCGAAAAATTAGAATATCGTGCAAAAGTTCATTTATTTCAGTAATTCAACTTAAAAGGTGAAACTAATATATTATATAGACTCATTACAAGCAAAGTGAGATGTTTCAAGCCTTTATTTGATTGATTTTGGATGATTATGGCATACAGCTTATGAAAACCCCAAATTCAAAATCTCAGAAAATCTTTGGCAGTGTGGGCAATTGCCAAGTCCTGCTGGATAATTAAGTCAGCATCTCCAAAAAGCTTGACTGCTGAAGGAAGCATGAAGTGCTCTAAAATGTCCTGGTAGACGGTTAAGTTGAATTACTGAAATAAATGAAGTTTTGCACGATATTCTAATTTTTCGAGTTTTTTGTTTTTTACTTTACACCCTGCTCCTCACAGGTTAATCTGATCCCTCTCAAAAGTCGTTGGTAGAGAGTTAAGACCTTGATAATGCTTCACTGTGAATATCATGCTTCATTGTGAATCCGATAAACGATAGAGAGAGGGAGCATCGGCAAAGGAAGTTGATCCTTCGCCAAGAACAAATAAACCATTCGAACTCTACTCCACATGATCAGATCCTTTTCAATTTACACATGTTTGATGTGACGCCGGACCTGAAGAATGTACATCGACAAGAACATGCACATTTTTTGCCACACCTGAGGGGGCAAGGGCTAGGTGCACGGCCTGTAGCTCCAGGACATTGATATGCTGATTGCGGTTTTTGAGCAGATTGAAGCTTGTACCCTTGGGTTAGGGTGGAAACAATCCAGGGGTCCAAAGCATGAACTGCCCAGTAGGACCCTCCTACACGTCTCTGACAAGGGTGATTGCCTGTGACCCAACAATGGCGTTGAGGGCACCTAGTACAACTCAATGAGTCCTCGGGGGAAACTATGAGGGACGCAATAGTTGCCTCAATGGATGGCATACGGGCAAGGCCAAATTTTGCTGCGCCCTGCAAAGCCGCCAGGGCTCATTTATCCGACATATGGCGGGACAGAGCTGTGGTGTTTCTCCAGCATGCATCATAAATTCGTCTGAGGGAGGAACGGAAAACGTAGCAGAGGCGGGAACGCGCTTGAAGAAGGCACTTGCCAGCGGGGACTCTGGCGGCTACGTGTCCAAATGTAGGCGTGCCAGCGCCATGCAGATGATAGACGCCATGAAGCTATCCACTACTCTTTCTGATGTGCTCTGTGCTAAAGAATCTTCGCTTACTTACTCCGTTAGTGAGATAGCATCCTCCTCAGGCCTCAGCTTCAGCCCCTCTTGCACTGTGATGGAGGTCCAGAAGAAGCGATTTTATCTGTATCTTATTGGTTGTAAGCAACTAACTTTCTGGTAACGCGGTTAAACAGAATGATTGCTTTACAGATATTAAAATTGTCACTCCAGAGAGTAACATTAGCTTCAGTTCGCTGGAAGCAGCATGCATGCTGGACGCAAAGTCACGTTATCTGCAAAAACAATACAACGTAAATTCAACACAAAATGACTGAACACAATAACCACGTTACCTAGTTCAGTGAGCCACATGGGCAAGATAGACTGTTTGCATGCTTGCTCATTGACACAAATAATCTACAAAGCATCGGAATCAGAATCTGAGACAATTATTTCCAAGATATATTGGACATACCAGGAAATTGTAATGGTGGGTGGTGCATACATGATATTAAACAGAAGAGAGTAAATTGAAATGATATACAATATAAACTAAAGATAGTATTGCCATCTGTTTACCTGTGCACTATGTACAAGCGTTTTCACACATGCGTCTCATACCGTAAATCCTCTCTTACTCTTGGAGAATTAGTTGTTGCTGTGGCTACCGGAGCAGAGGAAGCTGGTAAGGCAAGGTGGGAAAAAACATTATCTCATCTATTCAGCCTCAGAGAACACACACAAACACACACACACACACCGATCAGTTAAACTGAAGGAGCAACTTCCATCTTCATTAGCCTCAGAAGTTTAAGTTGGCGTGAAGGTGAGGGAAAGGAGATTTACCTGTGTGTGTGTGTGTGTATGTGGTCGCATCGATGTCTGTTGTCATCCACAGGGCTTTCATCCCTCAATTGTCATCTCTGTCTCGTTCTCTTAGTGAGGCTTTCACGCCAATAATGCTGCTGCTGTCTGAGCATCTCACTCTCTGCTACAAGTCATGGAGGGGTCAGATGGACGTTGTGTGAGCAAACTTTTGAAACCCTGTAGCGTCAGATAGAGGGAAGAAAGGTCACCACCCTCACATCTGCCATTGGATGGGCACTTTTTACTCGCAGTGTTTTTATGCAAAGAGAAGAAACCCTGAATGGCCCTTGAGAGTCTGTGTCCGCCAGTAGTTGTAATGGGGTCTGATATGTTTTCTCTTATCATATCTCTGACAAAATGTAGCTGCTGGTAGAACACTACTGTCTGGTCATGTGGGATCCAGTCGTGCCTGACGGGGGATGTGTAATTTTTCCTGCGTCAGGAATTGGGGAGCCGGGAGTACAGGTTCCCTTTCGACGGCACAGTTTGACACCCCTACCCCACTGTGATGGATTGATCTGCAGTGTGTGAGGCAATTTGTGTCTTTTTATGTTAGGCTTTTTCACTCACATACCATTGCGCTAAGGAAAGTCAGACTCACTGTGATCAGTTTTTATGATGTTGGTTATGGATGTTAACTTTAAAACCCCACAGAGGAAAAACACACCATTCTCTCTCTCGTGTGTGTGGCGTGCATTTCACGGGGCAAACAAGACATTATGTTGACTAATCTGTGGGGGTTCAGAGTAATGACTATTGATCTGATGGATGAGGCACTTCCTGCAAAATTAATCCTAAAGTCAAAAGTTCTTGGCTCAAAATAAATGCAATATTCAGAATGTGGGTCTTTTTATGTTATTATATGGTTTTACTATTTGTTGCAATAGGTCGGTTGACTGCGGTTTTAATGCGGAATACACTGTGCACAATTATTAGGCAAGTGAGTATTTTGAAAAAATCAGCATTTGAACAACTCCAAGTTGTTTAAACATATTAGGAGATGTGTATTTGTGTAAAAAATTAACACCCTATATTAAGATGTGCGAAAATGGGACAAAAAAGAAATCTTAACTGTCTATGAATGGTCAAAAATGGTAAAAAGCCTTTCAGAGGGCAGCAGCACTCTTGAAATTGCAAAGATGTTGAGGTGATCACAGAACAATCAAACATTTTGTTGTCAAAAGGGTCGCAAGAATAGATTTGAGAAAAATCAAACGTGAAGCTAGCAAGAACCCATTATCTTCCAATGCTGCTATATTCAAGGACTGCAACCTACTTGGAGTGCACAGAAGTACAAGGTGCTCAGAGGCCATGGTAAGGAAGGCTGAAACCCGACCACCACTGACCAAGACACAAACGTCAGACTGGGCAAAAAACAATCTGAAGACCAATTTTTCAAAAGGTTTTATGGACTGAGGAGGGTGACTCTTGACGAACCAGATGGATGGGCCCGTGGCTGGGCACAGAGCTCCACTTCGATTCAGATGCCAGCAAGGTGGAGGTGGGGTTCTGGTATAAGCTGATATGCTGGTTGGATCATTTCAGGATGAACATGACTAAAAATGAACTCCCAAATCCACTGCCAGTTCTGCAAGACAATGCTCCATCACATGCATCGACATATTTAACAGCATGGCTAGCCAGTAAAGGCCTTAAAGGTGAAAAAATAATGACATGCCCCCCTTTTTCACCTGACTTATTCTCACAGATGGAAATAAACAAGTGAGATGGGAAATCTTTTGTTTTTCATTTAGTTGCATAATAATTGTGCACACATATTCTCCTAAAAAAAGCCCAAATTTGTATTACTTTTATCACTTTTATTATTTTGGATTGACGGAGAGCACTGTAGTTGTTTAATAAAAAAAATGATCCTCAAAAATACAACTTGCCTAATAATTGTACACAGTGTAACCGTAGCCATGTCAGGAGAATGTTCAACATGTAATATTTGTTTCTGCGCTCTGTTTATTGTATTTTGGGGAAATCTTATTTAGTGGTGGTGCTAATTGAGTACCAGCAAGGCTGAGAGTCAGCTCATTTACCTCACAGTAAAAGAGGGCAGCTGTTCCAGTTCTGGAACTACATGTATAAACTTAATTTAAGACTACATCTGGTGTTGTCATGCCTTGCTTTAGGTCATTCATAGTTGCTTTATATAAATAAAACAGAATAGAATAATAATAATAAAAAGACTTCCAACTGCTCAGCTGCCTGGATGATCTCATGTGTTAACTCATACCAGGTCAAAAGAGGGAAACTTTCCATATAAAACTCTTAGACTTTATCCGGACCGCCCTCTTTTTCTCGTTAATACCACAGCAATGAAAACATAATATTCTAGAAAATAATGAAGGCCTTCCTGGGATATTGGCTAAGTAGGAGGTCAAACAGAGCTTCAGGTTGTTGACTACTCCGAAGAAAAGCTGCCTTGTTTCTCCTTTTAAAGCAGTTTGATTTCTCTGACCCCCATTGCCAAAGGGCTTGGATTAGTGAGGCACTGACGCTTCATCAGACAGGATTTCTCCGCCGGTGGGGGGCAGACGCAGGCTGAGGTGACTCATCCAGGAGAAGCCCAGAAAGAAGAGCAGCGCCATGGAAACATGTCCTTATCCTCTTTGCCTCTCATTCTCTCTGTTTTCTTTGTTTTATTCTCTACGGCTCACACCTCTGTCAACCCTTTTGCTACTTGAGTGGCTACACTAATATTTCCAGTGGCCTAATGATTTATGAGGAATTATCTTTGACTGAAGGAAACTATTACTAAAGATGACCTATTTAGCTTCAACAGTTCTTCTGATGTCAGAATGCTTTCTCTCCACTAGATTCTCATCCACCAGATCCCAGATATCTAAATAACCGCAGGATGGCGCTAATATTAGCTAGAGTAAACATAACCAAGCTAATTCATGTTTGCAAATGTATTGCTGTGCAGCTACTCTCTCAGGAAGCCATCTCATCAAAAAGGAAATAATCAATAATAGAATCTTCAGCAATTTAGTACACAGACACTTTGAAACGCAAACAAGAGGCTATTTCCAAAAAGTGAGTGAGGTGAATAATCACAATAACTTAAGCTCATGTAGGGTGTAGCTCAAATTACATTTTCTAAAATACATTGAGGTCATCGATACCGAATCACAACTAATGGAAAACTTGGCAGCCTTGTGACCCCTCGACAACGGGACAACATGACTTAATCAATACCTCTCTCAAAACTGTAGTATGTATGAAAGGATCATTTTGGAATCACAACTTGTATTGGGTTTTGTTTTTATTAAATGCATTGATATATCTTAGCCGAGAATTGACCGTTCCTCAATTATCCCTAAATCATTGGTCAGTGTCATCAATACATTTCATGAACATGATGTTCTGGCTCTTCACAACATTTGTGGATACGAGAGGGAAACTGCAGTAACGGACACTGTGAGTGTCTGCTGTGCGTTTTAGCAATTTGACATAATTTACTTTGCATCTGCAAAAAACATAAAAGCAGAAATAGCAGTGAGTGTGACCTTAATGGAGTTATTAAAAGAAAAAAGAAAGTCAGCTTCCATTTCTGTATCATTCTCACTTTATGCATGCTCGTTATTTGATTCAACTTTTGAAATCATAAATATCTTTGTACATAACATGTACTGCAGTTAGCTGAAAAGCTGGGTTTGGTCAGGCATCCTAGAATGATAAAAGCTAATTCAATGCCTGCCTGCTAAACTCCTAGGCCACAAGCTGACACAAAGCTGTGAGTTGTGAGCAAGGTGACCGTCTAGCAACCGAAAGGCGGAGAAAAAAAACAAAATAATAATTAAACCTTGCAGTGCGCTCTTAAGCATTGGCTTGAAGCCATTGAGTTACTCCACCGAGCGTTTCACCACTAAATGGGGTGTACTAAAACAACTATGATCCACAAACTTGGCATCAAATTTATCCTCACTCTCTTCTATATTTCCTTACTTTTTCTTTTCTACCTATCAGTCAGTGGAACACTATCTCTCTCACACACACACAAGGTCAGTCAGGACCATTAGTGAAAGCGTCATATGTAGCACACTTGGAAAAACGTGACATCCAGGCGTGCATTGTTTTCAATTAATCTTTTATTACTTAATGAACAGTGGGAGAAGTGCGCATCAGCGCCAGTTTACAGGTACACTTGTTCTCTCTTCTTTCTTCTTCTCTTCTTCTACTTTTCCCTCAAAACCCACGAAAAAAAACTCCCCCTACACTTCCTGTACAAGGACCCGTTAGGTGACCTCAGTGCCTGTGTGGGCACCCCTCGTTCTCACCTAATCATATATATATATATCATTCCAAGCACAGAAACATATGCCGGTTCCATAAACATAACTAGAAAAATCAAATCAACAGATAATGCAATAGGGGGGTGTCCACTTCCTGTAGCAACGCAATCTGGACCCCACACATACACTGAATTCTTCTGACGCACATCGAATATATTTATTGAAACCAGCCTTTAAGTCCACCTTCCATTGTGTTTACCATATTTAAGAATATACCAAAACAAGTGATTCATTCTTCCAGCAACAAGCTGCTTCTTTTTCTCCAAATCCAACTAAATAAAGGATTTGCACAATGTGAAATCATTCCCGGCGCTAACCATTCAGGCTAGTGACATCAAGTCAAAGCTATATTTTTGATGGGAGTTGATCTAAGTTTTGTATCTGTTGTTGTGGTTCACCTTGAACATATTAGAGCACCGGCCCTATACCCAGTGGCAGTCCTGGCCAGCTTATGCTTGTGTCCTGATATTCATCAGACAAAAACATTACCTATGTAGTACAGTCTGTTTAAACAAGTAAAGCTTGAGGCAGGGAAATTGAGAATAGAGGGAGGATTGGCTTGTGATTTGAATCAGGGTTTTATCTCTCTGGGAACGCCTTACTGTATAAGTTAAATTGTAAAGGTGTATTTCGTGGTGGAAAAATTCTCAACCAACTCTGCAGGTCCCATGAACAGTGTTCTTTCATCTTAATTATGATTTTGTGATGATTCTAACCTCTTTCAGCTCTCACAAACACAGTGAGTATACTACCTGTCCACTGAAACGACAAATTTAGCAAACAGCCGATGAATATAATCATTCAGATGCTAAAGATCCAGACATTTCATTCAGGAGTTTGTAGAGACCAAAAACAGAGCATAAAAAGGAGAGTGAGTATTGATTATCAACTTTATGAACATATCTATTTGTTCTATTGGGGCAAAGAGACTATTGAGACTAAGATGAAGAGGAGTTAAGAGATGTTTTTCCAGAAGGATAGGCAAATGGATATAACGTAATTTACAAGTAAAGGTAAGGCCATGCATACATTGTTGTACACGACAAAAATTAAAGACCAGCCCTTTTTTTAATAATATTTAAAATATATAAAAGATTTAAGGAATAATGTAGCTACTGTTCAAGGGTGTCTTTTGCAAAACTTTTTGATTTCATAATACAGTTGTCCGTGACATTATTAGTAAGTAAATTGCTGCTTTTCAGCACAAAACACCATACATTGTGTATTGCATTTCAATAACCTTCAGAAAATCCCCGTACTTGGCTGTTGCTATGCAACAGACAAACAACATTGGGAACATCACAGCCTAGCACCAGATGTTGGTTGATGAATAGCAAAGATAATTAATCTATTATTAAACTATTAATTTGTGCGTCATCTGAAAACATCTCCGGTATCTCATTCATTCACATCGCTCATGACATCCACCCGATTTGTCATCTCTGGCTAAAAGATGCCCTATATTGGTTGCGAAAGATAGCATTTCCCAAAACTGCTCATTTGCGGCGTATCCGTGCTGTTTTTAGGCAATCGCCACCCAGATAAAAAAACTCCCATGTGTAAGGTGTGATGAGCGACTTGAAGATCTTTGAGATCCGAGCGGATGTACCAGTGGTATATTTTCAGGGACAGACAGCTGATGATTTTTTTAAATGGCGAGTATGTGGATTTGGTCTTGAATGGACACAGGAGTGACTGTGTCTCAGGGTAGACTGGTGTGGTTCAGCCTGATTTGTTTGCTTTTAAGAGTCATGGTGTCAGGAGAAGTGCTGGTGCAGGCTGAAGGCAGGCCTCAAATGCAGGATCTTCCAAGTTTCAAAAGGTGCTCTTTATTCACCAATACAAATCAAAAACACGTGCACCAATGACGACTAGACTTAGACAATGACGCGACAAGGGACAACAGGCACATAGGGCTTAAATACACTAGGGAGGTGCAGGTGATTCAGGGGGCCGGCCGCAACAGCGATCGGGCCTCAGGGTCTCGGGGGGTCTGCCGGGGCGGCGGCCCGGGGTTCGCCGGGCCCTGCGTCTCCGGCGTCGTGGCGGGGGACGCCGGGCTGTGCGCCGGCGGCTGCATGGCGTGGGGCGCCGGGCTGTGCGGCTCCGGCGTCGTGGCTTGGGGCGCCGGCCCCACCCCTGACCCCACCCCCCCCTCTCAAGGGCCGGATTCCAGACGGCCCCCAGGGGTGGGGGGGAGAGGACCAAGGGACGGGAGGGAGGGGGCACAATCAGTGGTCGTGGGGACGGGGCTGGAGACGGGACAGGCAGAGACAGGCGTCGGGGGGCTGGGACGGGTGGAGACGGGCGTCTTGGGGCCGAGTCGGGCTGGGACTGGGGGGGTTCGTAGTCTCCTCCCCCCCGGGCTCCTTCTCCTCGGGTTGAGGAGGTCCCGGAGCTCGAGGCACGCCTTTTGGTAGCTTCTGGAAGCGAAAACAAAGTTTGTTTTACGCTGCCAAAACGGACTCCTCACGTCCAGGTAGTCGGGACCCAGATTGCTCCAAGAGTCTGCTGAGTCCTTCTTTGGTCGCGTCATTCTGTCAGGAGAGGTGCTGGTGCAGGCTGAAGGCAGGACTCAAATGCAGGATCTTCCAAGTTTCAAAAGGTGCTCTTTATTCACCAATACAAATCAAAAAGGACGTGCACCACCAACGACGACTAGACTTAGACAATGACGCGACAAGGGACAACAGGCACACAGGGCTTAAATACACTAGGGAAGTGCAGGTGATTGGACACAGGTGGAAACAATCAGGCAATCACAGGACAAGGCAGGAAGTGAAGTTACCCAGGGAATCAAGAGACATGAAACTACAAAATAAAACCGGAAGGAGAACCAAACCGTGACACATGGTGTCTTCTGAAAGACAGGATGGGAAACGATATGCAAGTACGGCGTGTGTTGAAGGTGAGGGTTACAGCAGTAAATAGTTAATGACTATCTTGGAAAGAGGAAAAGTAACAAAACCACATAGACCCGATCAATCGACGGAAAGGTTGTCAGAGTGAATCACAATGCTCGGGATGCCATCTTGCTATGAACAATCTTCCATTGTATAAGCCATCAAAGACCGATAAACGGAGCTGCGTCCGTGTACAAATGTAAAACGTGTGCATGTCATGTGTCGTTGCGTAGCTGTAAGCTGGCATCCCGGTGAATAACGTTTTTTTTACAGTCATGGCTTCAAATGGCTGGGAGCTTTTATCAGCAAGCAATGCAAAGCAGTACAAGGCTGCATCATTAGGCAATCCTCTGGCATGAGCTGCTACTACTGTTAAAAATGTTCTTTGTCATAATAGATCCATAAGTTCTCTCTCACTACTCTGTGTGAATACCATCAAGCATTGGGCTTGGTGAACACAGTACGGCCGATGGGTGGAATCGAATCCAGGATGTCCAGCTGTGAGGCAACAGTGCTAACCCTTACACCGCTCTTTTGCGATGATGTCATCTGGAATCAAACCGGTGTTTACCTGACAGTTGGCATGGCGGTTGGACATAACGTTAAGTAAATCGCGAGTTTAGCTTTTGTGTCCAATCTGTTGAAAGGGAATCAGTTTACCTTTAGTGTTATTTTGCGGGATTACAACGGTCCAGTTGGAGATTGGTAAAGGCTGGATTTCTGGGGATCGCCCGGAGCGTGGTGATGGAGCTTCCGGTTATTCCAGCATTGCTTTTAACAATGCTATGTATATGTGGCCAAGTGTTGGATGGGTTAAGAAAAAGCCAAGGTAAAGCCTTTCTCCCTGCTGTGGGTGCATAAAGTATGAGGCATTTGTTGTTCAGTTTCATATTTCAAGGTTAAACGAGAAAAGCTGTGTTTAAAAGTGTTTTAAACGGCTGAGAAGGGGTTGCCTGGGAAACCGGAATACTCACAGAAAATATTTTTTTTATTTGAATATCTGGCTAGTGAGTGTTGAGATGATGTACTGAAAACCACAGAAACTTCTTTATCCTGCAGGCATGTGTTATGTAGATCTGTGGCTGCGAAGGGGCTAGAATTGAGGCTCAGATTGTGCGAGAGGTCCCTTTCTACCCCGAGCGATTCCTCAGCTCGACTGGTAAATGAAAAGCATTAATATTACATTATATAAAGTGTCATTTAGCTGACTCTTTTATCCAAAGCAACTTACAATAAGTGCAGGTTAACCATAATACAAACCCAGAAGAACAAGAAAGTGCAATTTCATTAAATAGACCAACTTACTTGCTATACATAAGCCATTACAGTACAATTAAAGTGGTGACCAGTTGAGCTTCTGCATTCTGGGTGAGGTGCAGAGGTCTAATGGCGATAGCAGGGACACCTGCCAGGAGGAGTTACAATAGTCAAGGCCTGAATCAGTATCCGCAGTATCACCAAGTATCTTCTTGGTGAGCAGGGGACGTATTTTCCTGATTTTGTAGAGCGTGTATCTACAGGATCGTATTGTCACTGTAACGTTCGGAGTCAGAGAGTGTCAGCTGTCAATTGTCACACCGATGTTCCTAGCTATCAAAGTTGGCGTTAACACGGAGTTGCCAAAGTTAACAGTCAGGTCCTGGGTAAGAGAACCATTTGCCGGAAAGAGAAGTAGTTCAGTCTTGTCGGGGTTGATTTTCATTCACTGAGAGATGTCTGTCAGACAGGCAGAGATCCGTGCCGTCACCTGAGTGTCCGAGTGAGTAAGGTGGTAGGAGAAGCCATGCAAGTGAATGACAGAGCCAAGAGTTGGTGTACAGAGAGAATAGGAGGGGACCTAGGATGAAACCTTGAACTCCGGTAGTAAGAAGACAAGGTTCCGACACAGATCCTCTCCAAGTTAACAGGTACGTGCAGCCATCAAGGGGAGTATGAGAGAGGGGAGAGAGCAGATCCCGAGCCCTCAAGTTCTCAATGGGAGGAAATGAGGATCTGGTGGTTTACAGTATAAAATGCAGCAGAGCGGTCCAGAAAGATCTGGCAGTGTGGAGTTGCTCTGAGACAGGAAGGAGCCCTTGTGAACCCTGGTGAAACACAAGTAGGAGATAGGTTTGAGAAAGAGAAGCTTAAGTCAGCTATTTGGAGGAACTTAGGTATTAGAGGAGTTTGGGGAAGATAGAAAAGAGTTTTCGGGGGTTAGAAATTGACGATTGCTTCTATCTCAGCTTTTGGCAGCGAAGATAGAAGCAGAGAAAGAGGAGAGTGGAGAAAGACAAGCAGATCGTGAGGTTGTTGATATTTATCTTATTTCCTATCCGATGCTCACATAGTGGCTCTCTCAGAACGCGCCAACTCCGACAACCAAGGACCTGGAGGGGATTTGCCGACCTGTCGTAATAGGACGAAGAGAGAGTCGAGAGAGCAGGACAGAGTTGAGAGGAGAGTCTCTGCAGCAGCATTCGGATGTAAGATTGAGAGAGTCAGTTGAGGGGAGAGCTGATAGAACAGAGGGGGCAAGAGAGGAGCAAGAGAGGGAGCGAATGTTACAAAAAGGTAGAGTTTGGGGGTTGTTAGTTAAAGAGAGTGAGCGATGAAGAAGTGGTCAGAAACGTGAAAGGGAGTTGCAGTGAGGTTAGAGGTAGAGCAGGTTCTTGTGAAGTTATAATCAAGATGATGCCAACTTTGTGAGTAGTTGGGGAAGGACTGAGAGGTCCAGTGACTTCTCTCTGAATGTTAAAGTCACCCAGAACGATGAGCGGAGGGTAATTTTTAAGGGAAGTTGCACCGTAGGATGTCCAATTCTTCCAAGAAATGACCCAAAGAGCCTGGCGGACGGTAGAGAACAACAATGTTTACTCATACAGAGTGAGTAACTGTAGAATTAGAAAGACAGTAGGGTGGAAGGTGAAAGAGAGTAGAGAGGAAAGCGCCATTTGGGTGAAATGAGTAAACCTGTGCCACCCCCACTGCCGGTGGGTCTGGGTGTGTGGCCAAAGGCAGTGGAAAGAGCAGCTGGGGTGGATGTGTTCCAGAGGCCATGGTAAATATCCCGTTTCCCTCTTACAAGGTGACATTCTGCATCCACTCGGAACAGATGACCTGCGTCAATGCAGACCATTTGAAAAGTCAGAGAGAATTGTTGCATTTTAACAACATAACCGACCCGAGCCAGGTGAAAATACAAAAATAAACAACTTAATCCGGTAAACTGGTCAATTGTTTGTTAACTAATCTGCATATGACAACAAAGCTGATACAAGTTTGAATCTGGGTGACGTAAGCCAACTGTTGTCACCATGAATAACTGGTTTTACCCAACCAATTTGAATCATTGGTGTGTTTTATTACAGATAAAAGGAGGAATATTTTCTTGCAGAATTCACATGATTGAAGTTCAACAGCCCACTTTAGGCACCGATAGTGCCCGGAACATGTTGGTAACTGTTAGGCTACTTCCATCACAACATCTACCCTGCATGGCATCTGCAGAGAACCACCACTGTTGCCCTAAAAGACAGTAATTTGTTTTGTGCCAAAAATACCCACGTTGTGTCTAAAATACCTCAAACCTGATCAAATGTAATAAACATCTAGACTTTATGGCATTTTATTTTTTATCAAATATCATAAATTATTCAGGGATCACAAGTCATTAGGAGTCATTCTCTGGGAATCACAAGATATGTACATGGCAATGCAGTTTTGATGGGGAATGGGAGGTTCATTGTCCTTATCTGCACAGATCCTGGGCCAATTTTGTATCAGATAGCTAAAGAGAACAAACCAGGAGGCATATCCAGTGAAGAGAATGGACTGGGATATAGCAGCAGGGAACTAGCCAGTTTTCTTATCTCCTGTCTTCCACTCCGGTTATCAAAAACCATGGCAAAATTAATGTCAAAGCAAAGGACTTAGGGCTGAGGTTTCGGCAGGAGGCTGCTGATTGAATGCAACAGTGTAAGAACATAAGAACCTTAAGAATAAGTAAGGTGAGACACGCACAGAGTGAGACACAGCAGGAATTAGCGGGAGAGGAAATAAGAGAGGGCAAACTCGCTCGTCTCCTTATCTCCTCCTCACAAATCCACTTTCAAATGGAAGCGAAATGGGGAGCGTGAGAGAGATCTAGGCAGGGAGTAGAAGGCTGAAGCGCTTATCACAAGCCCTCTGTTGAGTTTGAGCGCCAACGGATGGCATTGTAAAGCTGTCACCACCACAGTGTTAATAGAAAAACTTGATCCCATCAAATCACTAGGAAGAATAGATACCTTTCATTTTTGTCCTCTCTCTATCGCTGATTAGAGCCCACTTCATCAAATGAAATCATGTTGTAATACATCCTTCCCTAATCATATTACATCCTAATTTTATATCCTAGAGGATTAAATGCCTCTTTGCATGGAAGGTTCAGTAATATAATGTGTATATCAAGGATATCATCTGCTCGCTCACTACAGCAAAGCACACCCATATGTTGTAGAGTGAATTCATGGCAGGCCATTGTGTTATGTGTCAGTTTACTTCAGAATTACATTTTCATGGCAAGATAAACCACTGAATTATAACCTCATCCTTTCTGCTGCAAGGTGTCCTTTGTTGAATGGTCGGAGGATTTTTTAAGTCTTTTTGAATCCTCTATGCTGGCTTCTCTGGGAAAGTAAATAAACATGCAATGCTGTGTGGATCCACCATGTTCCATCAATCAGGTGAAAAGTACTACTCCATAGACAATGTCACAGAATCACAGTAGATGAAATTGGAGGGAACACAAAACTTTGCGGTCCGACTCATAGTGTTGTCCTCTCACCATGGGGGTAAACAAGTTTTGGCCTCCAGTTCTGCTATAGGACAAAAACCACCACAGGAAGTTGGTGCTTACACTTTTTGTTCTTTCCGGACAAACTTGAGAAGTAAGAGAGGGGAGTAACAACAAAAGTTAACAATATCTTGCTTAAACTTTAATTCCGGTTTGGCTGCCATTTTATACTTTTATCGTCCGGTAAAGATCACAATACCCCCCCCCCTACAAAAGTGTAAATTCATCAAATACAAAAACAAGGAAGCCCATCTAGTTAGGGGAAACTGCTATATTCAAACAGAAACATATATCCCAATCAAAACACAAAAGGTACAGCTCTACAAAAGAATCACAGTATTTTAACACGTCTTTTTTAGTAAAGTCTCGGGGTGGGTGTGTGCGCTTTGCTGGGGGGAGTCAGGAGAGGAGGGCAGCCTGGCTTCTCAGTCCTGATCGACCACGGCTCTGTAGCCCACCATGGTCCAGGGCAGTCCACAAGTTCTCCAGTCGGTTCCCTTCCTCGGTCCGTGTCAAGTAGGATCTTTTGGTAGAGTCCTATTAGGACCCTCAAGGTCCAGCAACCAGCAGTCTTCCAAGGTTTCTGTGCTGTCTCCTCTCACTCCTCTCCACCTCTGCCTCTGTCAGTTCCTTTACCTTTTCCACCAGGTGTGTTCAATCTGTTCCTGGCCCCGCCTTCTTTATTTGTTGGGTCAGGTGGGAGAAACAAGTCAGCAGACTTTGGTCTGCTACCACCTACAAACAAAGGTTCACCTATACAAAAATTGCCTCCTAGTAACACCTCTGACATGTGGTCGTTCGCTTAGCTTCCAGCTAGCCCCCATTCCTAACTGTAATCTCCCCCTCATCTCACAGACACATTCACAAAGGCACACACACACACTGCTCCCACTCTACATATACCATATGTATATGCTTAAATGAGTGTCTGGATCCAGATGTGGCCCGCCACGTCCTTTTATGTGGCCCGCGAGTGCTTAATTCAGGCTGGATGACAACCGTCAGCCATATAGCCTGTCACGGTTTGGCCTCGCTTCCTGTTTTAGTTTGAAGTTTCATGTCTCTTGTGGTCCTGGGTTAACTTCACTTCCTGCCTTGTCTTGTGATTGCGTGATTGTCTCCACCTGTGTCCAATCACCTGCACCTCCCTTGTGTATTTAAGCCCTGTGTGCCTGTTGTCCTTTGTCGCGTCATTGTCTTACGTCAGTCATTGTTGGTGCACGTTCTGTTAGATTTGTTGGTGAATAAAGAGCACCTTCTGGAAATCCTGCTTTTGAGTCCTGCCTTCCGCCTGCACCAGCTTCCACACCTGACATAGCCAGCACGATAGTCGGTCAGACAGTCAGCGCGCACTCCCCCCAGTCAGCTCAGCAGCCCGCGTTCGGCTGAACTGGGACGTATCGGGCCCAAACCTGAATGAACTAGAGACTAGTAACTAGAACTGCTCCAAGGGATATCCTAAAGTTAAAAAAATTTAACATTTTCTTTTCATAAGAAAGAGAAGCAATAAGCAGAAGATGAAGATCACACTCTTTAAACTACTTATTTTTTTGGATATTTGCCTCAGGTTAGCGTGGCCTTCTTCTTAACTGGCTTTCTCCCACAATCGAAAGCCAGGGAGGTTATGCATGTGAGCTTAATGATGGCCTGTCTTTGAGTGTGCCTGTGAGTCTGACAACCTGTCCAAGGTGCACCTCACCTCTGACCAATGTCAGGTGAAAGTGGCTTCAGCCCTTTGCGACCCTGAAAAAGGATAAGTGGTTGAAAATAATGGATAGAAGGATGGATGTAGATGGAAGTCTGACATTGGTAAAACAGAGGTTCGATAAATGGTAATTTGGGTCTCTGGTGATAATTAGAGTGGGAATTGAGTAGTCCAAGGAGTCAAAAATCCAAAAGGGGTTATTTTCAACTGCTGAGGCATCTCTTTAACTAGACAGATAACAGCAAGTAGTGGACTGCGAGAAAAATGCTGTGATGATAGACTAAATCAATAGGAATATCAATAATCAAACTTCTACAAACAACATGTAGCAGAAGGGAGCTTCTAATACTCGATGTGCTTCAGGACTCTTAACTACAAAATAAGCCTCCTCCCCACTGGTGAGCTGAAGCCTCACACCTCTTTTAATTGCTGTATACGGATCTTTAATATACACCTACTCTATAGCCCCTGGCAGTAAACTGTAGGTGCCTCTTCCACCTTCTTTTTGTGGCAGACTGCTGCAGTCCAAACTTCCACCTACAGCCTCTGCCAGAATACTGCAGGTGTTTCCCCCTTCTGTATTTTTTGGCAGATAGCTTCTGACCAAACCACTACCTAAAGCCTGACAGTAGACTACAGGTGTTTCCTCCAGCTGTAGTTTACTTGCAGACTGCTTCAGTCCAAACTTCAACCTAAAGCCCCTGCCAGTATACTGCAGGTGTTTCCCCCTTCTGTATTTTTTGACAGGCTCCTGTAGGCCACACCTTTGCCAACAGTCTCTGGTGGTTACCTGCAAGTGCCACATCCACAGGCTGTTTGTGGTAGAGAGCTAGAGGCCAAACCTCAACCTAGAGCCATTGCAGGTAAACTGCAGGTGCTAAACCTCAACCTACAGCCTCTGGCGGTAAACTGCAGGTTCCTTTTCTACCTCTATTTTAGTTTTAAACTGCTGCAGTTCAGTTCAGATGTATCAGGAGGAACACAAGGACAGAAATTTTCATGAAATGGGAGATTTGATGTCAAAATAAAACAGAAAAAACACATATGTGAATAACGGGTTGTTACAATCATCACTTCACACTTTCCAAACCGAACAGGACTTTTGTCCGGGTTGTTTGTCTTCCGAGTGAAATTAAAGTTGACATTTTGTCCACTAAAGTTGCTATTCATAAGAGTTGTTTTCAGTCAAGTAAACATCAACCACTCTTCTGGTAAACCTAACAAGGAAAGACCGCATAGAACAAAATGCCTGTTTCTCCACACACACACCATATGTACTACTGCATTGTGTCAAGCTAGCTCAGCGTGCTACAATAAACCACTTGTGATGCATGCATGGGGCTGCACTGGGACATAATCATCTATGGCAGGTAGTGTGTGTGTGTTATCACACTTTTGTGAAGAGCAGGCTTTACCTGAAGTAAATCAGAATAATCACACCTCTGCTTGGTCTCCATTTTATTTCTTCAGCCATGCCGTGTTGCTGGAGGGGGGCAGTGACAAAACAAAACCGAATCTTAGTGATTATATACAGTATATGATTATTAAAAATTTCTTTTGGAAGAATTTTTTCCCAGGTTATTTGACATTTGTACCAAATTAACACCTTCCTTGTGACTGCGGCCCTTTCTCAATACCTGAGACGGCGAGAACGGACTGCCGTTCCCGCGAGAATAGACTCGGGAGTCCTGACTCGCAGGTTCGGGAGAACGGAGAATGTCATTTCCGCAATTGGAACAGCAGCTGACTTGGTGACGTCACCACGTCAGCTGGTCTTGCTAATACGTTTAATTTAATTTAATTTAGTTTTTGACTTAAATATTTTACTATTAACAAGCTTTTGTCTAATTTTCATTTAAAATTAGAAATGCTATATAATATTGAGCACCATATATATAATCAGTCATACAATAATTAGCTTTATCATTTTAGGAGGATACAGTAACAAAAAATAAACTATTATACAAAACTAACTTCAGTCATAAAATTACGTTACTTAAATAAAGTAGTATTTATAAACTTTGACATAAAGTTGTGTTTATTTTCCTCTGTCGTTGTTGCCTGTTGCTGAGGTGAAAAGCATTCTGGGATATTTGGCTCTCACAAGAACAGACGAGCCTGCTCCGATGCATGCCCGGTAAAATGGGCGGGGCAAGTCACATCCGGGTATTATCACCGTTCTCAGCCAGATTCGGACTTTAGAATTGGAACAGTACTCGGGCTGCGACTGATGACGTTTCACGAGTCCACGAGAACAAAGGTCCTCACAAGAACGCACATTGAGAAAGGGCCTATGTCTCTTTGTCTTTGATTCAAATGTGATGTTATTCCGTGTTAATTTCAATACTTAAGTGTATTTTTCCCTCGCAAATGCCTCGCCAAGCCTTCCCCACTAAACATAAAGTGTTTTTTAAAAAGGTAGAAAAGCTTTGGCTCTGAAACAAATCACTATTTGTGTTTCTATGGCCGCCGGACTAACACAGAACAACTGTTGACTACAGGAACAATAGATTTCTGCCGCTTGCAACATCTGCCACCCCATTTTTTAATTAACACCAGAACACACTTGCAGGGATGTAAAATGGTCAGGGCATGTGGGAGATGACGAAGTATAAACAACGGATAGCAGACAAATATTTGTTTCGAGACACAACAACAGAGGAGCAAACATACCCCCGTATTGTTAATACACAGTATTGGAGTTCCATATATAGAATTATTATCTCTTATAATCTGCTGTTGAAAGGGGGCTGTGTGAAAATCCACTGCTTGATTGGGGGATTAAAAGATAGCAAAACAAGGATTGGCCGATTAGGGATTGGAACTGTGTGTGATTTGTACAGCCACCCCCTCCCTCACTCAACCAAACTGTAATCCACCCAAAGTACAAATAAGCGCATTTTCATTTCAGACGTATGCTGATGACATTTCATACTCATTATCTCAACGCCGCCGCGGGCTACGAGCAGTCACAGGGAGGGGGAGCAGTGAGACATTGTGTGGTCTCAGGTGAGCTGCTGTGTGGTGTTAGGTGACTGCATCGCCCATTTGTTAGTTTGAACCTGGTTTTTCTCATCGTTGTCCCATGTCGCTCACTGCCTCGGCAACACAGTGTGTTTAAGCAGCGTAAGTCCTTTATAAAGCCCTTGAGATGTACCATCTCTTTTTCAAGGGTGTCCTCAACGCCAATTATACAATACAATGGCAACTATGCAAAACAACAACCAGATTATCAAATAATACAAAATATGACAACAAAGAGACAAAATCAAGAGGTCATAACCAAAGGATGGAGATGGATTGTTCTTAAAGGGACAGTATTAAGTAATTAAGTCCAATTCATAATATTATATACAGTATATATATATATATATTATGATATAAATTCAGTTTGTAGTCACAGCAGCTAGAATTTAGGTGGTAGGGAAGCTTTTGCTTTATATCTTAAGTCATGTGAACACGTATAGTGAGAGCAGCAATGGTAATCTTTTCAATGCTTAGAGTGACCTGAGTGACCTATTAAACATAGTATCAGGTTAATATTGTACTAAACCCTTACATACTGTTTATATTTAGTGCCTTCAAAGTATGGTCTGGCTATAACTTGACCAGGACCAAGTGTGTGTGTGTGTATATATATATATTTATATATTATGGTTGCACATTATTATATACTAACTGTTGGATCAATTTCAAATGTCTAAATAGCCTCTGTCCCGTAAACAAATGTTTGAGAGATCAGGGGGAGGGTAGTTTTTACTCCACTGTAACCATCATCAAAAGTCCCAACAGGTAAGGGGCTTACCAGACTTTCAACATTTTATTGGCTTACAATTAGTTCTGAAAAAAAGCCTGAGAAGTATTGTCCCTCCAGAGGCTGATCCATTGTCGGACCGATAACCGATGTGAGTTTGAGGTTCACTTGGTGAGTGTGAAGAACCAGGGTACGCATGACGTGAAGTGAGAGGGTAGATCGAGAAAAATAGGGACTTTATTCAACCAAAATTGGTAACAGCATTGATAACAGCATTAACCAAAGGGAGCACTCAGACCAACTAAATAAATGGAATATAATTCCATGCAACCGCTATATGGAGGACAAAAATGACTTAAATATAAATAAATAAATAAATACAGTAATAAATACATTAGTGTGTAGATAAATAAAATGTATTGAATAAATAAATGCTGAAATAAATATGGAAATAAGTAAATTAATGTAACCATAAATAAAAGTTGATAATCAAACGGGTCATAAACAAATATATATCATATATTTAATTCTACATATATGTTCATGTACATTTCTTTATTTATGGGTCTGTATAATATATTTATTTCTATATTTATCGCCTACATTTCCACATTCATTTATGTATGTGTCTGTAAGCTAATGAGGTGGGAGGTCCTAACCTCTATCTGTAGCAGGATGGGTCACAGGAGTGTGATCTCTCCTGGTCTACTATTTTTGTCTTGAAGTTCACCTCCTCTGCAAAAGTTGTTGTTAGCATTTGGCTACACGGTATTTACAAACCATTCCAAATCAAATGCGATCTTTAGCAAATGATGTAGAGAAGCAAGTTAAGTTTCTGCTGGATAAAGTGATGGAGGACATGTCTCATCTCAATGAAGACTTGGATGTGGAAGTTAACAGTGTTCGATCCTCCCGGAACCATCATATATTTCATTCTCCTTTGAGGGCAACATGGCGCAGCTGCTCAGAGGATGCTGCGGTACGGGATAAAGTAATAATGTCAAGTGGGTTTTTCTGGTTTAACTTATTATCTTTTAAAAGTAGTTTTATATTGTTTTGCAAATATGTAATATTACTGATGGTAACTTTGAACACGGTTGCCATGATATAAACTTCAGTATATCAGATAATTTGCCACCCTATTACTTGATAAAATGAAGTTGAATGTGATCCGATTTTACACATTTTTAATTAAGCACAATTGCATTAGTTTGACCCTTATCGTATGGTTGCATTCATAAACCCAACAAGTGAAATATTTTTAACTTAAAACATAAACTACATGTAAAAGGGATATGACAGATGTCTTAATGCAGCACATTCAAGTTCTAGTTATATTTCATTTATTTATACAGCACATAGCTGGGTTCAGACTAACACAAGAACCACAGTCTCTTAAAATAATCTCAATTCTAAACTGCAGTTTACGACAGATCGATGTTGACTTGTGATCAACGTGTGCTGTTAGAGTCCACGACCTATAAACTCCATTAGAGGACAATGATTTGGATGAAACTGGGACTAGTCTGCAGCAACATCCCAACACTGGATACCAAATAGTGGTTGGGCATTTGAATGCACGACACACGTTACGTATTTAGAATACAAATTCGATGATTATGGCAAATTCAATGATTATGGCCTTTTCAACACATTAGTGGGTGTAGCGGGTCCCTTCTAACCTATTTCTATCAGGTTGTTGTATCCCATTACACCTACCACTTGAAGATCGTGTTGACAAGTGGCCTTACTTCAATGATGCTCTTGTTAGAAGAGCTTTGAGAGTAGGGAGGATTTAAATGGTAATTTAGTTTGAAGAAGGTAACAACGTGGACCTTGTTGATTAAAATTAGCCCCCAAATACTAATAGGGCCCTTGTTCTGGCTGGAGTGGCAAAGTCAGATGTTATGGAGTTTTGTTGAGTATTGTAGAGAGAGGGTTTGAGATGGAGTGGGGCATGGTTCCCGGAATGAAAAGTAAGCAAATTCGAGAGTAGCAGGGGGGATTTCACTGATGAACCGCAACAAAGGAAAGGCAACCTGGTTCCGACAGTGGGCAACATTAAGCCGGTTCTGACTGAGGCTTCTAAACCTTTAGACCGGGGACAAGAGGTCAGACAAAGAGCAGATGGCAAATTGCGTTATTAATTTACATTCATGTATCTGCTGTTTCTCTGAGAGTGGAAAATCCTGTCATCTTCTCTCTTCCTTCCTGTCAACAGAAGTCCACCACTGGACTGTTCTGTCAGCTAGGTCTGCTCTCTTTCATGCTCTGTTTTATCTCAGCAGCCCCCTTTCCATATCAATCCTTCATACGTCTACTTGTATCTTTCTTTTTTTTGTCTTTTCGTCAAAATCTCTCCTCCACGTTCTCCCAATAAAGCTAATCTGCTGATTCTTATAAAAGTCTTTCCCCTGCATGACTCATTGTTTTGATGGCTCGCCATTCCCTTTTTTCGCTCCCCTACTCTCCCTCGCCTTATTTTAGACCCCTACTTTGGATTTTTGTCTCTTGGCCATCCAAGAATATTCTAAATAACTGATTGGAGAGGTTGGCAGGATGCCACAGGAGATCCTATCAGTCACAAGCAACACTATCGAGAGTTCATAGTCGTTTCATTGGTGCAGATTAAGTAAGTGTAACCATCCGATGTACAGACAAAGAGGGACGACAAACAATGTCAGCACATGGGACATGTAAGTTTCTGATGTGACCATAGAGGATCAAGATAAGATAATGAATCATGTTCAGAGCCCATGGGTGTGTCTGATATTGCTGCTAGGGTGTGGTTTCACCATTGGGAAGGAAACCTTATAAAAGAGTGACACATGAATGTACTGCAGTCAGCTGAACTCGTTATGCACTATTCTATCATGGAAATCATTATTGTACATAATAGCACATAATACGGATGGAACGCTTCGTATTGCAGTACAGCTGTCAATGCTCAATATGTATTCACTTTCTGGCTCCAGTCAACACATTTGGACATCAATCACTAGTTTGTTTGGGGAGGTAACCTCTTTAAATGCGTATGTGGCACTTATTCCTGTCAGCGTGACAGGGAAACAGATAAAGAGTTCCAGAACGATGACGCCACACTCCAGCCCAAACCCTTCACAAGCACAACAATAAGCCTTCGAGTCCTCTGTGTCTAGTAGTAAGTACAATGCGCAAGCCCTTAAGCGGCTCCCAACCTCTCAGAAAATAAAATGACAGAATGCTTGGAGACGCAGCGTTATTGTATTATCAAATACAAGGTATAATTCTGACCTCTAGAAATATTAGTAGGGATCAATCCATCTTGCCATTATATTGGAATGGACGTGTCCCGACAGTCCAGATGCATGCCTACATGCTTGTGTATGTAGGCATTCCTTTCCCCAGGAAATTCTCCCAAGTGGTTTGGATTGACAAATACAATGATTAGGACCATGACTGTACCCTACTACAAGAGTCCCGACTCAGGTGTAAATGTGCCTCCGTATGTTCTCATCTGAATGATAAATGCACCTTAGAAACTAGCTTAAATGACACCCTGTGACTATGCACAGAGGTGTAGGTCTCTGAATTGCCCCCCCAGAAACGAGGGTGTGGGAACCACACCCACTTAATGGAAACCTCCACGCACACACATACTCGGAGTAAATGAAGCCAAATTTCTTCTCAGTTTGCCAATACTGCATTAAGTGCTCATCCACCACTAAGTCCTAGGCTGAGTTTCGGTCTCGGAGTTCAATTATTCCTTGAGAAACCACGCAATTTTTCAAATCTAGTGGCAAACATTGAAATTTGGCCAATGTAAGCATATGCATGTTCTGATCACACATTGAAATAGACCATGCAATCACTTCAGGCTGTTGGTATCACATGCTGCCCCATCACACTTTGTGCAGCTTCTTTAACTGCATCACTCTCTGATGTGCACACACTGCTACATTCATCTTGCTATCTCCCGCTCTTGCACATGCAGCAGTGTGACTGCTGCGTAATGCAAAACTCCGCCTGCAGCCTGGACCAAACATGTGATATTCAAGATCACAAAGACTAAGCTGGTGTGTGTGTGTGTGTGTAGCGTGTGGCGGAGGTGCCAAAATATTTTTCATTCACTCCATGTTCTAGGGGGACAACAGTGTTTTTTTCCTGCTGTGTGTGAGGACCAGGTGTGAGGAAGCTGCCTCCCAGCACTGGAAATCCTTCTCGCGGCTCTGCAATGTAAAACGGCCGTAAAACGATTTGCCGATGGCTCCTGTCTCTGTCTTTTTCATTTTAGAGTCCTCCGTAATAAAATTTGGATGAATGATGGAAAACATTTTGTGATAAAGATAACAACACAGATTAAGTGGTGTCTTTGTTATTAATAAATCACTTAAAGCAGGGGTCATTTTTCAAGCCAAGGACCCTCAAGATTATGATCTTCAAGTATGAAGATGCTGTTTAATTAAATACCAAGCTTTTCAAATAATACACAGGCTCATATGTTTTTATTTTAAACATGTAGCCTTTCCATCACCTTTTCAACTGACGCCGATTCCAAAATCAGCATTTTATTTCAATTGCATGATAATCATGCTTACAAACTTTTCAAATTGACGTTATATTGTTTCTGACTGAAAGATAAAAGTCTAACTCTTTTTATCCACTCGCTGCCTTATTTGGATGCCTAATCTGTCTAAAAACATTTACGTTTGTACAAAAATATGACGATTTTTCAACCAAACATTTCACAGCCCTCTGCAGTTCCTCCGCTGACCCCCTAGGGTGCGCAAATCTCTTGTGAAAGACTTTTTACTTATATACATGGCTCTGCTTTTAGTTAGGCCTACCAATAAAACAAGAATGAGTCGCCACCATGCTCACACTGAGAGAGTAAGTCGGCCTGCCAATGAGATTATGCTAAGCAAATAATTTCCTAGTTCCAGCGTTGCACTTAATACAATGCAATAAATAATTTTGTAAACACTCAAAGGCAGCGGAAACCAGCTGTGAACATAAAAGACTTCCCCTTTTAACTTGTAATCAACATCTCGCAGTTATAATTCAACATTTAAATCTTATGGTGAATGTCAGTACAGTGTTCACTCTCCCTTGTGTTCTGTTCCCTAAAATATTCCTTATTCTATGCACTGAATTCTGCACCACTCTTACCAGCTAGTGGACACAGTGCACAGCTCCTGTTGCCTGGAAACACGACACTCCAGGAAAGTCAGTGGAACCGACTGTTATTTTCATCAAGAAACACAAAAACTACAAAGAATACTCATTGTCATTGCATTTCCATATACTGCATGAACTCATGGAAGCTTTGAATGCATGCTGGTAGGCCATTTCTGGTGTTCATGCGGCACTGAGGATAATCGCCTCGTTATAGAAGGGAAACTGGAAAGTAATAGAGATGAAAAGGGCTATTTCACAACGGGTCTACAAAAGTCCAATGCCAGTCCTTATAAATACTTCACACACACAGCCCGACTCTGACACATCCAATGCCCTGCCAACACCAATTAAGCTGGCACTCTCCTTTGGACTCTCACAGACACATACACTGTTTTCAGTATGTGTGTCTCCGTCACTCTTTCTGACGGGGACAGATGGACAATCTGATAGAGAAAGGTAGCCTCACTCCCTCCCCTGAAGGAGCTCAATGAAGATTGATGGCAGCACTTACCTAAACACACATACATATACACATGCGCTCTTAGATTAATAGTCAGGCTCTTGAAAGCTCAACTGAGAGTGTGTGAGCAAACAACCTACCTTTGACCTTCTGAAAGGAACATTTCTCTTATGCTCACGTTCGTGTCCTCATTGAAAATGATGATTCTTATAGTATTAGGTTACTGACCCTGCATGCGCTGAAGGTTTTACACAGCGGTGGGAGGAAATAAGCCAGGGGGTGAAAATCTTAAACCATTTGAAGGTATCAGCCTCCAAATGTTGTCCGTTTACCCTTTATTCCGACTTAAAAAAAAATACAATGTGCATTACACATCAGCGGAAAATACTACTAAAAAAGGTAGAGTAACACTGTTTTTCCAGCGATGTAACGAGTAGGGCAGGAATGTTTGCTATTATATTGTGTTAAACAATGACTTTAAACTGGAGCAGACATATCAATTACATACATAGGTCAAGGTACTGCAGCTTTAAGATTTCTGGATGAAAGACATCTTAGTAGTTCAAGTTGCGGCAAACTTTGTTTGCTGATCTGGCAGATTGTCAACAGAAAGCGACAGCTTTTAAACTTAATCAAAAACCTTTATAACCATGATAATCCATGAGCCCATCGTGTTGTTTGTTACAGATAATGCCCAAACATTTACAGCATTTACAAAAAGGAATACTTCAGTCAGGACTTTTAGGAAAATTGTTGGAAATGTTCCATCCTGGGGGAAGCTGAGCGACGTAGAGCGAAAGAAAAGCCTGGACAGGTTTTAAAGAGACCACCGGCATTCTGTGTCCTTTACAATATCATTATGAGGAGAGGACCTCTGTCCCCTGGACGTATCGTGAAACACTCTTCTAATCTTCACAGTGAGCAGCTTGGCGTGTACAAAAGCACAGATGTCTTGCTAATTTTTCAGTAAAGACCAGTGCAGACTGTGTTAGATCTCATCCCTGCACCCAAATTGGATGAGCTGCTACGGATTGAAGTTGCATACGAGAGGAGGTGCCTGTGCATAATGAGTTGATGAGACATGAATAAATCAAAAAAGGTAGATTATTGAACCTTTTGTAAAAAATCAACTCTTAATCCAACCCAGTACAGGGTCACTTATTTCTACTGCATTTAGTCCTGTTGTGTACATGATTTATTTTAGAGAGAAAAATTTGATGCATTAATGATGTGTTAAAAGGCTTCTTCCGGGTCCGGTAATCGTTCCAAAAATGATGGCTCAACCACAATACCACTTAAGTGTAAAGTTTTTATTTTAGCCTGTGCAAAACAGTGCCACCGTTAAGGGGAAAATAGTCCATAGTCCATAACATGCATGTGCAGAAGAATATTCCAATAGACAAAAACAACAAAACCTATATTACAACGCTTAGCTGCGGTATTTTCCATTTAGTCACCATCTCTGTTGTACCTACTTTGCTTAGGTCCCAGCGTCCAATCCCCCCAAAAAACGCACCCATCAGGCCTACCCAGCCTGCTTTTAACCCTGTAACCCCGCCCCCATGGTCCCAACCAAAACATGCAGGGGTGTCACCTAATACAGTACTTTCAGTTACAGGATACAATTAAACATATGATTTGAAATGACAATCACACAACATGAAAAGTAGGTTATTTAGCAAATGCCTCATACATGATTACAGTTTACATCTAACTCTTACCATATGCTTTGAGTCGGCTTATCAACCCTGTTATCTCCCCCTCCCCATGAGCTCACCTCAATTCCCTATTTCGCGGGACAATTTCCTTAAAACCATCGCGGTGCCTCCAGTCTGGTTTGTCCCTTCGCAGCACCCATGCCCGGAAGTGAATGCCCGCATGCACAAACAAGACAGAGGACACAACCAGCGCCTGCCAAGCTACGCTACCACGCCAAGCCCCGACATAACCCCTGTACGTATTCCTATGTATGCGAGGACCCAATAAAGTACAGCTAGTAAAGCAAACCACTTTACTTAATGTCATCACAGGGTTTTCCCTATCCTGATGGACCTGCAGAGCACTAAACAAGGTGCAGAATGAAATTGCCGATACACAAGATTCATTTGGAGTTTTGTTTTGCTGACCTAGCGGATACAAGTACAACATTTACTCTCCTTTTGCTCCTTCAACTTCTAAAATTGAGTTGGCCAGAGTGTGGACGGTCCGCCACCCCCCAGTCGGCCGTTCCGTTCGGCGGTCGGATGCCGGAGAGGCTAAAAGATGGTAGAGGGGTGAAGGCGGTTATTAATGTGTCACGAGTGCATCGTCCAGAAAACCCAGAATACATGGTTACATTGGTGGGAGTGGTGGTTCATGTAAACGGACTACAGACTAGTATGCACTTGTTTAGAGGTCTGAAACTGCAGCACAGAGAGTTAAATCCCACCGGTTCAAGATGTGCTTGGAGAGGAAGACCCGTTTAACAGCTCAGAACTGTTCGGCAGACAGTCGGCCAGCAGAGATATCCACCTGCTTGCTCCGTTTTTTCAAAAAACTCATTGCAGGGTTCTCATGGCGCACGCATTAACTATGAGAGACACACATTTCAACCAGTTCACATGCCACACCTTGAGAATGTAAAAGTCAACCAAGTTATTCTGCCAATGTTATATCGTGGGTGTAACGTTTTCCCCTCTCGGCCACTCGTTACCAAGCAAAATAGACGCTCAAGCGTACGTGAAAGGTGGAGCCTTTTGATACAATTATATCACATGGCAGGTGTGGGAAAACCCTGAGGGTAGACGCAAAAGAGAAAAACTGGTGATGAAACCGAAAATGAAGAGGAGACAAAGAAAAAAAAGAAGACTGTTCAACACAAAGTGGAGACTTGCTGGTTTATGATCCACCGAAGAAGTTATTGTATTGCACTGACTGTAGGAGGTACGGTAATGAAGAGATTAAGGGAGTCTCTTTTCTAGTTAGCACAAGCAATTTCACGTTGGAAACAAAAAAAGAACCATGAAATTTCCACTGGCCATGTCAAAACCATGCGACTAAACAAACAAAGAAAACAGTGTTGCGGTATGGTCCCTAGTTCTCCAAAAATCAGCAAAATTAGAGTTTTACACCCCTGTTTTTATAATCAGTTGCATATGTTTTCATTTCAAGAGGAGCATTACACACTTATAAGAGCTGACGATTTAGTGACATTGTATGTCACGAAGGCTGGAGGGTGGGACGAGAGGACTCAGGAGAAATAAAGGCAGTTTAGTGAACGTAGAAAATGAGGCAAAAGAGACGGCAAATATCAGCTGTAACTATAATATTAGCTGGATATCTAATTTGCTGCTAAGATAAAGACTGAAGCCTTGCTCCCTGTGGCGATTTCCCTGAAGCTAAAGAAGACAGTGGCGGAATCAAAATAACATCTCCGACTTGGTGTCCCCACAAGCGCGTATCATGGTGCTGAATTGCAAACAGGACCAGAGCAACAGAGCAAATCAATGCTGCCAGGCTCTGGACTGTGTATGTGTGAGAGAGAGCGTGTGTGAGAGAAAAGCTCTCTCCCCATTTTTTTCCAAGGAGGCAGAGAGAAGGGAAAGATGTAAAGGGATTAAATAAGGTCCTTGCTAAAATTGGTCTGACTAAAGGACAGCTGGCCCTCTTTATAATTATTGTGTCCGAAACAAAGGATGCCTTGTAGGTGGGTTAGGGCTGGAGAAACACACAAAGCCATATGGTCAGCATTACACAACTGACTGGCAGTGTCGTTTAGAACGTAAATGTTAAAAGTTTTTAAAAAAATACATATAATTGCACACGGTTTTCTAATTATATCATATTTATATAATATCACTCGTAATCTCGACTACATCAATGACCTCCTGGGTCAACGTTTGTTCGGCCCGCGTACCGTGTACTTTGACTTGTGTTAAGGACACATTCCCTATTAGGCAATCCATCGGGTTCCTGCTGAGAACCATGGCCTCAGATTTGGAGGTGCTGGTTGATCCTCATTCTTACCTCTTCATACTTGGCTGTGAACCTCTCCATTGAGTTGGATGTCTCAAAACCCTTCTCTGCCCGACTACGCCTCGATATCCTGTCACAAATTGACAAGGCGTACAGGCATTCGAATGGCCCTAAGAAAGGCCTGCCTCAACCTGTACTTTCGCAGCACCTCTCACGGTATCTCTCTGGGGACCCAGTTATGCGCTCCAGGTCCACCGCGGTGTTCGAGGGTTAATGTCCCTTGATACACCTAAGAACTTAATTTTCATTTAGCTCACCCTTTAACCCAAAACAACTTGCAATATGTGCAGTCAATCAAGAAGGGACAGGACCAGAACAACAATAACCAAGTACAAGTACTTTGAGAAAGCCAAGCTACAAAAGTGCTGAAGCTAGCTGCCATTGTAAGTGCTAACTACTCCAGGCATAGTCGGTAGAGGTGTTTTCGGAGTTTGTGTCGGACTTGGGCTTACAGCAGCCCAATTGTGCCTGTATCTTAAATTTAATTTTGGTTGCAACATAATTCTCTCTGTTCTGCAACGGTTAAACCAGGAGTCGCCAGCGGCGGAGCACACAAGGGATCTTCGACAACAGCTGATTCCTCTTCTGTCAAAACCATTTTCTCCAACAAACTTGTTTTCAAGATGGCTGTCACTCTCTCCTTCAAACGTTTATCTCCAACTTCATTCTTATAATGTTCATCTATTTTCAGCAGTTGCTCCTTATCTAAGGGAGCAGCAAAACAGTCTCCATTCTGAGTGTGCCTGAAATTAAATTAAGGAACAGCGAAGTCCACCGGGGCACCACGAACAGACTATGAGCAAAACACGAGCAGAACCTGTTGCATCTCCCAATAAAAGCGTTTGTCTCCCGCTAAGACCCACAAACCAAGTACGCACCCAAGACAGCGCTATACTGGATCCAGGGAAACCCCACTTATCCAAAACCGCAAAATAGATTAACACAGATCTTGGACGAGCCCGACCGAATGAGGGAAACGCAGTTGGTTAACCAAAAGGAAACATATTGTATTCAGATCTCGGCCGACTTTGCACACAAGGGTGACAAAGCACAAGGTGATCGATCAGCCGGGGACCAAGTACTTTATTTTCTTCTTTTAGTGTTTATTGGCGGATGGCAAACCATCTTAGAGGTGCATTAACTTACAGTGACCAGTCTTGATGATTCCTCTGGATAATGAAATTCCTCCATTGTAACATGTTCAACGGTTTCTGGTTGATCACAATGTGAGCATTTCCCTAGTAGGGTGCTAGCTTATTTTATTCGACTGTTTAAGCCCTGTTTGTCCATTTCTCAGCCAAGTGTATGTAACTGTAATATCGATTGTCATAAAAGCCAGAAATAAGGTATTTAGGAAACGTTTATTTCCAAAATATATCAGACACACAAGAAATTTTACCTGACGGTTGGCACATAACAGAAATAATACAACTAATGGTGTTAATTCTACTACAATGGAGAAAAGGCATTCCATTGTAGTAGAATTAACACCATTAGTTGTATTTAGGTAAATGCTAAATGTACCAAAACTGAGCAGGATTATAGAATGGGCAACATTTTAAAAACGGCGCCACATGAGAGACTGCATCTTATAAAAAAGCTGAAGAATACCAGAATGTACCCTTTTATTCTGTGCATTATTTTTGATCACATAATGGTTGTGCAACCAGCTGACAAGAGTCTATTTTTCCTTTTTTTTGGCATTCTCCAACACGCACAGGGAGATATGCAATAGGCAGACGATTCAAACGAGGGGTTGAACTTGCCAAGTCCACCACAGCCTGAGATCTTACAAAATTCAGATTGCACCACTTGCCATGAGGCCTGTAGGTCCAAAACCAAATTACTTTACTCTGAATTATAGAACTCGTGACAGGTCAGCAGGAATATTGTTCAATCACAGACTTCAAAACACTTCTAAAAGAAGACTAAATGAAATCTTGACAATAAAAGCTTAAATTCAAACAAAGGAATCATAAATAAGAGAATGTGGTACTAGCTAACAAATGCATAGAAAAACAAACCAGGTCCTTTTCACACATTATTTAGATGCTGAGAGCTCCAATGAATAGCATGATGGACAAGGAAGTTCTTAACATGCCGGGTATGTGTGTGTGTTTGTATTTTCTGTGTTTCATAGAGAAAAAAAAATGTGTGTTTGCAAATCTCCCTAAAGACTATGTTGGCTTTATTAGGGCCAAGTAATTATGGCATAAAAATCACTTATTTAAACCTCAAAATACACACGCACTAATGCGGGACCAGGGGAATGCAAGTTTGTGTTGGAGAGGGGAAAAACACAGGAGTTAGGAGAAGTACGTTTTATATCTGTGGAGGTGGGTGTCCCGTGTGCTATTTATGGCTGCATTCCAATGGCGGCACCTTTATTTGCTCCTGAGGGGATTGAACACACACTTTTTTTTGTGGATTTAAACCAGCAGGACAATGAAGCTGCAGCTTCTGTCGAACACATAGTCCATACAGGAAGTCAGGGATGAATTAAAGTCTTGTTTATTGAAGCCTGTGGAAAGCGAGAATCTATTGTTAGACAGCCAGGAATTATTTCATTCTCAACCACTGCACATTCATCCAATCTTCAGCCAATCTGAGTGGCATCTTTGAGATGATCCCTATTGTGTTCTGTTGAGGATTGAATATAATCATGCAAGCTCACGCTAGATGGCAATTACACTTGAACAATAATGTAATACTAATAATGAGTGGAGGCTGTGTATGACCCGGAGCACACGAACATGTTGATAAAAAGGCTGCACGCACTCTCAGGGTCACGTCCATACATGGGACGGGGTGACCATGGCTCACACGGAAAACAGTCTAAATATGGAGTGAATCTGAGGCTAAATAACTACACGCTCTCTCAGGGTCAATCGTAGATAAAACAGAATATTGAGACTAACATGTCTCAATACACCAACTATCTGAAGTATGCAGTGAACTCATGAACAACAGGAGACGTGATGACCCGAGAGCCTGGAGGGATGGACATCCCTGTGCTCCAATGGGGCTCTCCGAAGGTCATAAACAAGGAGCCGCCTCCATCATAGTGAACCAATCAAGAATGCTCTTAAAGACTATATATTCCGAGCGCACTTTGTATTAAGCGCCCTTTCATTGCTGTTGCTAGACAGATTGAAACAGGTCCGTGCACGTATGACTGCAGGACTGAATACTCCTGTCACAAATAAACATTGTCATATTTGCTTTGATTAAAGTCTCAAGTCTGGTCCTTGCTTTGCGTTCACGACAGTTCTCTTTCAATATCTACGAGTTGTGCAGAGACCCAAATGGATGTGGTTTAAAAGTGGACCACGGAATTTAGTACATTACAATGTATTCCAGTTCATTTCCTGTCGACCCAATGGGATCTGTTCATAATATTTTATTCAACAGTAATCCTCCCAGCAGGAAATACATATAATAATAAAGAATTGATTTAAGCCTAAAGACTCAAATACATATATACACACACACATATGTACATATATATATACACATATATACATATATATACACCTATATACATATACATATATACATATACATATATATATATATACACATATACACATTACATATACACACATATATATTTTTACAAATAGATAATTGATTTTAAAAACAATGTTCAATTCATTTATTGTGTGGTAACAGGCCACCTGGCCCTTTTTTTCAATAAATGGGTAAATTAAAATGCTTTTTTTCAAAAGAAATGTAACATTCCGAAATTCAGTGTCTTTTCTATTCGTCCCTGTTTTTTTAGTTTCAGTGGTAGTTCCAGAAGGAGTTCCTGTCCCGCTGAAGACTGAGTCCAACCTTGCACTCCTCACACATCCAGGGTTAGCTTTTATGGCGGACAGTTTCCTCCCCAGGCTTGTCATCTATCTTTTCTCGTTCGTTTGTAGGGACAAGAATGTAGCCTAGAGTAGGGGGCTCCTCCTGGAAAGCCTGGCGTGTCATTGGCTTCTGCCTCAGGCTGAGCTCTTTCTGAACAAGGAAGCTCTTATGCTAAGTTTATGCTTCTGTGTTTTCAGAGAAACGCATGGACACGCAGACACAAGAGCCCCTTGCGTGCCTTTTCACCCCCTCTTGCGCGATTGCGTGTATCGACCCATTTTTCTAGACTTGCATCAAAAGCTTTGCGAGCTCACGCAGCCCGCAAGGCTGTGATTGGTCTGCTACTACATCCTTTCCGATGTCTCACATTTCCGGTTTCATAGCGTAATTCCGCCATGATTAAAACGAAGATTTTTTACGAGAGAATAAATCAGTTAAGAGTTTATGTCGAAAGAAATTTGTAAAATATGACTAAGGAGGCGGGGATGGCGTCCTAATAGTGGTCGCAGATCTCCGCAAACGGCGGTAGTCCAGGCGAGGGGTGTACAAAGTTGTGGAGGAAAATACGGGACAAATATGTCCGCGAAAAGAATGATGTAACGTTTATTCCACCTAGTGTTATGGCGGTGAATTGCTTTGCAACACGCGCAAGCCTTTTTGAACCATGAATTGAAACGAGCCCGCCGACACAAGACGCAAAGCCAGACGCAGAAGCATGTTCCAGCCTTTAGTAAAGGCTGGAACATGCTTCTTGACAGGAATATCCAAAAGGTACTGAAAAAGGATGTGCTAGCTCCTTGATTTGTGTTGAACTGAGTTTATTAGCAGCATCTCATCGGAGGTGTCTACTCCTCCTTGTTCACCAGATCCGTCACCACGTGAAATAACAGTCCCACCCCTGAAGTACCATGAAGCATGAACCTGAGGCAGCATGGTTCCTCCCTGTAATCAACTGCATACCCATTAACATTGGCACAAAACATTTTAGCCTCAACTTTGTCGGCTTGGCAATCATATCCTTTCTCTTGCATTAGCTAACGGGTCAGTTTTGACTTATGTCTAAAATCAACTGTTGAAGGCACTAAAAACAATTATCTATTATCTTATTTGTTTCTCATCGCTTTGTTACCTTGTGGGGCTTCCTTATCCATGAAAATATTGTTACTTGGTATTGGCCTCTGGGCCTCTTCTTTGTCAGTTTGTGTCACTAACTCTATACTGAATAGACCCACAACGGTCGTCTTTGTTTGTTTTGTTTTTGTGAAGGTATACAAGGCAAAATCAGAATCTCCTTAAGCTCACGTGATTGGGAAAGGCGTTGGCTGTCTGTGTGTTGGCCGACAGTGCACCTATGATTCCAGTTTTGGGTCTAATTTTTATAACTGGTGTAACCATCCTCTCATCCACCGGGATGTGCTGCTTTGGATGGTAAATGCTCATGAAGTGGTTTCTGATCAAATCCAGTAGAGATATGACCTTCTGCAGGGGTCATAATCCTCGGTCCCCTTTTTATGGTCATAAGTAAGGTTTAAGTAAGTAATTGCTTAAACCGGTCTAACATGACTGATGCAGGAAAGGAGATTAAAAATGTTTTTTGTCTTCTAAAAGTTGCCCATTTTTTGGATGGCTTTGTACTAATCACATTATGCAAAAACAATACTTGGTACAGGCAGACTATTCTGTTAAAGGAATACACACCTTTGGAAGGTTAACACTACTAACTTATAACGTTATCATTATATATCAGTTTTAGGTTTTGAATAAATCCCCCAAATTAGTCCTATTCAAACACAAATGCCTACAGACTGACATTAGTGGTTACTTTTTTAGATTTTGTGTGACTTTGACAATTCAACATTTGCTTGTGGCCCGTAGATGCTGGTTGTGTCGACATTGTCCACAGCTAAGCGCACAGAAAAAAATGGTAGCCAGTAAAAGCATTTGTCCACTGAGGATGAATTAGGCTGAATAGTGTAACTGTGAAAAAGGTTTTTAATGGGTTTTATAAATGCTTTTCAACAACACAGGAAAGGAAAGAAGGAAAAGACCAGAAAGGATGAGGTGAAAAAGAATGCAGACTTAAGGAGGGAAACAAGGGCATTATGAAGGCAGAGGGAACAGATGGGTGAACAAGAAACGAAAGGGTAAAGGAATACAATGAGAAGCGGGGACAAAGACAAACTTCTGGAGCAGCATGATAGGAGGGAGAGGATAGCAGCGTTGAGGAGACATTAGAGAAACAAGGGGTAGGAATTAATCAAGATGCAAATAGGGTTCGTGGATAGGGGAGTAAGACGCTCAATTTGGGGTGTTGAAGGATTTATTTTCTGGCTGAGACTCTATCAATGACGCCGCAGAATTGGGTTGAATATATTCTTCATGTCACAAAAACACACTTCATTTACTTACAAAATCAAGCCAGTCAAGATCACATTGTTTGGTGAAGTGAAAACCATAAGCCAAAGAAAGGTACATATTGTTTTTATTTTGTGCAAGTTATTAACAAACATTCTTTTGCAACCACGAACACATGCCAAATAACTAGGGCCGGGACTCGATTAAAGATATGAATCTAATTCATTAATCGAAATGAATCGCATTTTAATTGCATAAATATTTGACAGTGAGAGAGAAAAAGTCAGAAATTTTTTTCACATGGATTTTTATTTTTGTTCAACCAAGTCCAACAGACCAGTGCAATTTTTGCCATTAAGTGCACCAACAACATAATACATAGTTTAACATGTGACCGGAGCGTGGGGGTGATCACGTGGAATATACTATTCAGGTTCTTAAAACGCCACCTTGGGAATTCCACCAGATTTAACCCGTATGAAAGAGGTGGTCAGGGTTCGAGCACGTAGTTCCATTGGTACTATAGCCAGAGATGTGGTTCCAGTATGAAAATAATTTTATTAAGTTAACAGTATACAGTATATGGTTACAAGGACTGGGGGTAACAAACAACAATGTAAAGTAGGGCTGTGGCTTACCGGTGGTGAGAGAGAAGGAAGCCCGGTACGGGTGTGGATCCCAGAGAATAAAAAAAGGAGGCACCCCGATCACACACACCCCTCACACAAACACGCACACACACACACGGGAGGCCTCAAATGCACCACGCCCGAGGACACCGACCCCACCACCTGGGCCGTGACAGCACCTACGAACAAACAAAGAACACTGTTCACAACGAAATAAACTCAGACTAAACCCATCAAAAACAAGTACTCAAAAAAAAAGAATCAACACAAACAGGGGCTGTAGCGGCGGCTCAGATAGCCGCTGCCCGATGTCGGCGTTTGTTGATGCCTGACGATTGAGTGTCGTGGATAAGCCGGCCAGGAAGTACACCCGAACGCGAAGACAGTTCACAGCCGTGGAGCCGGTGAGTCGGAGGAAGCGGCGTTCAGGCTCCCAGTAGGAATCGGTAGAAGTCGGCTATGGGTGGCAGACTGACCCAAGGCAAAACAGCAGCGTTCTTCCGGTGCCGGCTAGCACTGTTCCTACGGCGGAGGATAATGTAAACTCAAACGAGCACTACAGCCTAGGACACGATAGGAGTTTAAAGAAAGGAAAGGGACGTACCTAACGATCAGGCAGTCGTCATTTACTCCGCGTCGCTAGGAGCCACCACCGCTGCTACGTAATAGAGCGTGCTGATTAGAGAGATCCTATATTAGGAGGGGACTCAGGATTACGCGCTACTCACCGGTAAAAGCCGCAGCTACAAAACCCTTGCAGCACGAGGGCACAAGAGCCCATGAAATGGTCCGCACCTGACAGGGACGTCACAGCAACCCTGGATCGACGTCAGCGTGGAACCCCAAGGGTCCATACCTATTTATGGAAGCCCCTCCCTCCCGTGATTGGCGGATGCAGATTGATCTCAATATGGAGGCTTGGTCAATAAGCTCATCTTGCTACAAACATAAAGTGTACCATTTAAAATAAAATACAAAAAGTGCCAGTGATTGACCTCCTATTCTTCCAATATACTGTAGAGTGTCTGAAGTTCCAAGATGTATATGGTTCTGTTACTGTTAGTGTTGCTTGGGCCAGGGTTGGGGTGCCGCCCCTTCCGGGAGTTTTGGGGCGCGAATGTTGCGGGTCGGGTGTGTTTGGCTGGTGTGAAGCAGAATAAACCCAATTCATCATAAACCTGGCTCCTTATTGGCACGGAACGTTACAATACTGATGAAAAATAAATCTCTCTGTTGCTTAGGAAACTGTTTGATCAACATTTCAGCAACAACAACCCCATTGTCCTCAGGATACCTCTATGACTATTTCTTATCCTTCTCTTTCAGCCAGTTGCTGAGACAAACTAGCCTGTTCACATTTTCAGAGCTCAATGCTGCCCTTTTCTTTTGAACTACGTTACCTGCCAGGGAGAAAAGTCTCTCGCAAGGGACAGAAGTGGCAGGGCTGCCCAGATACTTGCGGGCCAAGGCAGAAAGCTGTGGATGGGCTCCCTCATGAGTGGACCACCACTGCAGTGGCCAGTCTGTCTCACTGATGGTGGGCTAGAGCCCTGTTGGACTCCTCTGATTCAGAGTCTGAATTAAACAGCAGGAGGCTCCTCTTCCTTGCTTGCTCCTCTGTGGGTTTTGGAGTGGCTCTGTTTGCTTCTATTCGCAGCAGTGCCTCAATGCTGGTCCACACCCCTACTCGCTCTCCTCTTGGTAGACACTTTAGGTCCTTAGAATCAGAATCAGGTTTATTGTCACATCACAGATTTACAGAGTAGAAAGATGGGTGAAATTAATTTTCATACATGGTTCCCATACAAAGAAAGAAGTGGGTGGGGGGCGAGGGGGGTCAAAAAGAAAGAGAAAAGAAAAACAAAGAAGACCATTACACATGTTACCTTAAAGCGTGGGTCGAGTGCTGTAGCCACCCTGAGCCATCCATGATTGAGTGTATCTTGGCGTTGAGACAGTTCCTTTTTAAAGTCACACTTGAACCTCACCACATAGGCTGGGTCGTCATCTGAGACCTCCATGGTGTGGGTCAGGTGGCGGAGAGCAGGTAACACAACAGAGCACGAGACATAAGTCTCACCCCCAAGGAGCTCAGTCACATCTCTGCAGAGAATAGTTTAGGAAAGTGATTAATTATTGTGCCAATTAATATTAGATTAAAAACCGTAGCAACTTTATACTATAGTCATAGTGATATTCAGTACAATAAATTTAAAAACAGTTTGTGGGTGTTTACCTGCATGGTTTAAGGAGGGTCTCGAGCCTCAGCAGTCTGTCCCACTCTGCTGTAGTTAACATGGTGAGCTTGTGCTTCTGTTTGGCTAGAGTAAGCTTCACAGCCTCTTGGTTTTGCAGCAGACGAGAGATCACAAACAGTGTTGAATTCCACCTTGTGGAATCATCCTGTATCAGTGGCTCGTTGTGTTTGTTCCTTGTGCAGTTCCTCTGTGTTTGAGGGGCTATGTTTAAAATGCCCCACTATTTTACGGCATCTTGCCAATGTGGCTGTGAACCCGCTGTCAGCAAGGCAAACTGTGATGGTCCTCTGCAACACGTGAGCAACACACGGCATGTGCTGGAATGTGAGCTGTCTCATTGCAGCATGGTTCAGGCTCTGTCTGTTCCGATTGTGGTGACTTTTTGTGTGATTTCCCAGGCCTCTGCCACAGACTCAAAATCTCCTGCCACGTTTTCCGCAAAGTGCCTAGTGTTGGTCTTCTGGATAGTTAAGGCAAATGAGTGAAGACGCCACTTGACGTCAATAAAGTGTGCCGTCACACCGAAGTAATTTGAATTACTTACCGAGGTCCAATGATCTACAGTCAGGGCAACACACTCGGCTTTCTCCAATAAATTCTCTTTATCTTCCTTTTTCATTTTCATAAAGCTGCTGGACTCTTTTCATCACTGTCTTTCTGCATGGCAGCTCGTATGTTGTGTCAGACAACGCAATCTGTAGTACATTTTGCAGGCCCTTATCGTCTACCACTCCAAGTGGTCTACAGTCGAGTGCAATCCAGTGAGCCAGGCCGTTGGTTATTTTTTCCGACCAGTCACCTGGTGGAGTGTGGGTTGGGTGTGGGTGCTTGGAGTCGGGCTAACGTCCACGCTAGCAGCTAAATGTTTCGCATTAAGGTGATATTTTAGGCTCGATGTGCTGCGGTAATAAGCAAATTCTTTGTTGCATAGTTTGCACACAACCATGCTCTTATCAACGCTTCCATTCGTTCGTTTTTTATAATAAAATTTCCCATTCACGGGGCCAACCAAAACGGTCTCGTCAGCTTCTTTGTTCACTGTGGTTTGTTGTTGTCTGACTTCATGAACGCTAGTTGGTGCTCCAGTATAATCGGTGTGCCGAAACTCATCCAGTGAGAAACGTTCCGCGCTGCAAAAAATAAGTTAAATTAACGCGCTAAAGTCCCGGCCCTACAAATAACGTAATATAATATTTTTACGTAGAAACAAAGACAAGAAAGAGTTGTGAGATCTCATAATTTACAAAACCCGGTATCTGCCAGACTCGACTACCCTCCCCCTGAAGTTGTAAACCTAGGGGAAAGACTGTGTAGCCTAGCAGCTAGCTTAGCCGTGCAGCTAGCTTGTAAAGTGTTCTGTTTGCCACTCATCCCTGTTCTGTTTAACACGTGGAGGAATTCCTCTGCTTGTTTCCCTTGCAATGCAAAAAGCTTTCTCCATCTTCAACTACCGCCTCGGACTCGGCGATCAAAGATAACTGACTGCATCTAGCGGCGGTTTCGTTTCCGGGTCATCATGGTTTACTTCCAGTTTGCCGTAAGTAAACGAAGGTGACCCTTGTAACGGGAATTAAAATATTTTATTGCATTCATCTCACATTGCATAGATTAATGTGATAATTTAAACAGGCCTACAAATAAAAACCAAATACCTACTAAAAACAATGGATGTTGGTGGAGCATGAAAAAGTGCAAGTACGAGGTCTGTTACTATTTATAAGTGGAGTAGTTTCTTTTAAAAACATTCAAAGCCAGTTTACAACACTTTATTTTGTAGGTTTATATGATAACTGAGGGATGTTATTACTTAATAAAATTAAATTTAAAGCTGAAATTCTAAACAGTGCGGAAAAAACAGAAATGAGAAAAGCTGAAATGAACTTGAAAGAATTGCAAAAAAACAGAAATGGGAGAAGCTGATATAAATTTGAAAAAAATACAGGAATAATAAAAGCTAAGAATTTAAAAATATATTTTTGTAGTAATATAAGTAGTATAACTAGTTGTAAGTACTAGTTGTACGGGTTGAAATACTAGAAGTACTAGCAATATTAGTAGTGGTTGTAGTACTATTTGAAAGAGCAATAAGTATTCAACAAAACAGCTTTATCCTGAGCTTCATTACAAATTATCATTGCAGCTTTTATTTTGAAATGATGGTGTTGGCTAAGGGGGGTGGTTGGGATTGAGAGAGTATTTCTTATTCAAACAAAGAAGTTATTAATTGATACGCCTCATCAAACATTAAAGTAAAACATCCTTCCATGGGGGATTTGTTTTGAAATGATGGGATTGGGGGGGGTGAAAAAGGGAGTGAAAACTAGAAAGAGGGAGGGAGGAAGAGAGTAAGAGAAGAGATGTCTTGACAGAAAGCATAGCTGCGTCATGTGACTCTACTAATCTAGCTGTGTGATTGCAGCACGCTTGAGTAACTATCCACGGCAACGGAGCAGCTGGGGCGAGGGTAGAGACAAGGAAAGGAGGTTCCGAAATGTCCTCTGTAAGACCTGAATACCTCACGTCCTGTCATACTGCATTAATTGGCTAATACAGATCAGCTGTGAGTCACAGACAGAGCAGCGCGCGTCTGTGAGTAACGTTGACAACGAGCTCAGAGGGGAAGTGAGACAGCGATTTACACATAATCCACACCTCAAACAAATGTCCCCTGAAGAAAAAATATAAGGGGTATCTAAAAAATAATGTGATTTTAAGAGACACAAGACTCTACCGAACGCTCAGTGTGGTTTACGTGTCTCAGTCTTAAAAAGGCTTTTCTAGCAGTTCTGGTTCTTATTAGAAATATGTTGCCAGGTTTGTTTTGGAGCCTATGGGGCTTGAGACAGACTTTGTCTCACTCCTGGGCGCCTCAAGACAAAAGTAAATAACTGGAATTCCATAGCCATAGGAGTCAGACCAGCACAAGCACGGCATCATTTTCATCAAAAAATTAAGCCTGAAAAATGAATATTGTGGCTGTGAGGGCAAAAGTGCCTTATATTGTTTTTACCGAAACCTGATGCTTCCCTCACTCTAAATTTCCGGAACATTCCAAAGCTGCCCTCTAGCTCACTACATAGAAACCCATGTAAAACTCCGAAGAGGACTGAAAAACTTTTGTTTTTTGATTATGAAAATAGTTTAAAATGACAAAAGTCTAAAGTTGAAAGTTGGAGAAGTTTAAGAGGATTTGGAGAAGTTTAAGAGGATTTGAAAATAAACTATTTGAAAACCATGTTAAAAGTTTATGATTTTAATATAAATTAAATAAGAGCTAGAGAGCTGAAAAGTCATAGCACCCCTCTGATTAGACCTGCAAAAGAGAATGTCTTCACCCCTGCAATTAACATTGGACTGGCCAGCATAGTATATACTAGGGGCTGCGTCCGTGGTATCAGGCCTCACCACAGAAAAAATGCATTCAAAATTGACCAGATTCTCCCCTAATTAGGTGCGCTCATCCCTGTTGACATATTTCCCAAGGATCACCAAGCCGGGAGGCAAAAAAGGTTGGGGACCACTGATATATAACATGTAGTTAGGAGATAGGTTAGAAGTGTCCTTTGTCAATAGAGCGCTGGTTTTGTTGTTTTAAACTAATTTCTGTTGAAACATCGACTTTAGGGCACTGGTGTCAAACTAGTTTTAGCTAGGGGGATACATACTGCCAACTTTGATCTCAAGTGGGCCAGATCCGTGATATTTAAGCCGACGGGGGGTTACGGACGGCGCGGGGGGCGCGGGGGGCGGTTGTCCTGCTGACAAGCTTCTCAGCTGTCAGAAGCGAGGAAACCATCACAACTACATTTTTCCACACAATCTTAGTCCTTACCTCACTCCAGGATCTTTCACTGATTGGAGTCAGCCAGGGTTGCTTTTGAATTAAATAAAATTGTTAGTCGGGTATGCGTTGTGACGTGACTTCTTTTTCCAATGGCAGGGATCTACCAGCACTGCGTTGGTGAACAACCTGATCCCACTGGTCTAACGCATGCGCTGACTCCCGAGTGCGATCCTCAGTGAACTGATATATAGCACGAATAGCAGATACTTTTATAGAAATGCAATTTATGTCTTTATTTTAAAAAGGTCACACTTAGCAAAGTCATCCGGCAGGCCGAGCTGGACCCTGTGGGCTGTATGTTTGACATCCCTGCTTTAGAGCAATTATATTGCATGTATTCTGGGTTCTGTTACCCATCCAGCTTCATGTGTACCCTGGTCCTTCCTAACATACAATTTGGGATTTTATGGATGGAAGAAAACCGTGGCAATCAACACACACAGCGTTGAGGCAGGAACCAGCTCGGAGCAGAAAGGTTCTTGGGGAGGACTGGTATTACTAAGTCTGATTACAGTGTTGTGACATGGAGGCTGATGCAAAGTGTTTTCCTCTGCTTGTTCTTTACTGACCATGGTAGAGTTTCCCCATGTAACCCTGTATCAGCATGATTCCACTAGTCAGGAGCCAGTGTGTGTGTGTTTGTTTGTGTGGTCCACTATAGCCAATTAAATGATATGCCTGTCCTCAAACAGGGGAAACAAGATAAGTACTGTAGAAACTGTGGGTGTGAGTGTATACACAGTGGTCCTTGTGAGGACAAAACAGAGTTGTAAAGTGAGAATATTTTGGTTCCTTACTCTGGGTTAGTATAAGGTTTAGATTTAGGGTAAGAGTAAAAACGTTTCCCACTTCCAACTTCAAATATTACTCCTTAGAAAGTGCATGTCGGCCTCAAAGACACCTTTAGGAACTGTATGCAATGTAACAGACTTTCCACTAACCCCAGCTCCCTGTGTGTGGGAGGGTAGAAGGGTCAAACAAACACAGGACCCTCGACGAGGTGTTCTCCGATGTCCCATGGGAAACAGACTGACACGTCACTCACTCTCTCACTCTCCTTTGGCTTCTGGGGAAAACGCCAAGAGTCAAGGAAAGATGGTTAGAATTCACCTTGAGCCTTGTGCGGGAGATTAGGGGAGATGCAGAGGACTGACAACCCGTCACCTTTCCTAACTCTGGAAATATGTTTGTCTATCTGGACAACCTTTTTTGTAGGATAAAGGGGAGCCCCTGTGAGTGTTCTGATGTGTAAAATCAGTTTATAGGTCACTGGTAAGGAAAGAAATCAATACATTTTTGTGAATTGCCTAAAAATGTTGGTGACAGTGGACCCAAATGCACACTCACACAGCATGTTTAATTCAACCGAGGTCTTTATTCCCCAATATAGTCTGCAGAACTTACACCGGTGTACTGAGTGGTACAATGTGATTATTCACGCTGCAGAACAGGGAAATAAAACATGCACCGACAGGTTAAAACTCAACTCAATAGTTGTTGAGTCAACCGGCACCTGAGACCAGCCTGGTAACTAGACAACTTGTCAGTGGATTTTGCTGAGCCTGCAAACTAGCTGCCAACCTCGGAGCGTTGACTGATTCTTGTTGATATTGTGTTCCTTTAAAAACCAAATGGTTTCTTGGCAAATAAGACAGACAGCCTTTGACTGGACTGGAAGTATTTAGTTGGTCCTTATTAAACACTCTTTTCAGAGTTTTTTAGAATACACCACACGCAGGGGCTTGAAATACACACCCATGCTTATATTTAATCACAAGAATAATATCGCTGGTAAAAACTGGTGCAATGGTATTGAACCTGTATTTTATTCAGGTGCAATCCTGTGTAACTCGACATTAATGGCTCTCACTGGTTTGTGTCCAGGAACACGTTTCAGAGCACAGTTTTCTCACGGCTCTGCATTCAGTAGTTTGCCAATATTCTCTGCATCCCCAATGTTGTAGAGGAACTTGCCATATGCATAAAACGAATCTGCTCAGATAGGAGAGTATGTCCACAATGGGTGATGTTAGTTATATGAGGGTGGACGAGGTTGTGTACATATTTGATGGACTGGAAGAAAAACAATACCATTCAAACAAGTAGTTATCTGTGTATCAATCAATTTAATCAGGGCCTCAATATTCTCTCCTGACGTACATCCTGCAAAGTAATAGCGCTTCTTCATCAACCCATTAATAGCACCATTGATTTTCTGACCCAGTCACAGAAACCGGTGGGAGATAATATAATGTATTGTAAAAACCTGGACTTTTAAGGAATATATTTGGGCCACATTGTAGAGTCCTTTTTCCATTGTTATTGTGACATCAACTATTTTCAGATGATCACAGGTGTGAAGTCAAACAAGGTTTTATTTAACATTGTGTAGCGAGCGGTAGGTAAGGATAGAAGCGAACCCAGGTAGAAGGTAAGGGGCGTAGCTATCTACCGGGAGGACCTCATAGGGGAGAGCTGTGGCGGGCGCGCGAGGTAAGAGAGCCAACAGTTGACGGACAGAAGCCAGCTGATACACTGAGGATGCGGTGAGACGCGAGAGTGATGTCCCTGAAGGGCAGCCGGTAAGAGGGCAATCTGTGTGGGAGGAGGGGACTTAGCGTGTAGGTGGAGCGCGCGCTGTCTTCTCGTGGCCACGACCCGCTGCGACCGAGATTAACCCTTTGTGTGGTCTTAGTTAATTAGTTAACTGGTGGAGGAACGGTGAATGTTTGAGAACGGATTTGTTTGCTGGGAACTAATCATGTTTCACACTATCACCAATTCTGCTTTGAAGTTATCACTATCACTTGGGAGGGGGCTCTGTGAAATGAGCACGGGTGCCTGCGTTAATTTGAGTTAAAATAAAATAAGTAAATAAGTTCTGTTTGTCAATTTAAGGTTTTTCACCTGGGATGAAAGAAAAATAATAAAGGAGAAAAGAAAAAACGTGTCGGGTCTTGAGTGAAATCCAGTTTCCAGGGGCTCTCAGTTCCCTATCAAGTGGGGAAACGCACCATTATAAATAGGAGCCTGGGGAAGAACTTGACAACAGGCGATTATTTTACTGCTACAAAACAGTACCTCGAAAGTTCATAAGGGTAGAAGTTCCCTGCACCCCTCTCCGACTCGTGCCCCTCTGCAGCTGAGCTAACCACACCCTGCCACCAAACATAGCAATTCACAATATAAAAGTATTGCTTGGGTATTTTGTGTGTAAAATTGCAATAAAATCTAGTGGATCAAGAAGTTTATTCACCAAAAGATTCTATCCATCGAGTAAATATGAGACCCGGCCTTTCACACTATGACTATATTTCCTTTTACTTTTATTGCAGCTTTGCTCAAACAGAACTCCACTTTCATTAGCAATTATAGCCTCGGACACATCTCAAAGACCTGCCAAACCATCAATTGTAATTGTCTCTTCAGATGGCTCTCTGGTTAAAATGAGACTATAATTGACCATAATTACCTGCCTCTGCCTTCTTTAGATGTTGCTTATTATGATGGTACTTTTCTTCTAAGACAGTGTCCCCAAACTATTTTAACAATTGGAAATGTCTATCTCTGAAAAGTAAATGAAAAAAAACAGCTCAGTTACTTTCTCGCAACAGACAAATGAAAGTTTGATTGTGAGTCTTCCCTTATTAGTGCAGAGAAACAAATGATTCAACCAGGCCTGAAGGGGCATGAAATGGTGTCCATTGCAAATGTGTGAATAGTACAAATATTTCATCTGCCTGCTGCTATGATTGCTGATGGAGGTCAACCATATTGAAATTAAATCAACTCCAGTTCCTCCAATTATATTCAAGTTCTTTGCAATTTTGCCTTTATTGTATATTGGAAAGAAAAAAAAGAGTGCAAGAGCAATGCAACAAAGGTCTTTAGCCAGATTTCAAACACAAATGTTGTGAATTGTAGTTGATGTCTTAACCCCTAAGCCCCAGGGGTGCCCCATGACGACATTCTTAAGAATAATTCATTTACATTTTTAAGCTAGTCATACATCACATTGTGGCCTGCATGGCAAAATAGTGTGCTCAGTAAACAACATTGATTGTCCTTCATGCATGAATAGTGAAAAAAACAAAATACAGGGTTCGTACGGTAATGACATTTTAAAATGCTCATTACAAGGCTTGGAAAAGTCATGAAAATTTGTTATATTTATATTTTCACGTGGTTCATTTATGATACGTTTCAAATAATTTATATGGTTTCATATGAAGAGAAGCTTAGAATATGAGCAGGACGCTCTCATACTTGCAGCGCAAATAGTCCGCACTGTGGTTTTGTGAACGCAACTTAACTGAAAAGTTTGATGGCCATAAAAACAATAGCTCAGGAATCATCCACTGTGCAAGGGAAGTGTAGATTTAACCGTTGTTAGCTAACGCTACAAATGGAAAAGTGCATGTCATGAGTTGCGCCTGGACCCGGGACGAGCAAACTAAGTAATGTGGAGGCAGGACGGTTAGATATTTCATACATGGGAGCGCGACATTAACGTGCCGTGCTAATGGAAGCAGTGCGCCGCTGCTAGCGAAGCTACTACAGGAACCCCATCAGAGGGCGACTGCTAGCGAAGCTACTACAGGAACCCCATCAGAGGGCGACTGCTAGCGAAGCTACACGCCGAGCAGCACGTCTCTCTTCGGCCTCCGTACGAGACACCGACATTTTCTGACGCACTGGCCGTCTGCTGGCGGCAGTTCCAAGTTGTAAACCGGGGGTGTGGCGTTGTTCCTTCGGTGGTGTTTGTCATTGAGCCGCAGACACGTGACTTTATTTTCCTACACAAATGACAGGAGATTGTTTGATTCTTTATGTTTTTTATGTCTTTATTTTACGCAACAAAGCGTTAACTTAATGTACTATTAATAAATTCTTCCACGCGGTAGAAAACAAAATCCTCTCCTGCTTCATGCAGCTCCTCTGTGTTGCACCTGCTGCCATCATGACGTTGATATATCTAAACACACAAGGAGCGTCAAGTGTTGGTTCAGGTACTCTTTAGGCAGGGGTATGTTTTAAAAGTGTCGTTTTAGCACTGGTATCAGGAAAACACCTAACGATACTCATCCATAGTGGATAATTGTAAAAAACATAAAAAACACATACTTTATTGGGGCCTAATTGAATGTAGGGGAAACACTGTGTATACCTTTTGGAATTCTCATTGTTTTATATATTTCATATTTTCTCACTTTTGTATGTATTTCACAAACCTTTGGGGTCATGGAAATCCATTGGTCAAAATGTGAATGAACCCTGTAAATAAAACTCAGCTTTTGAAGAAATTCTTGCCAAATAGTTTTTCATTTTGTATGTGTGTGTGAACCTCCACTCAATAAATAGACAAGGGAAAGATAGGTGAGCTAATCAGTGAGAAGCATCTGCGAATTTCAGATCTGAGATGGCAGTTCATTGAATTCAAAGAGATGATGTGCAATCACTTTCCAGCCAAAAAAGACGGAGTATTTCATCTGGACTGGCATCATCAGTGAGCGCCCTATTTAACTGACAGGCGACACTCATTTGGTCTTGGCTGTCTCCTGATCTTTTACAGTCCGCTAAGAGGAGATTGGCAGGTAGGTCGCCAACTTGTGAGCTTGTTATTATTGCGCAAATGTCAGCTTACAAACATCTTACTTGTAGGTTTTGCCGGCTGAGTGGAGTAGGGTTGGGTATCGTTTGAATTTGAACAATGCTGATTCCTTGTTTCGATTACGGTTCCCAGCGATTCTCGATTCAGATTCTTTTAAGAGCCAGGGTCAAAAAAGTTTACGTTTAAGATATTTTAAATGAGCTAGCTAAACAAGGGTCTTTCTGAAGGAAATAGTCTGACCTTCTCCATCAATGTTAATTCTATGAACTTTTTATTAACTTTACTATGAATTTCTAACTGTTTTCTACTGTGCTGTGCTATTTTTATTGATTGCTGTGATATGTGTTGTATTTATTATTGCATGGGATGATGCCTCTTTCTATTGGGCATAAACGACTATATTGCTTCCACCTGGACCATTTAACAAGCAACCCGCAAGGACCAGGTGCAAGGCTGAGTGTGGCTGATTAGTGGAGGTTAAAAAAAGGCCAACAGCCGCCACCAAAGGGCAGAGGACAATAGACGGAGATGGCAGGGGTGACTGTGACAGACCGAGACGGACCGGCCTGCAACGGAAACTATATGTGCCTGAGTCAAAGTCCTGGAGCGATAAGGACGATTACGGAGTATCGCCGCTGGATGTGAACTTCGGTCGGACAGTCTTTAAATAGACTCTAGCTGAGTAGAAGACAGATTTGAAAACATTATTCTTGTTTTTACCAAAAATTAAAAGTATTTTATAAATTTAACCCTGGTGGTCTCTGTGTCCTGGGCATTCTAAAAACAAGAGGGGCCATACGGCTGACGTATACATTTATTTAACGTTCGGAAAGCCAAGTTTGATCAATGAAAATATTTTTAATGCTGTTTAAAGAATGATTTGTGAAGCAGGATCTGGGTATTTTCCTAAGGAACTCATGTTGAAGTTTTATTGCCGGGTAAAACAAAAGTGTTCTCTTCCATCACATGCAATCATGAATGACAATGCTATTTCTCTTTGATGTGATGGGCACCATTAGGAGATGATACAAGCACCTCTCCTCAGGACAGTAACTCTCCCAGTCCACCAGATACTGAAAACCCTGGCCCCAGTAACGTCCAGTAGTCGTCTGACCGTATAAACAAAGTTGTTGTCCACGTGGGAATAGGGGGGCGATTGCCCAGCGGGGCTAGAGGACTGGTGAGGCCCGGTTGCAGCTGGGAGACATGAAATAAGGATGACCCTTGAGAGACTTGAGGATGAGTCTGACAGTGGAGGGGTAAAATGATCCTCTCAATCACGTCCAATGAAACGTAATGCTAATTTTCTGGAGTGAGTCTTCAATGGAATGTCCTTGGCAGATAGCCAAACCCTCTGACCTGGTATGTAGTTGGGAGCCTGGGTTCGAAAACTGTAGTCAGGTAATCACCCCCACTATACCGTACAATTGAATGGTTCTTTATTCTCTTTTTTTTTATCATGGATCAACCAAAGTCCAAAGAGCAAAAACAAAAATTCAGTGACAAAAGTTGATGTGTTATTTCAGCACAGTAGTGTGAAAATGTATGTATTGACTAGTGACCTATGTGTTTTTATTACTTGCAAAAACTATTGAAGGATTCAGTTTAAGAGTTGATACTTTCCAAGTGTTTAGTAGAGACTGTCTCCTGACTGAAAGAGCTCTCCTTGCCGGGCCAGAAGGAGTTTTATGGGCCCCGGTTACGAGTAGACTTGACAAAGTGTTTTGCGGATATAGGAAATTTGTAACTCTTGATAGCTAAGGGTCTGTCAGCAAAATCTTTTGCCTGGAGTGAGTGTAGGGTTGGGTAGAGTGAGAAATTCTGCCTAAATTAAGTTTTTTACTGATGCTGATCATTCCTCTAAAAGTTGTAAGGTCATTGTTTTTGTAGCCAGGGACGATAGTTGGGAGCTGGATAGAGTGATTGTTGTGTGTGAATGTGCATATTTGGAGAGCAGTAAGTACCGAGGCACTAGCAAATCGGGCTGAAGTTGTTATGAAAATTTTGGCAATTTTCCCAGTGGTTATGACAGATTTTCAAGACTGCGGCCTGCTCTGGTCACATTTTAGTATCCATATGAAAATTAGCATGGTTACATTCCACATCTGATTCCATTAAAGATTCAAATAGGTCTTGAAGAAACAAAAATTCTTAATCTCCCTCAGACAGAATCTACCTCGAACAAAATAATGAAATAATCTGAGCTCTGCGACAGAGTGAAAGCAAATTTTAGTAGAGTTTGAAAATAGTGCAAATTGAATGGGTATTTCCGGGAGACCCTGAATTGCATTGGTTTCCATATCAACGTGACCAAAAAGTTGGGACTCCATAATGGGCATGCAGAAATGCTGCTGTTTACACTTGATACGTATCTGAGGACTAAAGATATTACTGATATAAGACTGAGCTGAAGACTTTTATATTAAAAATCTTAAATTAGATTAGGTAGTTACAGGACCTTTTAATTTTCTCTCAGGATTATTGCAGCATTAAAACCCACACTCACAAGTTACTCTCCGTATGCCTGGTTTTAAACATACTGTGAGTAACTCTCAAGCTACTCTAGAAATTAGCCTGTGGAAGTTCACTACACAGGTGAGGTGAGGCCCTTCTTTCTTTGTATAACTTTTGGACACTGCTTTTATTGCGGTGAAATACACACTGCTCAGTCCACACAGGCGCCCCTCTTTCAGTCTCATTCTTCTTGAGTGAGCTCAGCACATTTAATTACTGCTTAATATTAAATGAACTGGATAAGATTAAGAGCTCTGTTTCTCTGCCTACCTCGTTGCCTTCTACTAATTAATGGCTCCTCCATTATTGCAGTGCTTTGGTTTAAAAAAATATCAATGCAAAATGCATTTACAGAATTGATTTCTTCTGTTTTGCCATTGACCTGCCAAAAGGAGCAATCAATTGCAAATAACATTAAACTGATTATTTCCTTTTGGCTAGATCAGGGTGTTTTGCTTTTTTTGGGTGAACTCAATTCCAGTGTTGTATATTGTAAATCAAACAGGTCAGGTGTGAAGTAGCAGTACAGTTTCTCCCTTTTAAGTCATTTCCGACAACATATAGACATATGAAATCTCACCTTTTACTGCAAACAGGGTGGTTAAGACATAGTTACGGTGAAGGGTCTCCCCTCACCCTCAGAGCTTTGGAGTGGAGTTGGAAAAACTGCAATAATGTTCCACTTAATCAGTATTACTTAGACAACAGAAGCTCTGTGCTCCTTGGGACAAAGGTAAAGTGGGTATGGAAAGTATTCAGGCCCCTTTAAATTGTTTTATTGCCGCCATTTGCTAAAATCTAAAAAGTTCATTAATGTACACTCACTACCGCATCTTGACAGAAAAAAAACAAATGTAGAAATTTTTGCAAATTTATGAAAGAGAAACTGAAATATCACATGGTCATAAGTATTCAGACCCTTTGCTGTGACACTGAACGGTAGATCAGCATTTATTACCCTATTCGCTGCATAGACATCCTACATACCGTAAGATACATTAGTGATTAACATCATAATATTTAATATTCATGATAGAGTGATCAATCAACCCCGCCCTTGGTCAAATCTTAAACACATGCTAGAAGTACAACAATAGTTTGAATGTTTAGCCCAAGTCTTGAAGGCCATACAAATCATAATCCGATGAACATGAATCAGAATGAACTTCAGTTGTGGCAAACCACCCTTTAGCAAACCACCCAAATATCCACTAGAATGCAGGAAATAACATCTACATGAACAAATTCCGTGGGGGTGGACCTTCAGCTTTGTCTTTGCTTCACAGAATGTAACCAATGTTTTCCATCTTCAGTAGGCTGCACCTATCAACGAATTTGGGCCCCACAAACCACCAAATTGCAGGGCACAACATAGGTAGACGCCAAATTAATTCCAATTCCCTGATATTTGGGAGACCCATGTCTGTGGCTGCATTCACGGAAAAATGTTGGTCACCCCAAACAAAATATCACTCCAAGGTTTTTTTAAAAGTTGGCTTTTAAACTTGTATTGCAAAGACAAGACAATAAAATCTCAAACATATATATCTGCAAGTGCAAAATGTTGTTTTGGTAAAAGACTCAATGAATCACTGAATTAAATCTAAAGTTGTAGTTGGCCTGGAAGCCATCTGTAATGTCATCAGAGATCAATCCCCTGAGATCTGTGGCAGCTAACCTTTTTCGTTTCGTCCAAGAAAATCAATTTCAACTTTATGGAATCACTAATGAAGAAAAATACAAAAATCACAGATGGAATCTTTATCATGTAATTTACAAAATAAGTAAAAGAAAAACTCCAGGTGGTCTAATAGGTGTGTGCAGTCCAGAACTCTTCAATTGCAATCACTCAATCATTCACAGTTTTCGATTAAGAAGAAAGAAAAGCACCACCAGCCCTTTGTCTAAATATATAATTAAATATTGATGATTCCAAATGGACAACCATCAATTCCATTTCTACCGCTTAAGTTCAAACTGACCAAACCCAAAATCGAAAGCATCCATGGTGTTATACAAGCCTGGCTCTGTTGGAACATGTCATATTTAGCGGGTCTGAGTATTGAGGCCACCAGGTTAACTATGAATGCAGATCCACGGAGCAGATAACGCTGGAGAAACTAATGACGACATGCTTTCACCGCGTAGCGGACAAAAGCTGTGGTTTATGATAAAAGCTGCAAGGATTAAAGTATCTTACAACATCTCCATTCTGTGTGTGTGTGTCCATTTGCATCTGTACAAGCGCGAGTGTGTGAGTGGGGAATGTGCGAGTGCTAGCAAGCAGGTGTAAGTACATAGGTTTGTGGGGGGCAAACACACACAAATGGGACCAACACATTGGGTACTTTTTTTACAGCCATGGTCCATTTTGAAAATGGCCTGGCAGATTAAAATCATCAGGACCACAGTGTAAGGTGTCCATTACTCTGAAAGCCTCCCTCCAAACACCCACATCGGTCCTGTCAGAGGGTACAACATGTTAATCTATTTACATTACATGCCATTTATCCAAAGCAACTTACATTGCATTATAACCCATGCTACACTTTGCCTGGGGAGCAATCAGGGGTTAGGTGACACCTCAACATAGCACATGTAGTAGCCGGGATTCGAACCACCAACCTTACGACTCCCAGTACTTCACACTAGTCCATGCGCCATAATTTCACCCTGAATAGGTGAGGTCCATGTGTGTGGGTTTTTGTTAAGTCTGCGTAAAGACGAAGTAAGAAGAGACTACGCTTCATGAACAGTGAAGGAGAAAAGCCTAATGCTGCACATTATGACGCTTAAGAAGAAACATCAATAGGGGTGTGCGTGTTGGGAAAGGGATAAAGGAGGGTCGAATAGGTTAACAAAATGGCAAGAGAGACCAAAGCCTTAAGTTGAAGTTCATTGCTAAGTTAAGGGTTTAAGAAAGGCCTGAGAGCAAACCATTAGAGATGAGCCGGATACTCGGCTGAAACGATTATCCGGTACGGATAAAGCACTTGTGTTCTGTGATTGGCTGGTAGTCACAGCGCCCCTCCCCTACACACATACAGTTTTATGTTGCTGTGTCCCGCTCGGCTCACTCATACACAGAACTCCTCTCTCTCTCCCTGCGGATGGTGGTTATGTCTAGTGATGGTTATATCAGATGGATTGTTCCTACAGTTGTCCTGTTCTACACCTAGATAATCACTGAATTTGTGAATCATTGCCGCAAAAAATGATTGAGCGTAGGATACGTCTTGTACGTTGTTCAGTCTTTACACATGACATCTAGTGCATTCTGTACATCCAGGGACAGGAATCGCTACTTTGTCGTCCCCCAAAGGTTTCTTACTTTTTTTTAAAAAATTGAACGTTTTTTCCTGTACCGATGTGAAGGTTTCGGGACAGAGGATGTTACATGTGTACAAACTGTAAAGCCCTCAGTGTCAATACGCGTGTGTGGGGGCAAGGAGGGAGGACTCAGACGCGGAGTTATTGAAAAAATAAAAGGACTTTAATAGCCAAAAACTCAAAATCAAAATCGCTCCAACCAAAAAGGGGAGGACGGAGGCAAAAACAAAACAGACAAAAACAGGGACCTGGACTTGAACACACACTTACTTGACACATGGACATTCGACATGTAATGACGCCACACAAGACAAGAGCTCTCACAGGGCTTAAGTACACAAGGGAGGTGCAGGTGATTGAACACAGGTGGAAACCATCAGGCACGGCAGACAATTACGGGGGAAGACAGGACAAGGCAGGAAGTGAAGTTACCCAGGAACACAAGAGACATGAAAACTACAAAATAAGACAAGAAGCAGACCCAAACCGTGACACTCTGAGGCAAATGTGTAATTTGTGAGTTTGGACTATATGAAGTAAAATGAATGAATGAATGAATTGAATTGAACCTACATGTCTGTATTTTTTCAAAGAAACATGTCAACTGTTGGTTTGTGTAGGAGTATGGGGGTGCGGGGGTGAAGCTGTATTATAACAACCATATAATCAAAAATATATATTTTTTCTGGATCCCACGAAAGAGTGAGTTGTTAAATATTCTACCTCTTTTTTTATCTCCTTTTTATATGGAATTTTTTTTACCAGATAACACTTGCACATAGCCACAGAAGTAAGCAGCAAGTACCTTTTTGGGGGGGAATTTATTTGAAGGTCAAGCTCAATGTGTTGGGGGATTAGATTTGATGAATGGACAGAATTACTATTTGACACACTGACTGTGACCTTTCTCAGGCAGATGAATATCATGAGTTCAATGGCAATTGGGATGTGAAAACGTTGCAAGTGAAAAGAGAGTGATGGCCTGTGCACACCCACACACGACAACACACACACACACGCAGAGAGAGGTGGTTTTATTATATAATCACTTTCTTAACAACCCATGGCTTACAAACGTACTGAATACATTTCCTAATTGATTAAAATGTTAAATATTTTTTCAAAGATGTGAAACCTGAATCATTGTTACTTAGATATACCAACCTATACCATTTGAAAATTTTCTTTTTGTTTTGAACATTTTTAAATAAATGTCATTCTTTAGGATTCATTCTTGAGACATGAATAAATGGACATTCATCTGGTACAGACGAGCACTTGATCAAAATGCCTTCTTCAATGTGTATTCACATTTCCCAGCTCGGTGCTGGTATAAAGCTTGAGGCTACACACTGACTAAAATAAACAAAGGGGCGAGGAAATGTATCGGTCCATCAAACGTTTGTATGCAGCATAAGTGTGCTAGGCCCTTAAAGCAGACATGTATCCAACCATACCCTGTTACAGTGAACCCACCTATAAACAAGGCTCTAAGTTGTTCAAGATTATTTTTTCTGACCTCACATTGAATATGGTTAAAGATCAATCATCCTTAGGCATAAAAGATGTTGCACACATAGGCAATTTACAAGGAGTTTGTGTTCCCCTTTGAAGCACGGCCAAAAAAATGCCACAAGGCAAGAATTCTGTAGAACATTATTGGGATTAAAAAGAACAGATCCCTCTGCCTAGTGAAAGATTAATGTCCCAGACATCAACTTCAGAAAATAGCAAAGGTTTCAAAAACCCTTGCAGATTTTGTTAGCCCGAGTAGAAAGCTTGATCATTAACATCCTGTTTTCCACTCTAACATGGCTGAGTTCTGCACACTAAAATTAAGTAACCGCCATCTCCCCAAGAGGTCAGAGCGTCTTAAGAACCAGGGAGTGTGAGGAAAATACAAAGTTTCCTCTTCTTAGTACAGTGCAGTTTTCCCCACAGACAAATTCAAAACTGTGACATGAGAAATCAATAATAAACAAACAATAAAAGTTTGTTTGTGATCTTTGTTGGATTCCTTTAAACAGCAATACTTTTAAAGCCCCCATCTCTTCCATGTTGAATGTATCCACCAACAATAACAATATCTTATGTCTGCCTGTATATATCACTAGTATTTGAAAGCAATTGTGGTGTACCTATTGTTGAGGTACAGATAATCATTGCGGCTTTTATTTTGAAATAATGGAATTGGGTGGGGGGGTTTGGGAAACAGAATGTTGTTATTCAAACCAAATGGACTTGGTAAAATAGATTTGTAGAGCGCTCTTCTAGTCTTCTGACCACTCAAAGCGCCTTAACACTACATAACATCACTCACCCATTCATACACTGATGACAGGACCTACCATACGCAGTGGCACCTGCCCATCAGTAACTAACATTCACACACTGTAGTCACAGCTAGAGGAACAATGCTGGGATTAAGTGTCTTGCCCAAGGACACATCGACATGCAGGTTAGCCTGCAGGCCTGGGATCATTGCAGCTTTTATTTTGAAATGATGGTATTGGGTGAGTGGGTGGAGGGGTTGGGAGACAGAATATATTAATTAATAGGCCTCAAACATTACAGTAAGAATTCCCTCCACTTTATTTTTGACTTAAATATCACTTTATTGATTAAAAAAATTAAAGATTGAGAGTGAAGAGTGGAAGGTCGACTGTCAATGGCTAGAAATATAGTTCCGATTGGCAAGGTATATATATATAGGTACATATATTGCAAATGTAAACAAATAGATGTAGCATTTAGAATTTTTAATTCATGTAGATCTCCATTGCAAAATGATTGCTTGAAAAGTAACTTGTGAGCCAAAAAAGTATGGGCACCACTGATGCAGACTGTTCTCATTATCTAGTATAGAGCTATTGCTTCAAAGATGAAAACATTGTAAAGTTATGCCACTTAATAAATTTGTAATTGAAAAAAATTAAAAATGACGTAAAACTGCACTGATGTCGCACCACCTCCAGAGTTGTCTCTTTTTCTTACCCCAACCAAGTAGTTATGTCGCGCAAACGCAACCTGCTTGTGTTCATGGACATTCTTCGGATGAAGTAAGAATCATACAAATTGTTGTATAATTAGACAATACTACATACCCCAGCTTTACACTGGATTTCTAACTGCCATAATGTTGTGTCATAGATTACCTTGTTAGGGTCCTCGCTACGACTAGTCGTAGAGGAACCTATTGTATTTCAAGGAATTGTTATTATTATTCTCACAAACCGCAGGCCTTTTTGGGGCCTTTATCATATTAAAAGGGTTGTTAAATTTGGCAAAAATTTGATTTGATAAATTTTGGGTCTCACATTTGTGTATAAAGAAATGTCTCTATAGCACCCTCTAGAAATTTAAAAAAGACCACACTAGGCCAGTTTCCGCCCCGATCTCCGATCAACTTGAAAGTTGGCACCAGGTGCTCTTCAACATGCTCTACAAAAAAGTCAATCATGGTATGCAAATGCTCCTAACGAGATTTTCCGCCATTTTGAATTTAGTAAAAAACACATTTTTGGCAATTTCTCCTAAACGCTGAGTTTGATTGTTATGAAACCTTTGGGGGGTCATTATTGGTTCATTGTGGCCTTGATATATTGAATGGTGCTGATAACTCATTGTTTTGATGAGATATGGGCTAATTAACTTCTCAAGGAGTGTGGCTTAATCTGACAGATTTTTAACTTCCGAATGACTTGGCCTGCCATCACCAAAATTATAGCATGTGTAAACGTTGAAGCCCTGAACACACCCTAATTTTTTTCATAATTTTTGAAGAATAGGGGGCGCTGTAATTAATGGATGAAAATCCTTTTTTTGAAGGGCCTTTTTGGCCTGTTTTGGCCTATTTTCATGATTTCTTACAGTTGTAAAAGACCGAACTCCTCCCATCTTCTTTTCAAATCCACGCAGTGTGCTATTGAGACCTTGGCCTGTAAAAGTTGCATTTTCGCGGAAGAAATATTAAACTATGTAGGGTGCAATTAAAAAAAACATTTTAAAAGATTTCGAAGGAAGTTGGGTCATGTATGGTATTTTGAGAGGCTTTTATTTTGGGATGTAACATCAGAATGTACTGCTTATCCATAAGTGTCACCTTGGGGATGTGTACTATCAACCTGGAGTGGAATGGTCATGACAGTATTGATTGTTAAAACCGAATCTGAAAATGACCAAATGTAGTTTGGGAAATTGGCTCATATATGGTATTCTGAGAGGCTTTCATTTTTAATGGTACATCAGAAGATCCTGGTTATGTTGCCAAAAAAGGGCTAAGACCATGATAATGTCAAAGATAAAGTTTGCAAAGCGGCATTCTTGGCGTTGCTCCACACGGTTAACGACCACTGACATGCGAATGCTTCGTCCGGCGGCTGCATTTTTAACCATTCGGCCAGTGCCCCGACGTGCAAGGAGTAGCGAGGACCCGTCCAACGCTGCTTGTTTTTTTTCTTCGTTTCTTTTGTATATCCTGTGTTCTTCTTTTCTACTCTCTTTTGGCTGTGTTGGCTGCCAGTGGGGTAATGTATGCTCTTTCCCACAACCTTTTATTTGCTTTCACTTCTGGATTTCTATCTCCTTTCCACCATTGCTTCTTTCGGATGCAGAATCAATGAGAGTGAAATGATGAATAAAAAGTGGAAAACGTCGGTAACTGTGCAAGTAATAGTGTTTATAGCCGTGGTATCTATACATAAAGTGGATTGATATCTAGTTCTAATATAAGGAAACATCCTGGGGGGCAAAGAGGGTGACTAAAGGACAGTTCCGGGAGAAAAACATGACTACACTCATTATGGAATCCTGAACCATTCTCATAGAATAATAAATAATGTATGAACTCTGCTTGAAGGTGTAGTTTCTCTCCCTTCTGTGATATTTCAGTTGGGGTCAGCATATTTTGATGTATAAAAAGCTAAAATGTTGACTGGTTTTGATAATATTCTATGGAGAACACGTCAGTCTTTTGAAATGTGGGTTGCAAATGTTAGTTCATAAAGCATGTTTATCAAATCTTGCATTGTAACAATATTTGCTTGACATATACGGTCAATAAAAATCTAAATGAATAAATTGATAAAACAAACTTGTTTGATCCTGCTTGTCTTATTCCCATGGCTTTTTTTTATAAATGCTTAATTCCTAATAGAAAAGAGGGAATGCTTCCAGATGACAATATGAATGGAAATAACTGTATTAACTCCGCTGCATGAATTAGAGAACACATCTGAAAACCAAAAAGTCTCGCTGTGAGTTAAAGAGGGTTATCAGTATCCAGGACTACCGAGACTAATGAGACACCAGTAAAAAGCGATCTTGGCTGTCAAACTAATTAGACAACCAAGGGGAAAAGAAATACAGGCTCCCCCATAAAAATATTCCAGGGGCTCAAAAAAAGCATGATTGAATGAACCTCCCAAATTGTATGAAAAACATTGGAGATTGGCTTGATTGCTATTCATTGGAGAATTCTCAAATTTAGCAAAAACTTAAATAAGAATGAGCTTTACTTGACTATATTTTGCATGACTTTTTTCTGTTCAAATTGAGTCATGTTGAGGAACTACTGCCATTTAGCTATATTGTTATTGTACTTTCATTACATTTAAGTCCTACTTACATAAAACTGGTTTTCTTTGCTTCTCTTTGGATGATGTTTTGGCACAGAGTAGTGGAGGCCATTTTATACTGTTATTAATTATTAACTCCTCACTCCACCTAACAGTCCAAATGTGTCGACACGTTTTACCTAGCCTGTTGCATGCTCTAAAACTGATTACTACTAAGGAAGAGGGTGACCTACCTTGTGTCATTCTGGGGTCACAAAATCTCCAAAAACTCACCATTGAACTACTTAAGGATTCCTAGAATAATGTGTGCAAGCATCAGCAGCCTAATACGTGTGTCACAGGCAGACGCTCCCCGTCCCCGGAATATTGAGGTGCGAAGATCGGGACCTCAGTCACCTCTCTGTTTTGAGCCATAATGGTTTGTGCCATCTGGGATCAGCCCACCGACTCACCTGGGGCTCGTCACTAATCAGGGCCAGCCCTGTACTTAAGCCTGTGACTCCCCAAAGCTCCTTGCGAAGTCTTGTGCATGTTCCATCACATTCTGAGCGTTTTCCCGATCTCCTGTTCTTGCCTGTTATTGACCTCTCGTTTGTCCCAGACCTCGTTCCTGCCTGCCTGATCCTCAACGGTACTTCTGCCTAACTCCACGTAATCCCGGCTTTCGACCACCCGCCTGTACTCCGGATACGACCACGCCTGACCCCCTGACGGTGCCTCTGTTTATCCCCGCTCTCCTGGCTTTCGACCCTCTGCCCGCCTACTGGACTCGACTATGCCTAACCCTTGTCTGTACTTCCCCAATAAAGCTGCGCTCTGCGCTTGGGTTTCACTCCTGTCTCTTGTGGTGCGTTACAACGTGGTGTTAATTTGTGTTAAAAGTTTAAGTCTCCCTTTTCTGTTCTTTAACTTTGTGATTTGCAGACAAACATCAAATGTTTCCTTAAATTACAAATAAAATTGTGAGACAGGGTGTGCTGCTTCTGCCTATAGCATCTTCAGGTTGTAAATTTCTTTCAAACCTTTATTGGTTTTCTCTGTCTCCAGCTTTTTCACATGGAAAAATGGTGATGAATGACTTATGGATTATCACTGACTTGTTATTATTATCCGGAGTCGCATTGAAGATTCCAACCCAACACCAATACGCCATCTGCACAAATGTTCATCCTGACATATCGTGAATCCTCAAATAAAGACCGGGATTCAATTAGAGGCCAGGCTTCAGATAGTAGCCGGGGCCGAGTGAAATTTTTTACTTGCTTGGTTGTAATTGAGAACATTGGAAAATATTTGCAATTAATGATGTATCTTAAGACTGACACTATGGTTTATTACTGATTCATTTCTAAATGTTTAGTCTCCAGAAAGTTGATTAGCTATAGGTCTACCGGTTTCATTCTACCGGTAGCTTATCGGTAAATGGTTGCAGGAAGTGCTGAATGCATATGCAATGAATGATATTAGCCTACTGTAACATGCCCATTATTTTATTTAAATGATACCGGTATCTTCTGTTATAGAATTGTAAGTAAGAAATAAAGGCCTGCCCCAAATACAGGCCAGTGCGCTGTGCAGCCTATGTAAATAAAAGCCCCGGCCACTATTTGAGGAATTATGGTAATATGTACCCACACGCAAACACTTACAGCCTGAGTAGGTGTTCAGTAGCAGTCATGCATGAGCACAGAGGAGAAATGTGGGTGGACATTCTGCTCACATTTGGAAAATTGTTCGACTTTTTTTTCTTTTGATAATAAGACATCAAAATTTGTCTGGCCATTAATGAAGATAAAATAACTTAAAACAAGCCCCACCCCAGGTAGCCAGCGGACTTGGCCGTATTGCGACTGAGTGTCGGCTAGCTCGGCTGTGTTCCGGCTCCATGCGGCCAGATGTGAGCCAGCTTTTGCCCACTTCATTCATGCCATATCTGGCCCAGATGTAGCAACCGGGTTGATCGCCATCCAGCACTAAAACAGGTTCTGGCCCGTGGATGGCTTCCAGACCTGGGCTGAATCTGTCATTATAGCAACGGGCCTAAACTGGTTGAGACATGCAGCCGGGTTTATTGGCACCTAGCAATGAAACAGGCTCCGGCCCATTGACGGTTTCAGAATCTGGGCCATATCTGGCATTATGCAAACAGGCCTATTATGGTTGAGATATGGCCGCCGGGTTTATCGGCAATGAGCATTGAAACGGGATCTGGCCCATTGATGACTGCTAAACCTGGGCCTTATCTGGCATTACAGAATCGGGCATATACTGGTTGGGACATGGCAGCCGGGTTTACTGGCAACCAGCACTGAAACAGGTTCTGGCCCGTCTATGGCTGCAGAATCTGGCCCAATATGGCTTCATAGAAACGGCTCTATTCAGGCAGACATGGCAGCTGGATTTATTGGCAACCAGCACTGAAACCAGTTCTGACCCATTGACGGCTGCCGAACTTGTGCCGAATCTGGAATTATAGAATTGGGCCTACTCTGGTTGAGACATGGCACTCGGGTTAATCGGCCACCGGTTCTGAAAACGGTTCTGGCCCATTGATGGGTGCCAAACATGGGCCAAATCAGGCATTCTAGAAACGGGTTTATTTTGGTTGAGACATGGCAGCCGGGTTTATTGGCAGTGTAACAGACCAAAGCTGCTGATTTGTTTCTCCCACATGACCCAACAAATAAAGAAGGCGGGGCCAGTAACAGATTGAAGACACCTGGTGGAAAAGGTAGATGAACCGACAGAGGCTGCATGTGAAGAGGAGTGAGAGGAGAAAGCACAGAAACCTTGGAAGACTGCTGGTTGCTGGACCTCAAGGGTCCTAATAGGACTCTACCAAAAGATCCTACTTGACACGGACTGAGGAAGGGAACTGGCTGGAGAACTTGTGGACTGCCCTGGACCATGGTGGGCTACAGAGTCGTGGTCGATCCAGACTGAACTCCTCTCCTGACTCCCCCCAGCTAAGTGCACACACTCACACACACACACACACACACACCGGCCACGCCGGCTACTGGACCTTAACATTCTCTCTTCCTGGACGCCTACCCCGAGACATTACTAAAAAAGACGGTCCCTGTGATTTCCAGCAGAGGTGTGGACTCGAGTCATGTGACTTGAGACTCGACTCGACAATACGTACAAAGACTTGCAACTCGACTTGGACTTGAACACCGATGACTCGTGACTTGACTTGGACTCGAGAAGACTTGCTACTTCCCATGAAAACTGGGGGAAAACATTTTCACACCACCGCGCAGCTCTGTTTATCTGCATCTGTCAAAAAAATGTGCGCCACCTGTATGCAGAGAGCGCTGCCTGAAGAACATCCAATCACTGCAGTCCATTTGACCGCATCAACGAGACAGCTCGTTCATGGTTACAAAAATCGGGATTTTTGAACCCGGATTCAGACTCCGATGGAAATCCTCGCCAACATTATGTCAACGTCCGTTTTAAAGTAGTGTAATGAGCTGAGTTAATGTTATTAGTTAATCAGTTATGCAGATGTTGCATGTGTTCACGTTATGCTCTGTTACCAGCTGTAGTTACGCGAGACAACCCGAGTTTTGGGGGGCCGTGTATGCGGAAGTGTTCGTTCGGCGTGGTGACGGCCAACAGTGACCGAAGTTGAGTTGTTTTATATAAATAAATGCAGCGGAGTTGCAAGCCAGTCATCGCCTCCTTATTTACGCTGCAGCATTGGGGTGAGCGTTACAGTACTATAACACAGTCGATCCACCATTACCCTTCCCTTCGTAGTCTAGGTCTGTGAGGCAGCGCACCATCACCCAGGGTTCCCCGTCCCCACTATAATAAAATGACTTGAATTGACTCGAAAATAAAATGGTACGACTTGGGACTTGCTTTGTTTTTGACTCTACTTGACTCGGGACTCGAGGGCAATGACTTGAGACTTGCTTGTGACTTGCATAACAGTGACTTGTTCCCACCTCTGATTTCCAGTGTAAAATACTGTGATTCTTTTGTAGAGCTGTACCTTTTGTGTTTTGATTGCTGTATTCAAACATATCCCAGTTTCTCCTAACTAGATGGGCTTCCTTGTTTTTGTATTTGATGAATTTACACTTTAGAAAGGGGGTGGTACAATAGTGTGATCTACCGGACTCTACTGGACGATAAAAGTATAAATTGACAGCGAACAACAGGGGTTTATTTGTCTGTCTGGCGCCCAACCTTCTGTTCTGAGTAGAGACACCCTCTCAGGTTATCTCCAGCTCAATCACTTTTATTTGTTTTTTTCTTTTGCCTTTGTCCATTGATTTGCCAGTTCAGAGTTAGGTTGTAAACCTTTAAAGACAAAGAACACAAGTTACCTTTCAAAATTAAACATTCACATTTAAACATTCTCAACTTAAGTTTTTAACTGGGTTTGTATCTAAATAAACACTTTAGATACTTTCAAATTAAATTAAATATTCTAGCAAATCCTGAGAGTTCACTTGATGCTGCAATGATTCACCCCACTCATGCTTACCCATGCTTTAAACAAAAGTAAATAAAATCTTACCAACCATTGGCGTCTTTGGACCGAACCGTAGAGTAACTTGGTCTCTACTCCGCTGTGGCTGTTTAAAAAGGGGAATGAGGACCTCTACACAGGTGCTCCACAATTACAGGGATTGCTGCTGGTGCACTCTGGGAAATGTAGTCCAGATTCAGCTCAACACACCCCCTACGCTACAGCAGCCAGCACTGAAACCGCTTGTGACCCATTGACGGCTGCCAAACTTTTGCCGAATCTGGCTACTATTGATAGATTTACTATTCTTGTTTTGTAAATTTTGAGATCTCACAACTCTTTCTTGTCTCTGTTTCTACCAGGCTGCGACCTCTGGATTTTGGCCGGAATCAAAGTTTGCTACCCAGTATGAGTTTTGATTTTATGACATGCACAAAATAAAAACAATATGTACTTTTCTTTGGCTTATGTTTTTCACTTTATCTTTTCTGGACGTACATTCAACACCGAGTCTCAGACGAGTCAGCAACCGGACGCACAGTGGCGGCAGTGATGTATGCCGGACTCGGGCCAGTGTATTCGGCCTGATTCTGATGCGTCATTCATCCCGAGTCTCAGACAAGTCAGCAAACTGACTCGGCCCAACGTGTTTTTTACGGCATACCGAGCTCAAGCCGGATCTGGGCCAGGTCATTTTGGCTACCTAGGACGTTTAGTTGTAAGGTTTTGTTGTTGCCTCACTTAGACTGTTATTGTTAGACTGGTGTTCAGCAAACTTGTATAATGTGAAGAAATATATATATTCCACAGTCTGAAATATATCATTTGATTTCGATTAAGTTTTTTATATTCTTAATCATTTTAGGACCCCTCTAAATTACCTCGCAATCCACAGCAGGGGGGCATTGCAGTAGCCAAGAGATCTTCCTGCAGGGCCCAGAGGTTGGGTCCCAGTTAGGAGCTTGGATTGTTTATCGATTGTTATTGTCTATTAACTGGTTATATAGTGCTCTTTAATCTCACTTACCCTCCCTCAGAAATGTAACACACAAATACAAGGATGGTGGATGTGAGATTTGCATCGTGGCCGAAAAAGGAAAAGTAGTAGCACTAACAACATCCACTAATTGTTGAGATTTTTTTCTGGACCAAAGCGGTGGACTGACCTACCAACAATTAGACAGATATTTATCAGTACATATTTATTCCTGGCAGTTGGCAAGAGGCTATAGCACATCATATATATATATATATACCTGGAAAAAACTCGCCCACTCAGGACCTGACAGTAAACTTCGGCGATTCCGTGTTAACGCCAACTCAGAATGCCAGGAACCTCGGCGTGACACTCCCAACTCTCCCTGACAGCCAACATCGCAGCGATGACACAATCCTGTAGATACACGCTCTACAACATCAGGAGAATACGACCCCTTCTCACTCAGAAGGCGGCACAGGTACTGATTCAGGCTCTTGTCAGCTCCCGCCTTGACTACTGTAACTCTCTCCTGGCAGGTCTCCCAGGTACCGCCATTCGACCACTGCAGCTCATCCAGAATGCAGCAGCTCGACTGGTCTTCAACCTTCCGAAATACTCCCACACCACACCACTTCTCCGTTCTCTTCATTGGTTACCAGTGGCTGCCCGCATCCAGTTCAAAACATTGGTACTGACGTACCATGCTGTGAATGGATCGGGACCAGTCTACATCCAGGACATGGTGAAACACTACATCCCACTGTTCGCTGACCTGGCTCCCAGATGGTGGAATGAGCTCTCCGATGACATCAGGACTGCAGAGAGCCTCTATATCTTCCGTCGAAAACTCAAGACACACCTTTTAAGACTCTACCTTGACTAAAACACTAGCAAACCGTAGCACTAACAAATGGTAGCACTGTACTTATAACTTATAATGGCACTTTTCTATAACATGTATTGAAACTGCTTATTTGATGAAAAATGTACTTTCTTGTTACTTGTTCTTCTCAGTTTGTATCTCCATGTGGAAATGCACTTATTGTACGTTGCTTTGGATAAAAGCGTCAGCTAAATGACATGTAATATAGATATTTTTCTTGGAATGATATATATAATTTATCAGTTTTAACTTTTCACTTTTGATTGAAAATGTACAAATAAAGAGCTGCCAGTTATGTTCCTGTTCTGCAGGTTCTATGGCTTCCCTTTAGCAGAGATATCAAAGTTCTTCTGGGCCTTTTTGTTATTGAGCTGCTTTGACGATGGTGTCATAATTTTCATTATTTTTTTTCTATCTATGGATATCGTGCATGATAGGTGATGTTGACTTGAACAACTTTATGTCTGAATACCTGTTTGAATACTACATCCATCTGACTGACCCAATCCTGACCGCGGGATATTTCCATGTGTTTCAGAGTGTTTGTGTGCTATTGATTCATAGCTGTTCTTAGTTTTGAAGCTATAGCTGAACTGCACCGCCAATGGAACAGTGACAGTGTCAACCATATTTCTACCTTTCCTCACATCTCTACAATACATGGACTGTATTCCTCATTTCACTAACATCCCCAGTCATATAAATTGTTTAGTGCATAAGTGCCTTGGACCTTTTCAAGCGAAGGACCTAGACTACAAATTTATAATGCAGTATTGTAACATAAAAGTATCTCTGACCGAACAAAAACCCAAGGAGAAGATAGATTGCAGTGGCAGTATTGTTGACCGCTCTTGCTGCATTGCTATTTGGATGTAAAAATGTACTACTTGTGTTTTGGAATTTCCAGAACCATAAAAAATCAGCTTCATATTGAGGCAGTGAAGAGCGAAGAGAAGAAGTAATTGGTCTGAGGAATTGTCTGTAGACAATTTGAAGCATATTAACGGGAAAAAACTAAAACGTCCATAAAAAACTAGGAAAGTAAAACTTGATAGGAAAAAAAATCAAATAATAAATCCTCTATCAAAAAGGAAAGTTTCACAAATCAAGATGCGTAACCTCTAATACCAGTTAGGAGAGCACACTAATAGGATATGATTAAAGTGGTACATCTTTGAGAACAAAATGTTATATTCTCTTCTCAAGCTTGTTAGAACATCAGAAATTCTCTGAGATCACAGTCAAAGATCTGAATTCACTGATCTTCTCTATAATTCTCTCTTTTTCTGTCTTGTGTTTGACTTCCATTCTCTCCTTTGTGTCTTTTTTCTTCAGAATAAATGTTTCTTTCTATCTACAGAAAAGAGCTGTCATCTCTACTATATGAAACATTAAGAAGTGTCTCGCCTTCATTTTTCAGCCTTTTCTCTACTTTCCTGTCTCTCATCGTCTAGTCTGTATCAGCTTCATTCAAAGTAATCTCATTTGATTGCAGAAATTGATCTTGATAAGCCGCTCACACCCACACCCTGACTGTAATCCTTAAAAGCATCTATACACACACGTGCTCTCTTTATTTGTTTGAATCTCCGACCAGCTTATTTATGCCACCAAAAAAAGAAAGCCAGAACATTGGAAGACACAAGACAGACGTCATGACCTTAAAAAAGAAGAGAAGGGTAAAGGAATGAGGCAAAGATGAGATGAATGAACAGAGGAGAGGACCAAGCGATGCAGAAAAACAAAAATAGAGGGAAGTCACAGAGTCCTCCAGGGAGACGCCGAGATGAGATTCATGTTCCACGGGGGGGTCTAAATTAAAGTTTCACAGAACTTTAAGTAAAGCCTATTTATGGGAACAATTTTCATATTCATGCAATATTTCACACCACACTCAAAGAGAAATGCCCCCCACGCTCTCAGAAACATAAGTGCATCCACTGATGATAAGAGGCTATAGACTCACCACAAAAAAACAGTGAGAACAATTCAACCAGCATACTGGATGAATAATCAAGTTACAAAAATGTTGAACGAAAAATGAACACTCAGTGAAGCTCATTTAATGGATGAAGTATGCATTCAGAGATTCTGCATCAGCAGAGGAATGTTGAAGTGTGCAACCGTAATGAAGGCATAATCACCCCCATGTATAAGTTGCCTGAAAGCCTGACATCTTAAGAAACACAAAAGTTTTCATTTTCTTCGCACCTGCTGCAGTATTCAGCCAGGTCATTAGAGCTTTTTCTTCTTTTTCACTTTTTCTGCTTTCAATATACTCCGAACACAATATACCCCGTTGAACCGATTAAGTAATCCAATTAGGAGGGACAATCAGATGGACCAAGATAATTGTTTATTATTAATAAAGGATATGTCATGCAGAAGTCAGCGTTCAAACTCTACAGGGAGATTTATAATCAATAAAGATAAATCCACCCGCGCAGTTCAGACCTGGTAGTGCAGTCGGCTGATGAGGATGGAAGGATTTGGAGTTGATGATGGTGATGAAGACTTGGCAGACATGGGGAGGTTGACTCCAGTCCCCCCCCCCCCACACTTATCCTGTACTCAGGATGAAGCTGGATGGATGGATGGTCTTTAATGTGTCGTACAGCAGTCTATGCATGCTCTTACCTTACCAACTTGTAAATTACGTTAAGTCCATTCGCCTCTTCTTCTGCACAAACATCTATATGACTTTATCTTCTTTTAGTTTCAACAGTCTCTTTGTCTCATTAGACATTATTGCTTGCGGTGAAAGTTGTCTTTGGTCGGTCTGATTCAGACTGTGTGTTTTCAGTTATCAAGGACTGATGCAGTGCACTTGACGTTCACTACTGTTTTAGCTAGCACATGCTAACTATGCCATCTGTCCGTAATACATGAAGAAAAACCCTGTGTGCTCACACACGCCCCGGAGGTATTGTCTGGGCCTCCAGCAGTAAAAAGCAGGAGGGGAGGCTTACAGTCTGGCTGCCTCCCTTATCGCTTATTCAGTACGCCGTTATGTCAGATTAGCAAGACTTACATATGTGAAATACAGAGGACCCAGGCTATGGGATGTGAGGACATGTGATGAAACTGTGTACAAACATTACATTGGTGACATATAGAGACATTAATTGCACATGCTCAAATTGAGCAAAAACACAAGCAGCTCCACCTGGTTTAGGAGGAGGAGGCGCAGGTCCTATATATATATATATATATATATATATAAAAATCTTTTTTCATGATGACATAGGGGAGGCACTGCCTCCAATGGCCGCACGTCACTGGTCCAAATGTAAGTCTGCATTTCCAGTTCAGTCGATCTCATCCCCTCAGTACACACCTGCTTTGACACACTGAGTCACTGGCTCACATTTGGATTTAACATCGTGGGAATAAGGAAAAGTTAAACTAGTTTATCTTCTTCCAGGATTCTATTCAGCTCTGTGGTATTTCTGATTTTCTTTACGGCAGATCCAGTAGATGTCAATATTTCGCCAGTATCTTTTGCTTAATTAAATTGCTGGATTGCTTCACAAATTCACTCCATCACACAGTTATTCATTCAGTTATTCACAAGGCATCTTACTCATGATGCTAGTTATCACACATAACTTCATTACTAAGACGGAGTCCAGTTCTACAATACATGCAGACCATAGATTATGTTTGTTGAGTCATGTGCTCATTTTCAGTCAAACTATTTAAGAAACAGGCAACAGTTTGTGCAGATAGGTGACCATAAATCTGACTTTGGGAACATTACATGCGGTATACCACAGGGGTCCATATTACGTCTGAAATTCGACGAAGCCAATATTTTTTGTTCCGGTGATATTTTGCAGCAGACTTTGGAGACAATCACAACTGGATTAAATGAAGTAAAACTAAGGTTTGATGAAAATAAATTATCATTAAATCTAAGCAAAACAAAGATCATGTTGTTTGGGAAACATAAAATAGATAAAACTAAAATAGAAAGGATACAGGAAATAAAATTTCTTGGTGTGATGGAGTGCTCGGCAATAATGCGGAAAACAAAACATATCCTGGATAATAAATCGTTGCACACCCTATAACATTCATTATTTTTGCCATATCTGACTTATTGTGTCGAAGTCTGGGGAAACACCTACAAAGGCACTCTACAGCCGATATGCACAATACAGAAAAGAGCAATAAGGACAATAAATAAAACAGGATACAGAGATCACACAAACCCACTCTTCATAAAATCACAAATTTATGGATCTGGTCAAATTCAGGACAGCACTGTACAGTGTGAGTTGGTACGGCTGTGGACACAGGCACTCGACACCAGGGTGGTGAGTTTCAATGTTTTTATTATTTTAATTATTTTGCTCCCGCTCTCTAGAGCACGCCGCTCGCTCGGTCGGTCTCCCCTCTCCTCGCTCGCCCCCGCCTCACTGTTATATAGGGGAGAGCACACACACACATGGTTATCCCCAGCTGATTGTCATGGTTTTCACCTGGCACTGTTCCCCGAGCCACTCCCCCTCTCTCCCACCTGCAGCCGGGCTGAAACGCCCGCCACCACAAGCACTTATTCATTTTATTTTGTATAGCCCAAAATCGCAGATTACAAATTTGCCTCAGAGGGCATTACAGTCTGTACACATGCAACATCCTCTGTCCCGAAACCCTCACATCGACACAGGAAAAACTCCCCAAAATATGAAAAAACCCTCCGATGGGGAAACAAGGGAAGAAATCTTAGGGAGAACGTCAGCGGAGGGATCCCTCTCCCGGGATGGACAGACTGCAATGGATGTCATATGTACAGAACTTATAATGTATAAAGCAAGAAATAATCTGTTGCCAAAAAATATACAAGCATTGTTTAGTGAAAGGCAGGGTTAAAATATCAAAGGGGAGACCTAAATTTAAAATAACCAAATGTGCGTATCGAGCTGACTCGTCACCGGGTGACTTTGTGGAATAGTCTGGGGACTGACATAAAACAAAGTGCAAATATAAAGTTGTTTAAAAAAAGGTATAACATTTTTTGTTTTTACAACAACATTATTATAACAACTATATGAAAGAGGAAGTATGTTAATGGGAGATGATGAGGGATTCATCTTTAAATAGAATAGGGTTGATTGTTATATTGTATTCAACTTAGTATATGATATATAAATACTACTATAAGGGGATAGAATATGTATATTTACAGGGATATTTGTATAAACTCATTTTTTTATATATTCATATGGATATTTATGAAGTGTATATGTGGTATTTATGTAGAGAGGTTATCGGTGCAAACTAAAGAGCAGTTATAAAGGGTTGGGAAATCCAAAAAGTATTGTACTTCCCACTCCCTTTTTTTGACCTCGCGTCACCGCTGACCACAGCACACGTACCGCATGTCCCTGTCGGTCGTGAACGCACCCCCGCAGCCTGCCCCATTAGCGTGTTAAATCCCTCCCAATCCGTTCCCAAAATTACGGGATGCGTCAGGTGGGAGCTAACCGCGACCTTCATCCTATATTTTTTTCCCCTGAACCGAAGTTCTACGGACACTATGGGATACTCGTGAATGTCCCCGTGCACACTCGCTCCCGTCTCCCTCTTAAATAGACTGGGAGGCCTGTTTAATTGTCCTCAACTGGTTCAGGTAATGAACCTCCAGCTGTCACCATTCCCCGAGCCACTCCCCCGCTCTCCCCCTCTGCAGCCGAGCCGCAACCACGCCCGCCACCACACCCTTGCACAGTGGATGACTCCTGAGCTACTGTTTTTATTGCCATCGAACTTTTCACTTTAGTTGCGTTCACAAAACCACAGTGCGAACTATTTGCGCTGCAAGAATGAGAGCGTCCCGCTCATATTTTAAGCTTCTCTCTTTAAAACCATATGAATTATTTGAAATGTATCTTAAATGAACCACGTGAAAATTTAAATATAACAAATTTCCATGACTTTTCCAACCCTGGAAATGAGAATGGCGATGTGATTTCTTGGACTGTGGCGCTTTTGAGTTTTAAAGTGGACTAATAAAGTATTTTTTTGTTGAGGTCTGCGTTTGGGTCCTCCCTGCCTGCCTCTGCCTACCTCGCCCTTAACAAGGTTTTTTTTTCCGTATTTGTTTTATTATTATTATATATTATATTAATATTATTATTTTGTTCTATTTGTGCATTGAACTTAATGAAAAAGAAACATCCAAATAAGATACATCCAAATAAGATCTAACCTAGGACATTTGACTAAAGGCTAAATGTCAACGGTGCGCATAGACACACATGAATACACAGCATAGTTATCTGAAAGTATGTTAATTATGGCTCAAGTGTCAACAATAGAAGCGCTCAGCTGAGCTAAGCCTTTAAAGTCAAAGTCTGCAATTTTTTTTAATTTCATCGGTAATTAGAGAAAACGATGTGTAACTGGCACATGGAATCCTACAGCTTTTGCAAGCATCATAAATTGCTTATATGTCAGCTGAAAGTCTCTTTTCCTTGTGTTATAAATTCAAGCAGCAAACTAATACTTGTTTCTGTTTAACTGGTGAATTGCCGCCTTAGCATTAAGTCAAATAGAACATGTTTAATCCTGAAGCTTGGATGTCTGTGAATTCATTGGAATGTGTGTGGCCATGCAGAAAATCAATGTATAATTTAAGGAGAACTCCAGCCCAGGCAACTCAACCTTTTTTCAGGATTGCCTTCAAACGTCATAGCACATTACCAGAACAGCTGTGGAAAGTGTTTAGAACACCAGCTGACACTCAGAGCTCAAGATATGGAGTAATTGTATGAAAGGCCCTAAATGAGGCATGTGTGGCACAAAATATTTTTCACATTTTCATTAATCCCAGAAGAATCCGATACTGACCAATGATCCCCTTACACGCCACCAGTTCAGACTTAATTCAATGTGAAATATCTTGACCATTATTGGGTAATAGGTGAGCTCAGACACTAATGTTAAACCTTATTGGAAATGTACAAACAACATTTGGGTACTATATTTGAAATTCATCAAGCATCAAAGAACTATTTTCCATGTATTGATGCAATTAAGGTTATTAGAAATTTGGTACCGACATCAATGTTCACCCCAAAAACTTCAGCTCGCCTTTATTCTTCATCTAGCATCATAACCAGCTCTAAATCACCTCCATTACAACATAATGCCTTTAAAACTAATACATATAACTAATTAACCATTTTGGAGCCACTACTGTGGCTGTAGACTTTTAGTCTTGTTGACTAACCCAACATAATGATATACTATTATTATATATACATTTAAATTAGATTGGATTGGATTTACATTATTGAACCAACAAAAAAGTAAAAATATATTGTACATTGAATATATTCACTGTAAATGAGATGAAAACTAACCACTATTTTTTTGGTAAAAAACAATATACCACAAAATACAAGTCTTGTATTGTTTACAGAGTAGTCATACATAATTTGACAACCATATAGTAAATTAGTTTTATTAAAAGCAGAACTCAGTTAGGATATCTTTTGCATGCACTGACTTGTACACGTTTTTTTGACCAACCCAAAGAAGTGTTGCTTCTGTAGCAATGGATTGCACAAACACGCTTATTAGCACGGCATGCTGATGAATCCATGCTCCCTGATCAGAGTGTAACACCAAACCATACAGTATTTACTTACCTGACAAGCAACGGTAAATAGCTAGATGGATAGGTTGAGGATGAGACAGCCACATAAAGCATTTCTCTATGAATTAATGAAGCTAGTCCAACCACTTGGGATGTATTCATCTGCAAATACTGCTGAGTAAGAGCCCCAATAAAGTTCCCAGCTGCTCTTGTCTCGACCTGGATGGCTTTGTTACTATGGATTGTTTGTGTTTGTGTCTGTTGAAAAGGCTTTACATCTCTGTTGACAGGTGTTTTGCCAACTACTAATGTTACCAAGTGCTGTTAGTAGTGTCAGTAATCTCATACTCACACAAACGGAAAATCACACATATAGGTAGCATTAAAACAGCTGGGTAGTTATGTTACGACTGTACAAACATACGTGTGGACAGGGTGGTTTTGCCTTCAGAGGATTTAAATGGCTGACTGATTGAAGTCCAGATGTTTAGGGGCGTACTCTGAGGATGCACCTCGTCAAAGTGAGATCAGCACACATTCGCATTCCCACAGGAGATTTATCCAGTGCACAAAAAGCAACAGCAGACTATAATCATCTCCCAGATAATGAGGTTGGGAAGATTAGCTATCCAATCCTTAAGTTACTTTCTTCTCACTCAAACAGCTCTTAATGAGACGGGACTGAAAAGAAAAGGAGAAAAGGACACGATAACGAAGAGGAGAGCGAAAGACACTGGCAATTAGCCACCTGCAAGTACAGGAACTCACACACACTGTCTGGCACAGGCAACTGTCCAATCAGTGAAGTCAGGAGTCAACCCTCTGCACACTTATACAGTAATTATTGCTTAATAAGCAGTCAAGTCAGTCCTTGAGCAAAAGCTTTGCCACTTTTTTTAGTCAGTTTTCTAAACAGAACTGAAAATTAGTTAAAGTTTTTGTCCCTTTTTCTAAGAAGTAACGCAACTGTAATTTGGCAGAGAAGCAGCCCCTCATAGCGATTCATTATCAGAGGTGTTATGGCTGTATGAGGCCAAGCCTTTTACGGTTTCCCTGCTGGCTTTTATTACTCTAGACCTAATGGAGCAAAATACAGCAAGATATTGAAATTATGTAAGGTGTTTGCTGCCGAATTGACCTACAGATACCGCAACCTGTGTCTGTAGGTTTTACAGTACTTTTTGCACGTTGAAGGCAAGGCACCAAGTGCTGCGAAATAAGAACATAAGCTACTTTTCACATGTGCACTCAACAGCTGCATGATCGCCCATTGTATTCCCCCCACTCACTTTGTGTAGGCCTTTGCAGACTTTTTTTTTGGACGTGCATGACAGCCTGAATGATTTCAAGGGATGCCACATTATCTTCCAGTTGAGACCAGACTGTATACACACATGTGCACAGATAGTGGGAGCTTTGTTAAGCAATAAATTATCGCCCACCACTCAAACACACACACATAGAGAACACCCCTATCTCTCTTCTGGGCATAAAGGAGCTGATATGCGGCATGACTACCGCAGTGCCCTAGCACTCTAAATTGTCTTATTTATTAAATTGCACCACACTGTGGAGACCAATACATACGAGGGAAATATCGCCAAGCGTGGAAATCTTTTGCTATGATTACTGCCTAAAGTAACAACCCCCTTCCTTTTCTGTCCGGCTACTCCCGATGGAGCTAGCATGGTTACCTTTTCAAATGGATTTTTAATTGTCTGATGATGATGCAGGTAACAAACTATTTTTTGACCATAGTGTACTTCTTTCTCAGTTTTATCTGATTGGAGAGGGATGCTTGATTTAGGTTTGAAATTAGATTATTTTATTTTAAATATTGTGATTCCTACATTCAAAAGTGGGCCGTACATGTTCATAGTAATAATGACATACAACAAATGTAAAGACATGAGGGAGACATTATGCACTGACATGTATTTCATTAAAACCAACTTAAGGGTAGACACCGTCGGTGAGTCATCTTCAAAGCCGATTATTCTTCATACAGGGGGGCTGAAGTCAATCCCAGCCAACGACTGGTTACACCTTGGATTGGTCACCAGTCATTCGCAGGGTTGACTCAGAGACAAACACACATGCAAACACCTACGGGAAACTGTGAGTGACCAATTAACCAAACCCCCAGAGCATGTCTTTGGACCGTGGGAGGAAGACGGAGTATTTGGAGAACATGTGTAGACTCCACAAAACTTTTACAAAAATCCAAGATGGCCGCCGCAGATGGCTGCCTCAGGTGTTTCGGTGCTCTTTGTTTTTTGTTGTTTTCATTGTAAATTGTGTTTCCTGTTGCGATTCCCAAAGCTCTTTCACCAGAGATGAGCTCTTGAACATCCGTGGAACAAACTTCAGCTGCTGGTGAAAAGAGACAGAGACTTTTCTTCATCCTCCGTTTTGTGCTTCAAGGAGACGTAGCTCTGCAAATCGATACCGGACTCCGCGCTCCAGCTGGACGGCTTCCAGCTGCTCAGAGCGGACTGCGACACGGAGCTCTATGGCAAGACGATCTGTTTCTACTTCAACGGCTGGTGCAACAACGTAACAGTGATTCTGCAACACTGTTCTGCTCTGGAATCCTTCTTCATCAACTGCAAACTGTTGAGTATTAAATATAATCATGCATGCTCACGCTAGACTGCAATTACACTTGAACAATAATGTAATAATAATAATAATGAGTGGAGGCCGTGTATGACCCGGAGCACACGAACATGTTGATGAAAAGGCTGCACGCACTCTCAGGGTCACTTCCATACATGGGACTGGGTGGCCATGTCTCACACGGAAAGCATCCTAAATATGCAGTGAACATGTTGCTAAAGAACTGCACGCACTCTCAGGGTCAAATGTAGATAAAACAGAATATTGAGAATAACACACACAAAACATCTCAACGTACACGAGGCACAGCGGACACTCGCCGACCAGATACGGCGTGTGGAGCGGACCAACCCGGACTCTTTGTTAAAGTCCCAGAGGACAATAGCTAAAGGAAACCTCAGCCACGAACTTCCTAAGTTCAAACAGTTTATTAAATGCCCGACCAGAGAGAACACGCTGGATCACTGCTACACTACAGCAAGCAGGGCTTATCACGCCGTCCCTCGTGCTGCGCTGGGACACTCCGACCACGTCATGGTCCACCTGATTCTGCACACAAGCAGAAACTAAAGCTCTGCAAACCTGTGGTGAGGGAATCTAAGAAGTTGACCAGCGTGGCACTAGAGGATCTTCGGGCGAGTTTTGACTGCACAGACTGGGATGTTTTCAGGACTGCTTCTGACAATCTGGATGACTTCACAGAGGCTGTAACTTCCTTCCGGCTTCTGTGAGGACAGCTGTGTACCATCATGCACCAGGGTGAGTTATAACAACGACAACCCTGTTTCACAGCGGAATTCAGAAAACTACGTCTGCAGAAGGATCAGGCATTTAGGAGTGGGTACAAAGACCTGTACACATAGTCTAAATACAGGTTTGGCAAGGTGGTGAGAGACGCTAAACGACTGTATTCTGAGAGACTCCAACATCAGTTCTCAGCTAATGACTCTGCTTCAGTTTGGAGAGGCTTTAAACACCTCACAAACTACAAGCCGAAAACCCCCCATTCCATGAATGACCTCCGCCTGGCAGACGAGCTGAATGAGTTCTACTGCAGATTTGAAAGACGATGTCCTGACTCCATCCCCCACAACTCCACCACCTATCCCTCCCCTGACCCATCGGTGGCTCACACCTTTTGATTACTCTCCCACCCCCCCACGGGCCCTCTCTCTCCTGGAGAGTGACATTAATCGGCTCTTTAAAAAACAAATCCCCCGTAAAGCAGCCGGACCGGACTCAGTCTCGCCCCACACCATGAAGCATTGTGCTGACCAGCTGTCTCCTGTGTTCACCGCCATCTTTAACACCTCCTTGGTCACATGCCACGTTCCAGCCTGCTTCAAGGCCTCCACCATCATCCCTGTTCCCAAGAAGCCCAGGATCACAGGACTGAATGACAACAGGCCCGTCGCCCTGACCACTGTAGTCATGAAGTCCTTTGAATGGCTAGTCCTGTCCCACCTAAAGTCCCTCACCGACCCCCTCCTGGACCCCCTGCAGTTCGCCTACAGAACCAACAGGTCTGTAGATGATGCTGTCAACATGGCCCTCCACTTCATCCTCCAGCATCTGGACTCCCCAGGAACCTAATCCAGGATCCTTTTTGTGAACTTCAGCTCTGCCTTCAAAACCATCATCCCGTCTCTGCTGCAGGACAAACTCTCTCAGCTGCACGTGCCCGACTCCACCAGCACCACGTCACCACCTGGTGACGTGGTGCAGTGAGAACAACCTGGAGCTTAACGCCCTGAAGACAGTGGAGATGGTCGTGGACTTCAGGAAGAACGCAGCCCCACCTTCCCCCCTCACCTTGGGTGACTCCCCCGTCACCACTGTGGACTCCTTCCGTTTCCTGGGCGCCATCATCTCCCAGGACCTCAAGTGGGAGCTGATGTTCAGCTCCATCACCAAAAAGGCTCAGCAGAGGATGTTCTCCCTGAGGCAGCTGAAGAAATTTAACCTGCCAAAGACGATGATGGTGCACTTCTACACAGCCATCATCGAGTCCATCCTCTGCTCCTCCATCACCGTGTGGTACGCTGCAGCCACAGCCACAGCCAAGGACAAGGGCAGGCTGCAGCTTGTCATCCACTCTGCGGAGAGGGTGATTGGCTGCAATCTTCCGTCTCTTCAGGACTTGTTCGCTGCCAGGACTCTGAAGCGGGCCAGAAAGATTGCAGCTGACCCCTCCTACCCTGGACATGAACTGTTTGTGCCCCTTCCATCCGGCAGGAGGCTGAGGTCCATCAGGACTAAGACGTCCCGCCACACGAACAGCTTCTTCCCTTCGGCAGTCGGGCTCATCAACAGAGCCCGGGCCCCCCCTGACTGACTCTGACTCCCATGCTCATTCATCACTGTGTCACTTTCACTTGTCACCCGTCACTTTGTTTAGCTGGTGCACTTTATCCTTATTTTTATTCCTAATTTTATCTTATCTCCTCTAACTTACTAACCCATAGCTTTAGTTTTTAGCGTACTAACCCATAGCTTATATTTTATTATACTTTTATTCTATTTTTATCTCATTTGCACTATGTTGTCTTTATTGTACTGTCTTCATGCACCTTCCGCCAAGACAATTTCCATGTATGTACAACATACTATGGCAATAAACGTTTCCTGATTCCTGATCCTGAAGTGGATCACTTACTTCCTGTCTGACAGGAAGCAGCACGTGAAGCTGGGGAAACACGTCTCTGCCTCTCGGTCCATCAGCACCGGTTCCCCCCAAGGCTGCGTTCTTTCCCCTCTGCTCTTCTCCCTGTACACCAACAACTGCACCTCCATTCACCAGTCCGTCAAGCTCCTGAAGTTGCAGCTCCAATTTTTGGGCCGCCGATAGCTGGGGGTCCATGTCGACAGCCACGGGGGGTAGGTGAGCGAGGGCCGCCAGCTGGGGTCCGGTCCCAACCCAGCGCTTCAGGAGGTTTATGTGGTACATTTGGTCCTTGTGAGGTGTATGGGTTCAGGGGAGGGGTTCCCAGAAGTAAGAGGACACGGCACGGTTGCGTCTCAAGGGACTTTTATTTAATTTGTCAACGTTCTCTCCGGCTCGCTCGTCCGGTGTCCCCTCCCAGCTCGCCGCTACTGTGTTTAAATAGCCAGGGAGAGAAGCAATTTGTTATTAACTGCAGCTGGGCTGATTACGCCTCCACCTGGCGCCGTTACCTGAGCCGCTCCCCCTCTCTCTCTCCTGCAGCCGAGCCCCAACCACGCCCGCCACCACAGTCCTCCTTCCGTCTCCCCGGCTGCCGGACTCGGTAGGTAACCGGGCCCATCTTTTCGGTGACTGTGTAGGGGCCCTGCCAGTTGGCCAGGAACTTGCAGGCGGCGGTGGGGACTAGAACCATGACGTGGTCGCCAGGCTGGAACTCCCGTGGCTGGGCCGCCCTGTTGTAGTGCCGTTGCTGGGATTGTTGGGCCTTGGCAAGGTGTTCCCAGATGAGGGGCACGACGTAGGGCTGGGCGATATATCGGTATACACGAATATATCGATATATTTTTTAATGGGATATGGAATTAGACAATTTTGCATACATCGATATATTTCAATTTGCGCTCTGAAAGCAGGCTGCCGACCCGGAGCGCTCTGCACTGCTTCTCGCCCTCGCCCCGCCCATCCTCGTTCACACGCAGAAGGGGGAGGGGCATCACGCGCAGAAGGGGAAGGGGCAGGGACACACACTTCAACAAACATGGAGGAAGCAACAACGTCTGCGCAGTGTGCGGAGGAGGAATTGGTTCGTTAAAAAAAGCAGTGGCTCAGTAATTTGAAGATGGTTTGGATATAAATTATCCGATGAGCAACAAAACAACGTTATATGTAGGGAGTGCCATAAACAGGTTACAGTAGGGCTGCCAACCGTCCCGTATTACCCGGGACATCCCGAATTATGGGCAATTTTGATTTGTCCCGGCCGGGACAGCTCCAGTACCGATTACCAATCACAGCCTGCTAAGTCAATGGCGCGCGGAAAACTCCCGGTTGTAGTGAAGTTGTGACGTATCTGTTTAAATGAGCAGTGAGGCTGGCGGGAGCTGGCGCTGCTCATTGTGCGCTGCCCCCCCCCCCTAAAACAACGGCACAAACTGCTTTACGAAGAGTGTGTGAAACTGCGCGCTGCAGAAGCCGCACGCCAGAAACAACCCGAACAAGCTCCAGCCCCGAAACAAAGCTCACTGCAAACCTCATTTTCCCGCAGTGTGCCTTATGAAAAGAAAAGTGACAAGTGGTGTACTATAACGAAAGCGTTGTCCTATCATATTGCTAAAGATGGTCCCTGTTGCAACTGTTGAACAAGTCGGATTCAAAATGCTCCTGAAAACGATTGACCCGAGATATGAGCTTCCCAGTCGCAACTACTTTGCAAGAGAAGCACTGCCAAAAATGTATACTGAAGCTATACTCGAGCAGGAGGTGTGAGCCCTACATGAGCGTGACAGTTCACTTCATTCAAGACTGGGAGATGAAAACAGGATTTTTGTGCACCTTATGGAGCTTTGTTTTAAAAAAAATACTCCTGTTATACACTATTTATGTTTACATATTATTTGAATGGCTGGACATTTGTTTATTGTTTAATTTATTATTTATTCATTTTTATTTATTTGATTTTGCAACTCCTTACTGAAATAGCTCGTTTCAATTAAACGACTGATGACATGTCATATTTGGCTTTAACATTTGTGTTCAGGTTTTCTTCCCTTTAATGTGGAGAAAATATAGGGATACATACCGTATATCGATATCCAGCAAAAATATACCGGGATATGACTTTTGGTCTATATCGCCCAGCCCTAGCATGACCCTGTCGATCCGCTCCTGCATCTCCCGGACGTGCTCCACCGTGGTTCAGTGGGGCGCAGGCTGCTGCTCCCAAGCTTCTCTGGCAACGTTGAGTAGACCGCGGGGCTGTCGGCCGAAGAGGAGCTCGAATGGGGTGAAGCCGGTGGACGCCTGGGGTACTTCTCGGATCCCAAACAGGATGTACGGCAGCATCTTGTCCCAGTCCCGCCTGTCCTCTCCCGCCACTCAACGCAGCATCTGTTTTAGCGTCTGATTAAAACATTGAAACGCTCGACCAGGCCATCTGTCTGCGGGTGGTACACAGTGGTGCGGAGGCACTTAATCTGGAGGAGCTTGCAGAGGTCAGCCATCACCCGGGACATAAATGGGGTGCCTTGGTCAGTCAGGATCTCGGAGGGTAGACCGACCCGACTACTCAGCAGGAACAGCTCCTGGGCAATGGCTTTGGCGGTGGCTTTACAGAGGGGGATGGCCTCCAGGTAGCGGGTGGCGTAGTCCAGGATGACCAGGATGTGTTCGTGTCCCCGGGCAGACTTCGGCAGCGGCCCCACCAGGTCCATCCTGATTCGCTCGAAGGGCACTTCGATGATGGGCAGTGGAATCAGTGTGCTCGGGGGCGGGGTGCGTGGCGACGTCCGTTGACAGGTGGGACAGGCTTGACCTCAGCATCCAGACCCGGCCAGTGGAACCCCAGGTGGGCGGCCATTGGGTGCGCATGCGCTAGTTCGATCACTGCTTCAGTCTTTGTCCGTGGGACCACCAGCAGGGTTTTTTCTTCCCCCCTTCGTTGCGCGACACAGAAAAGCAGGCCGTTCTTTATCACGAAGTGAGGCGTGGGGTGAGGTGCCGGTTGGAGTTCCTTCCCATCGGCAACCCTCACCTGGGACCAGCAGTGCTTTAGGCTATCATCCTCGTGCTGCTCCCTGGCGAACCCCCCAGCCCTGGACACCTGCTGGAAGAGGTCAAAGTAAAGATTAGGGTTATGGAGGCAGCAGGCGATCCAAGCCCGGCCAGTCTCTACCGATAAGGACGGGTACCGGCAGATCCTTCACTAGGCCCACGTCCATCGGCCATGAGTCAGGGCCAGCGGAGATGGTCACTCTCCTGGTTGGAACATGTTGTGTGTCTCCATGCACGCAGGTGACCGGGATGGTAGCCTTGGTTAGTCCGTGGGGCGAGAGGATATGAGACTGGATCAAACAGACCACGCTGCCGGTATCCAGAAGAGCTGCAAACGGGCGGCCATCGACTTCTATGTCCACCCTCGGCGCCCCTTTTGGCAAATCCTGATGTAGGATACAGCCCGCTAGCCAGGTTCTTGGAGCCGGTGTGGGGTCTGCGGTGGGCATTGATTCGTCTTTTTGAGAAGGAGGCCCCGGCCTGCCTTCAGACCGCCGCTTGCCCTCTGGCCTGCGTTGCTCCTGGATCACCCTCAGGGGAAACGGCGAAGCTCGTTCTCCAGCACCCTGGTGTTAGACAGCCTCCGCCAGTTCCACAGCTTCGACAAGCTCAGTAATCGTGCTAGGGTTCTACATACCGACGGCTTGACGATGGGATCTCGGGAGGGCACGAAGGAACCGATCGACGACAACACGCTCTCTCACAAGGGCTGCGGTGGGATCTCCTTCCAGCAGCCAATGCTGCGCGAGACGCGATAATTCTGCGGCCTGGGCCCGGGCAGGGAGGCGGGGCTTATACTCCCAGTCATGGAAATACTGTGCAGCGCAGACGGGTGAGAGGCCCAGCCGAGCTAGGATTTCCCTTTTTAGCTCCTTGTAGTCGTCTAACCGTTCAGTTGGCAGCATGAAGTATGCCCGCTGGGCTTCCCCTGTGAGGAGGGGTGCGACAGAGCGTGCCCAGTCACCAGGGTCCCAACCCTCCTGGGTTGCGGTATTCTCGAACATTTGGAGAATTCCACATCGTCATCAGCTGTCAACTTCGGCAACAGCTGGGTCACCTTCATTCTGGGATCAGATAGCGGAATATGTCGTGCAGCAGCCGTGCGCAGTTCATTTAACTCTTCTTCGGTTTGCCCTTGTCGCGACGCCAGATGTTCAGTTATCTGTTGCTGGCGCATGCTGATCTCCGTTAGGCGTGCAATGACTTTATCCATGTCGCCGGGAAGGGAGTGGCTGACTAGGGGGGCGAGCAAAAAAACGAAAGATTTAGTTCTGTAAAAACAAAAAAAAGGTTTTCCTCCGGATGTTCCTCCCACTCAAGATGCCCGCATTCTCCACCAGTGTGGTGGGGTGGAAGGAACACACTACACAACAGCTCAAGTGAAGTCCCCCGAGGGAAAGGTTTATTTATAACCGTAGAGTTAATTAGGGGAGGTCCAGCTTGCAAGGTTTCGCGGGCCCTGGTGCTCGTGGTGAATCCGCTGCAGTGCTCCAGGGGTGCCGTAGGGTCACTCGCTGCTTTCTGGAGAGAGAGAATGGCACACAAGAGGGTTAGCCTTACGTCTTCTCCAGGGGGGCCTCCTTGTCCCTTCTGAACCTGCAGCTTAAATGCAGCGGAGCTGACGAGCTGCAGGTGTGGCCACTCAGCTTGTGATGAGTGGTGAGCAGGTGTTCCTCGTAGGTTCCAGGGCAACGCTGATGTGGGCTTGGGACGCTCATCACAATATATACACACATATATATACTAGGGCTGTCAAAAATAGGGCGTTAACGACGTTAATTAGTTGTTTGTTGTTAATTACGTCAATTTTTTTAACACATTTCACGCATGCGCAGTGTGACAAATGATTCAGGTCCGGAAAGTGTGGGATAAACTGCAGAGGCTCGAGACCCTTCTAGAGCCATGCAGGGAAATCAGTCTGTAACTTATCAAATAACATTGCTTTGATTATTTTTCTGGAATGAATTAAACCAAGTCAAATATCAATAACATGTATTTATGTAAAAAATAATAATGATAATTATGTATCTGTGTCCTGTTATCTATCTTTGGTATGCATTTCAGAAAGAAAAAATGGTTAGGATTCAGGTGTAATTGCAAATAGTGATTAATCCACTGAAAATTCTGATTAATTTGATTAAAATGTTTAATCATTTGACATCCCTAATATATACATACACATATATATATATGCAATCAAATACAAGTTGAGCTTGAAAGTAATATTGTTTGCACGTAAAGAAAGAAAAGAGCTTAAAATTGTCACCAAGCAGAGCGGAGGGCCTCTTGTGACCTTAGCAGTGTTATAGTTGTCTCATCAGAGATGTTTTGTGTAAAGAGATGTGGTACAAATTAAATTATAAAAGTTACAGTGTAACGAACAAACATAGGACATGTAGGAGGACAGCGTCGCCATAGGATGCTGATCAAGGATTCTGACTCGAGCTAAGAGTTCTTCACATTAAATAAAAGACAGCATAGGGTGATATAATACATATTAAAGAGCATGAGTGAAAATTACATATCCGAAGTCATTAGGTCCATACCCGATCCATCTTTAAAAACAGATTGGGTTCATTCAATTAATTTCTCTATCAACAGAAACAACCAAATAAACACTCAAAAATTAGTCAAATAATAATAATAATCAAAAGCACACAGACCAGGACTTGAAAAGTATCTAGAAAAGTCGAGCAGCTCTATTGTCACTAGTCCCAAATGATCTGCTCTGTAAATAAACAACTTCCTGAAAATAAAACCAGTTAACAGTATGACGAACAGACACACAGTTGGAAAAGTGGATAAATAATTGCAACCCTCATGAATGAAAGATGACAGAGAACAAAGGCATTGTGTTGCCATGAAAGGTTTCAGAGCAGCCCTAAAAAGAGAACATATGAAAATAAAATGACGATGGCAAGTACTGCCCTTATGAAAAAGTTTATCAACTCAAGAATGCAAAGAAAACAATACTTTGGGATGGACAAAGGATGTTACAATACATCATATTCAGGTTAAATTTTGCCATTCTGACAAAATAAAAAATTATCCGATATTTTTATACATGAATTTATCCATCATGTTCATGTTTTTTACAGGGTCCTTATGAATAAAGCTGCGATTTTCTTGTCCAATGATTCTGTCTTTAATTTAATCTTTAATAAATGTCCTTCATCTGATATTCTAGAATATTCTGAATCATGTGGCAGGGTACAAGCATTCTTCACAATGGCCTTGTGGGGAGGTCTGGCCTACCCAAGTGTCCTTATAGCAGAGGAAATTTTCCCATAATAATGTTATGTTTTGAAAAAAAATTGCTATTATTACCACATCTTTCATTGTCAGCTGTTTGACAACTAAACCACATACCAAACAGAACAAGAGAAGCCTTTTGAATGAAACATAAGCAAAATGTTGAGATCTGTAAAACACAGTAGTGGGTCAAATTAAGACTTTCAGGTTTTTACGATTCTTTTTCAATCTGGCCGCGGAAACATGTTGGTCTCCTCTCTGCTCTGACTGCAGCTGGGACTGCTGCGTGATGCTCCTGTTCGACTGACTCGCTCAGGACAGTAACTGCAGAACGACTTTCCCGTCAGAATCCAGAAAAAGCTCCAATTACACCAGGAAAAGTCCCTAGATGCGTTGCTTTCAGCAAAAAGAATATAGCCAAGAGGGTTTGGAAAGTCGCCAGATTTAGTGAGAAATATGCAAAGTTGGCACTCTAATATGGAGTGAAAGGACAAAAGGTTGGAGGGTAAATGAAGACCTGATGGTTGATTTTATTGAAAAGATCACAACATCACCTTTTCTCTTTGTCTCATGCAAAAACTCTGCCCCAGATGATCAGCCCGCATGTTTCTTCATTATCAGAAGTTTTTTACTCTCCTTACTATAACACTGCCTTTTAGTCTATTTCAACAAATACCACTGCCCGGTGTATGCCTCTAACGACAATGCTCTAGGTTTACTTAGTTTTTAGGCTTTAACCGTTCAGCTAAAGTACTTGGTTAGGTTTGGGCAACACGAATGCCTGTACACAGCAAGGAAAAAAAACATGGTTTGTTACATAAAATAAATACACTTGTTAAGCAACCGGTGTTAGAGTGTTGGTATCGGAAGCTATGTGGCACTTTCTTGCACTAATGTCCCATATCACGCTTGCCATATGCAGTTTCCAGAATTCCAATTCCTTTCCATATCCCTTATATGAGACACACAGTAGTATTGGACATAGCTTTTGTTGTCTCGTCAACTCATGTCAAGAGTTTGATTTACTGCAGGCAATGGCTAGATAAAACCAGGCCTGGAATAGTGTTGATACTGTCTGACTCATGAATGCATTTTTGTACACTTTATTTTCTCCTCGTCACCTTTACATTATAAACTGCTTAAATCAATCCAAATACATGTGGCCTTCCTGACTGGCATCATTAAAAGCTGACCCTGTGGTTGTACCTTTAGAGCATCCTAAAAGCCATTCTAATGAGGAGACTGACACGTTCTGTTCTCAGGTCAGGAGGCTAAAGAGCATATGGCATTAAAATGCAAACTAACTCTGCTCCAGCCATCGTCTTTCCTCTTAATGTTTCTGAAATGCTTCATCTTCCCTATTTCCGCCAAATGTTTCCTGCCATTCTCATCTTTCTATTTTTCTCACCCTCCCTCTCCCCTTCTCCATCCCCTGTTTGACAGCCAGTGAGGTGTGCAAAGCAATTTTTCGACAGGCCGTTTCCACGTCCTGGGAGTGCAGAATTTGCATTCATCACAGAACAATGGAGAGCAACAGCTGGGAAAATCGAAATCTTTCGAGGAGACTGAGAAAAGATGGAGATAGCCAAGTGCACTGTAGGAGATAGTGAAGCGTATTGAGAGAAGGACAAGCAAACGAGGAATAGGACGTTTTTTACTTCCTAATTTAAGAAACACGTTTTTTTTAGACCGATTGATCATCTCTGCACTTGCCTCACTGTCTCCTGCACAGCCTTCAGTGCAATGTCTTTGTAAAATCCCAGTTGTAGTGCTGTGACAACTCAATGAATACCACAAGGGTGGGCTCACAAAGTAAAATAAATCACATACAACCGTGTTAGAAATTTCGTTTAGCAGCAGGCAGAGTATGCAGATCAATTATTTTTGTGGCCCTGCTCCATGAGGAAGTCTAAAACACAACACCCAACTCTCCGTCAGCAAATCCCGTCTTGCAAAGTCATCTCAGCTGCAAATTGCATATATTGCAGACACACTTTTAAGAGTTTACACAGCCTAGTTTACAGAAAGACAGACGTGAAATCAGCAGAGGTGGGACAAAGTCATTTTTATGCAAGTCACAAGCAAGTCTCAAGTCGTTGCCCTCGAGTCCCGAGTCAAGTCGAGTCAAAGCCATCAAGTCTCAAGTCGAGTCCAAAGTCTTACCATTTTAGTTTCGAGTCATTTCAAGTCCTCTTATTATAGTGGGAACAGGGAACCCTGGGTGATGGTGCGCTGCCTCACAGACCTAGACTACGAAGGGAAGGGTAATGGTGGATCGACTGTGACTGTGTTATAGTACTGTAACGCTCACTCTAATGCTGCAGCGTAAATAAGGAGGCGATGACTGGCTTGCAACTCCGGTGCATTTATTTATATAAAACAACTCAACTTCGGTCACTGTTGGCCGAGTCTTCTCGAGTCAAAAGGCTCGAGTCAAAGTGAAGTCACGAGTCATCAATGTTAAAGTCCAAGTCGAGTTGCAGGTCTTTGTACGTTTTGTCGAGTCGAGTCTCAAGTCATCAAATTCATGACTCGAGTCTGACTCGAGTCCAAGTCACATGACTCAAGTCCACACCTCTGGAAATCAGGTTTACAGTATCAAAAATAACTTACAAAACATACCATCTCAGGCGCTGTTGTGTGTTCTGTGTTGCATTCATGGCCCACATTGGATGATCAGAGGGCTTGCCAAGGAGATAGTGTATCATAGTTGCAAATATGCTGGTGAAGGATCTTTGGTAATTTCTTCACATCAGAACAGATGGCTGAGCAGATGGAAGGGGATTTAACAGACAGTATTAACCAGGCAGAAGAATATTTAGAAGGAAAAAGGAATCATATTTGTCTGGTAGGACCATTACAACAGACATTTGATCAGGTACTTACTTCTGCACACAGTTTTTCTTGTCCTGAAAGAATGTAAAAGTGGTACATTTGCATTTACATTGCCTCATACTGCCTCATACTAAATTTGAAAGCAAGACTTTCATAGCATAATATTGAGAAGAAATTGCTGTATTCTACACTATATGTCTGTCTGTTAGACATTCAGTTTGACAACAGCCAAACTTACACATAAGATATAATGATTAGGGCCGGGACTCGATTAAAAATATTAATCTAATTTAATCAAAATTAATTTTAATTGCATAAATATTTGACCTGAGAACAGTGAGAAGTAATTTTTTTGACATGGATTTTTATTTTTGTTCAACCAATTCCAGCAGACAAGTGTAGAAATAGCATATTTAGAAATATAGTACTTTCAGAAATTCAGGTAGCCTATAGGTAAGTAGACCTTCTGTAAACTATGTTTTTTTAAGTAGACCAATACTTTCAAGTACATTCAGAACATTGGTTATTTTTTCAGACGTGGACTTAGTTACCCTGGTCCTTAAACCAGTCATCTGGTGCAGTGTGGGTTGGGTGTGGGTCCTTGTACTCGGGTCGGGCTAACGTCCATGCTAGCTGCTAATTGTTTTGCGTTGAGGTGATACTTGAGGCTCGATGTGAATTCCTTGTTGCATAGCTTGCACACAACCATGCTCTTATCGACGCTTCCATCCGTGTGTTTATTATAATAAGATTTCCCATTCTTGGGGCCAACCGACACGGTCTCGTCAGCTTCTTCGTTCATGTTCACTGTGGTTTGTTGTTGTGTGAAGTCATGAACGCTAGTTGGTGCTCCAGTATAATCGGTCCGCCGAAACTCATCCAGTGAGAAACGTTCCGCAGTGCAAAAAATAAGTGTAAAAATGCGTAAAAAATGTTTAATGTGTTATTTTTTGTGTAATTAATTAATCTTAATTAACGCGCTAAAGTCCCGGCCCTAAAAATGATCAATCATGGATTTCAAAGATATAAATGAGCGGCTTTTTTGATAGAAAGCCAGACCAGAAGTATATACACTCACCTAAAGGATTATTAGGAACACCTGTTAAATTTCTCATTAATGCAATTATCTAATCAACCAATCACATGGCAGATGCTTCAATGCATTTAGGGGTGTGGTCCTGGTCAAAACAATCTCCTGAACTCCAAGCTGAATATCAGAACGGGAAAGAAAGGTGATTTAAGCAATTTTGAGCGTGGCATGGTTGTGGGTGCCCGACGGGCCGGTCAGAGTATTTCACAATCTGCTCAGTTACTGGGATTTTCACGCACAACCATGTCTAGGGTTATTTCATAAGTACACATTTTTTTATTTCATAATGGCACTTTATTTAATAATGGCGCTTTCATTTCATGTTCTTATATGCAAATCAGGGGGCGTGGCTATCTATCACATTCAGAACAGACAACAGAGCCGTGTGCAAAAAAGGCTGGCTAAGGGACGTGAGAGTGTTGACATAATGGAAGACATCGGTGGGCTCCGAGATAGCATGCTAGCATTAGCGGATCAAATCGATCAGCATGGGTTATCTGCAGATACTATTTTGACACAGATTGAGGGTTTTTTGGAAATACTAGGGCTTGCGGTTCCCACTTCGACAGCTCTAGACTGCGGTCAACTCAGCCGACACTCGGATATCCGTGGTCAACTCAGCCGACACTTGAATTTTAGTGCACGTTTATGCTGACATTTACGGTCCGCTAGCTTTTAGTTCCTACTCATTGACTATAATTCAGAAATTAAACGTTTGATATTCAAAAAATTCCAATTAACTAATATATAGTTTATCATTTCAAGTCTAATATGAAGTCCTGGTTTAACAACAGCAAGTTCAGAGTCACTGTACTTTGTCAAGTCAAAAAAGGCAAGACTCTAGAGTCCATTTCCTGAGTCAAAACCAAGTATCAAGACTTCATTATTGTAAAGAAAATGGAATCTTAAAAGCATTCTTAGTAGCCAGAAACCGATGTTCTTTTCTGTCATTACTTGGGTAATAGTGAAGATGGTAGTGATGGGCAGGTAAGGGGTGTGGTTGACAAAATTCAGCCAAATTCCTCAGCTGAATATACTGATGTAGCATTGTCAAAATTAGGCAGAGATATAAACACTAGATTTTGACAATATTGGAGTCTCTCTTTAGGCAAACTGGACAGCGGAATTTCTTTTCAGGATTTTTTTTTTACAACAGACCTTGAGTAAGGGGGCTGCCTCTCAAGACAGACCGGACACACATCCCTTACTATGAAGTCTCAAGTCAATACAAACAAATGGAGCTTAAGCGGTAGTTCTAGAAGGAAGACTCCCTTTAAGCTGAATGTAATTTAGATATGCTTCAGCTGATTTCCCGGAATTATCCAATCAGCGAAGATTGGCTGCGCCCAGGCGTATGCGACCAAAAGAGGTGGTGCTGTGGCTTTAAACCCATCATAGTTGCTGTCAAACCTTTTTTAAGGGGTTCTCTCTGTGTTGTGTCATTTCAGTGCAAAACCGGATGCGACCCTCCTCCACCCTTGGCACCTCCAGCAGCTATCAGGCATTCTTCACTTGTCAATGGTTTTCATCAACTCTCTTCTTCACCACCACCACTAGTGTCTGGACTCCAGAGGGGGATTCTGTCAAGCTTGGCAAGAACTTGGCATCACGGCCCCTTGATTACCACGGTTTAGGATGGAGTCCAATCGCTTCTTCTGCACTATTTCAATATTACTGTGTAATTAATGTTTGTCAATTCGGACCGAGTTGTCCTGAATGAAGTCCCCATAAAAACACCCAAACCAAGATCAGCAACTTCTAAGTCAAGACCAACTAAAAATGAAACTGTATCCATTCCTCCCTTCACCCTTTTGTGTCAACATGTTCTGGTTGTAGGCCACTCTTAAAATGTTCTTACATGCCCAAAACAATGGCCTACCATCATCTACATTATCATGGTTATATATAAATAAAACACTATTAAATAATCAATGCAACAACAGCTACTGTTTGCCAGTGTGATTACAAAAGTGTTCCACAGTGGTCTGAGCTCGTTTCGTGTCGTGTGTTCTTTGTAGTTGAGGCTACGGTTGAAGGCTGCTGAAAAAAGTCATGATGGATGTTGTCCTATCTATGACTGACATGTAAGGTGTCTAAAAGAAGTCAGTTTGCCCCAAATTATTCAGTAACTTTGACTAACTCTTGTATACTTTTCTAGGCAAAGTATACAAAGTATGGTGTAATTCCTTAAGCTTTGGAGCTACAGATGCAACAAATAAATGGTAATGATTTCAATTGCAATACTTTTGTCATATTCATCTATTAAAAAGTAACTAATTCAAGTATTTTCCCAATATAAAATATGATGATTATCATATAAAATATTTTGATTAAAACTCAATCATAATATGTTTCTCCATTAAGTTTGTTGAGTGTGAGAAATCAACAAGCTCACAGAGATGGTGGAATGGCATTGGTCGAAAATGGTTGGGCTGTGTATCCTCTCTCCAATACTGTGATGCAGGACTCCATTAACCTTTCCTGAAATGTCAGAAAGCATCTCACTCACAATGGCAACCACATGCAGACACGCAGTGGCAAACAAAAATCCATTTTTTTTGGATTATTAAATTATTACCAAATTCCAACTCTGCGTGAGAAAGGGCTGACAATATAGATTGGTTAAGGACTTGGGAGGTTGTTTGATCATAAGGAGGAAGAAGAGAGGGATGAAATTGATATGAAAAGGGAACAAGATGCAGGGAGGATGACACAGAATATATATATATATTTTTTTTTAAGAAGACAGGTTGTAGGGTAAAGCAAGATCCGGAAAAGAACATTGAGGGTGATTACAGGGTGGAAAGGTAACAAACTGGGGAGAATGTTCGAATGTCACAGGACCCATGAGAACGGAGATTGAAGCTGACTGGCAGCCAGCTGCTAATTCAATTGTCACTGTCCCTCTGGTTTCTACTGTCCTCAGTTTCACTGTGACAGGGAAGGGAGTGCATCCTGCTTACCATGGGGTTTCATCATATCAAACCTATTTTTCTTTAATTTACTTTGCTCTTTGCAATCGCAGTGACTATCTCACAGACAGGCTATTCTCCTTGGATTGATCCAACATCACAAGCACCTACTTCTGTCCTTTATCTACAGTCACTATATGTTCCATTCTAGTTCCCTATCAGGGAACGAGACGCTGCGTGACCGCGTCATGAAGCACGTTTGGAATCAGTCCAATGGCGAGCTGGTACGTCATAGGCGGGCGACGCCAGGACCAGGAAGCTATAAAGAGCCCCGATACACAAGCCCATTCATCTCTGTGCCTTCATCAAGTGCGTGTGTGAACCTGACGATGTCTAGCAAGCAACGCTTCTCGCAGTGTGCTCCCCCTGCACCCGCTTTATTGCGGGGAGGGACTCGGGGGAGGCTGAGGACACGTCACCTCCGGAGGTAGTTTGAGAACTACGGAACACAGCGGACTTGGCTCTGCGCACCACTAAGGAGACAGCCAAGTTGGTGGGCCGCTCCATGGGAGCCCTGGTAGCCACAGAGAGGCATCTGTGGCTGAGCCAGTCGAATATGAGGGAGAAGGACAAGTCCTTCCTCCTCGACGCCAGTTCAAGAGGTGGCCGCCTCGATTCAGAGGGGTCCTACCCACAGTGGTAGGCCCCCAGCAGGCTTTGGTAATGGAGCGGGAGGTACGAACACTGCTGCAAAGGGGAGCTATAGAACGAGTTCTACCTCCCTGAGGAGCTTTGATCCTCTCTGCAGTCAAGCAGGCCAAGCTAGGCCAGTCACTCACTGTCAAACAGTTTCAGAGACTGTTGGGTCTGCTGGCAGCGGCATCCGGTGTGATCCCGTGTGGCCTGCTGTATTTGAGAACTTTGCAGTGGTGGCTCAGAGCCAATGGGTTCTCCCCGAGGGGAAACCAGCGCCGTCCGATCAAAGTCACACGGCGGTGCCTGCGGGCTCTAGCTGAATGGAAGGACCCTTGGTTCTGATCCCAAGGGCCGGTGTTAGGACCAATCTGTCGTCGTGTCACACCCACGACAGACCCTGTCAATCGAAACACTTCCGCCCAGCCTTGATGTACCAGCATGTTCTTGTCCGTTAAGACAACACATCGGTGGTTTCATACATCAATCATCAGGGGGTTCTGCGCTCACGGCAGCTATACAAGCTAGCTCGCCAGATCCTCCTGTGGTCCCTCGGGAAGCTCTGTTCAGTGAGACCGGCATGCAACCTTAGTTCCCTGAGGGGAACGAGACGCTGCGTGTTCATGCCATATTCCCGGCATGCCTGTGGCACTTGATACGGCCGTTCAGAGATGAATGGGCTTGTGTTTCGGGGCTTTGTATAGCTTCCTGGTACTGGCGTCCCCGCCTATGATGTACCAGCTCGCCATTGAACTGATTTCACACGTGCTTCATGACGCGGTCACCCAGGGGCGTTCCCACAGCGTTTTCACGCAGCATCTCGTTCCCGTCAGGGAACTAAGGTTACATACGTAACCGGAGACGTTCTCTGTGATCAACAGTGATATCATGAGAAACATTGGACTTTCAAGTAACTCCAGTATAAGCCAAATCACAATATATGTATAATATGTATTGTTTACTGTTGCTGGGTGACTTACTGGCTTGCAGAAGGTGTTCCTTTAGCTCACATATGTCAAACTTGCGGACTGCGAGCCACATCTAACCCGCCGGGGCGTCCAGTGCGGCCCGCTGCCGGTGTAGAGGCCATACCGTTTGGATCATCGCCGCCACACCCTTCTCCCCGGTCGGCTGTAACGTTCGCCGATCGATCGTACCATTGGCCATTCAGCCATACCGTTCACCGGTCAAATCAGCGCCCCCCCTCCCTATGATTTTAGTGAGTAAGCCTGTCTTTAAAGGTTGCTACTTTGGAACAGGTTAAAGAAGTCAAACTGCTGGGTGTCATTATTGACAAAACCCTATCATGGTCCACTCAGATTCATGATAGCAGTGAAAATGATTAATGGTATCTATGCCATTAGGAGTCTTCATCTGCTAACTAAGACAACAATTAGACTAGTCATACAATCTCTAATTCTGTCAAATCTGCACTACTGTCCTGTTATCTGGTCTAGTGAACTTCAGCTTGCTCAGAACAGAGCGGCAAGACTAGCAGCAATGCTCTGTCAGGAGCAGTGTGAATGATATGCATGCCAGGCTGTCATGGATGAGGGTGGATGGTCACCCAGCCGATCTGCCTGCCCCGTGGTGTCGAGCCACCGGACGTCACACCGGCGAGTTGGTCACCTCCTGTGTCGGACCATGGGCTCCACAGATTTCCGCCCCCTCAGTGGTTGAAATAAGATCTGTATACTGTATACGTTCTCCTGTGGTCAAGCTTTTGGGTCCTAACCTTGAACTTTTGTGACAGGTTCCTTGACCAGCCAGTGTAGTGAACAAGCAGGCCACAGCCTCTTCCATTTAGGTGTCATATCCAAAAAAGCAACTGATAAAGGAGATAATCCTCATAAGTGTATCCTAGAAGCTACAGGGAGACAGTGAAGCTATCTGAGTCTGGGGGTGATGTGAGATTGTCAATTTGCTTACTGAATAATCTGACAACAGCATTCTGCAGAAGTTTTATAGCAAACATATTCCGTAAGGAGAAAAGTGCATTAGAATAATCAATACCAGATTGACGTTCGTATGATCCACTCTTGATAATACAGATCTGTTTATTTAAACAAAATCTAAACAGCTGCAAAGGAGTGAAATTACAATGATTGGTCAAATAATATCCCTACATTACACACATGTACACACTCAAAACAGTTAAAAATAACACATATGTGTGTTAAAGGCAACATTTTTTTGCTTTCAACAGTCAATAAACCTAAAACATATTGTGTGTTCTATATTTTAACACAACGATGTGTTAGAATATCAAAGATAACTATATATTTTTTTTCCCCAAAGATATCCTTAAAATGCTCTAAAACACCAAGACATTTAGGTGACAATTATTTCATTCCAAATTAAAACATTTGACAAGACCAAATTTGTTTTCTATGTATGACAACTTTAAACTGTAAACATTTTATTGACAAAATGCTGTAAATACAAACAAAAAAAGAACTGCCGTTTGACATTTGAAAAATGCATGTCGAACCCTCGTCTAAGAGGAATGGCGCTTTTTTTTTATGATGACATACTGAGCTGTTGTTCTAGGGTGTCCTAAATGCACAAGCCTGGTCTGATGGGCTGCAACTGCACAAGATCTATCTCTCTTAAAGGCTGAAGTATATCAATTAGGGCTAGTAAGATATAACAATGGGTTTTTATTATATCATAATAAGTCTGTCTAAATCCACCAAAATAAGCAAAATATATAATCAAGTCATGTTCTACACAAAATTCTGAATATGTGGGAACCCCAATGATTCATATAATTTTCCATACCTAAGCAGATATTGAAAAAGTCGGACATAGCTCTTATGTGAATGGAAAGGTGTTGATAGTTGAGATGACATTCAAAGACCAAAGCTGCTTTTCTTACCGTATGTCCAAGATGTACTGATTTCACACTGCATTTGGTCCATCCTTTAGCCCTCCCGGAAGCAGAAGAAGATAAATAGTGTGTGAGCATCTGAATTGCCCTAATGCAAAGTTACTCTAAGCAGAAAAGATAAACATGGGATGTATACAATTACTGAGGCCATCTCAGGCACTAAAAATGTCTCGGGAGGTTATAACTGTAATCCCCCCTCTGTACCATTCTGTGCTAGGAGCACTGTGTCAGATAGTGATTTATCTTCCCGCTTCCTGTACTCCTTTATCCCTCATTTGCCTTATAAGGTCACAGCGTCATTTCCTGCATTGTCAAAACATCTGCTCGATAGAAAAAAATGTAAAAAGCACACAAACAGGAACATACATCTCACACTAGAAAAATTAGACCGGCTGACCGCAGGTCATTCGCCTACGATGGGGGATTTCAGGGCGGTGGCTGCAAGATGTATGACTGTGCATGATCTGTCTGATATAGGAAAAAGAGCGGACATAGCACGAGAACCGGACAATGACGCATTTTTGTTTTTGCGACTGAAGTAGGAGACGCAATGCGCGAAAAATGGCCACTCCCGGTGTCTACTAAAATACCAAAACTACCATGGGACACGAAGAAACACAACGCTTATTTAGAAGAATGTAAAAAACGTGAGTAAAAAGCACTGGTCATTACCCTGGCACTGCAGGAGTACAGAGGGAATGGTTTAGACAGGCAGAACTGGAGGGCGCAGGGGCAGGGCAGACCCTATGCTGTCACTCGCGGTACTACAACAACAACTGCCGTTTCTCGTTGACACGGAGGCCACCAATTTCCCCTACAACCAGCGGGCTCGTCTGCTATGTCCAGAGATAATGTCAGTGTACTGTTCTCTTCATGTGTTGTACTTCCCAAAAGTGTTAACATGAATTAACAGCAAGCCAAACTCCTTTTCAAGAGCCAGGAATGTGAGCGTACTTGCTCCTTTTATTTTGTACAAACATGGCAACGTTGAATCAGAGTGAAAACTAGAAAGAAGAATACAAAAACATCTTAGTCATCTGAAATCAAGTAACTTAAAATCATTATTCTTATCGTTAAACAGATAAAGAACATAAACACTTACAGCCATTGCTTTTCTGAGGGATTCTGACGCTGGATGGAGTTAGATTGTGTGTTTTCTTTTTACACTGCTCCGTTTAAGCCGTTTGTTATTCTCTGCTCTGCAACTTCCTACTTCCTGTGGCCTCACTTCCTGTTTTACCGTTTATTTCAAAATAAAATGGCTACACAGATTTATTAAAACACTAAAACAAACCTTAAAGTTGTCTTAACAATTATTTCAACATTGAAGGCAGAACACTCCCCGCCTGGCATTTGAATGTGCCACTTAAGCTTTAATTGTCCTCAGTTGACTCTTGACTGTCCTTTTGCAAAAGCAAGACAACTTCAGAGATGGGCCTTAAGAAAGTCTTTACTTTGCCTTGTGATGTTGTCCTGACTTCAATTTTACGGACCTTCCCATCGCTGCTTGGAAAAGTGGAAGTGACCTGTCCCATTGGCCACTCGTTGCGATGTGATTGGCTCTGTTTTAGCAGCACAATATCTCCTACCTGCAGGTTCCTGGATGCTGTGCGCCACTTGCGCCTCGGCTGAAGATATTCATTTCTCCATCGGGTCCAAAACTCGTTGGCTAGGGCCTGCACTTGTTTCCACTGACACTTGAAGAGATCCTCTTTCCCGAAACTGCCGACTGGAGCGATCAGACCCGGTTTTTGAGTTAGAAGCATAGCAGGAGTCAACAGTACTGGCGAAGATGGATCAGACGAAACAGGGACTAACGGTCTGGCATTAATGATGGCTGAGACCTCTGCCATCAAGGTACAAAGCACTTCATGCGTCAGGGGAGCACGCTTGGATTGCTGCAGCATGTAGTCGAGAATCCTGCGGGAAACACCGATCATGCGTTCCCACACACCACCCATGTGAGATGCGTGTGGGGGATTAAGCTCCCATTTGCAACCGTTCTCTTGAAGGTATTTAAACACACTTGGAACGTCTTGTCCCATGCCCAGTTCACAACTGGCTCCCACAAAGTTTGTACCTCTGTCTGACCTCAGTTGCTTTGCTGGCCCTCTTAGAGCAAAAAACCTTCGCAGGGCATTGATGCAGCTGGATGAGTCCATGGACTCTATTACTTCTACATGCACAGCTCTGGTACTCATGCATGTAAAGAGGATAGCCCACCGTTTGCTGTGAGCTGCTCCGCCCCTTGTACGTCTCGTGGTCACATTCCAGGGACCAAAAACATCCAATCCCACGTATGTGAATGGTGGGGATGAGCTTAGACGTTCTGGAGGAAGGTCTGCCATCTTTTGGACCTCGATCTTTCCTCTCAATTTGCGGCAGGTGACGCAGTGATGCAGGACTGAACCGATCAGCCTCTTGCCAGCAACAATCCACAGGCCAGCGGCCCTGACTGCTCCTTCAGTGAAATGTCGGCCCTGATGTGCCACTTTGGCATGGTAGTGACTCACCAGTAGTTTTGTGACATGACTTTGTTTTGGGAGTATGATTGGGTTTTTTACGTCAGAATCGATGTGTGCATGTCTCAGGCGTCCTCCAGTCCGCAGGAGACCATCGCACATAAAAGGATCAAGATCCAGGATTGCACTCGCTCTTGAGAGTGTTCTGTTCTCCTGTAATGCAATATACTCCTCTGGATAAGCTTCATTTTGGATAGACTTTAGTATAACTAGCTTTGCTTTTGCCAACTCTTCTTGACTTCGTGGTTTGTTGCATTGATGCCATCCTTTGCATGCGTCCCTCGAGTCTGACTTGTGTGCACGCGTTTGATGGATCAAGAAGGAAACTGATCTCAGCAAAGAGTCCCAGGTGGAGAAGCGTTGGAACCTTTCTGTGGTAAGTTTACCTTCACTTATGTGAGTGGCAAGGGTGGTCAGTTGAGGTCTAACATCCACATCGCTTTCAGGATCTACCAACTCAAAGGACTTATCTATATCCGGCTTGGGTGGTTTGTGAAGGAATTCTGGTCCTGTAAACCACATTGTGTTCATGAGCTGTGATGCCGGAACAGACCTCGTGGCCAGGTCAGCTGGATTTTGGTCGGTCGGCACATAGTGCCACTGCTTTGGATCGCTTGTCTGGCGAATACGGTGGACACGGTTGTGCACGTATACAAAGAAACGTTTTGAATCGTTGTGGATGTATCCGAGGACAACTTTGCTGTCACAATAAAACTTTACCGCATCTGGCTTGTGGTCGAGCTCGTCGAGGATCAGTTCAGCCATTTCTGCAGCTAGCACAGCTCCACAAAGTTCGAGGCGAGGGATGGTCGGTTCTGGTTGAGGGGCTAACTTTGCTTTTCCAAGCACGAAGCCGACTTTACTCTGCCCATCTGTAGTGACAACTCTCAAGTAAGCCACTGCACCGATTGCCCAGTTTGAGGCGTCGGAGAAGAGACACAGCTCAGTGTATTTGGCACCGGAGAGAGACTGTTGTATGTATGAACGGGGAAGATGCAAGTTACTCAAATCCTGTAGTGATTTTTCCCATGTTTTCCAGCTGTTCAGCTTGTCTGCTGGAAGTTCGGCGTCCCAGTCGTTCACGTCAGCAGAAAGTTCTCTGAGCAGTGCTCGTCCTCTGATTGTCACGGGTGCAGCAAAGCCCAATGGGTCGAAGAGGCTGTTGACAGTGGACAGCACTCCCCTGCGGCTGAACAGCTTGTCAGACACTGCTACTTTAAATGTAAAAGTGTCAGAGTCTATGCTCCAGCACAATCCAAGGCTTCTTTGAACAGGCAGAGCTTCTTCACCAAGCCCAAGGTCTTTTAGGCCTGCAGCAAGCTCTTCAGGAGGGAAGGCTTGCATCACCGTGACACTATTGGAGGCAATCTTGTGCAGTCTAAGATTAGATTTTGCAAGTGATGCTTGAGTGCGCTTCAACAAATCAATGGCCTCTGCCTCGGTGGGAAGGGAGATCAAGCCGTCGTCCACATAAAAGTGCCTGTCGACAAAGTGGCGAGAGTCAGATCCAAACTCGTGTTCACCTTCTTGAGCGGCTCGTCGCAAGCCGTATATTGCCACTGCGGGTGAAGGGCTGTTCCCAAAGACATGGACTCGCATGCGGTACTCCGTTATCTCTTTTGTCATGTCGTTATCCTTGTGCCAAAGGAATCTCAAGTAGTTTCTGTGGTCTTCTCTCACAAAGAATCCATAGAACATTTGTTGGATGTCAGCTGTTATTGCAAAAGGTTCCTTTCTGAACCTCAGCAGCACCCCAAGGAGGGAGTTGTTTAGATCTGGGCCAGAGAGAAGGACACTGTTGAGAGAGATGCCACCTTCTTGTGCGCTTGAGTCAAACACAACTCGTATTTGGCCTGGTTTTTGGGGGTGGTACACGCCAAAAATTGGCAAGTACCAGCATTCTGCATTTACAGGGAGACGATGAGCTTCCTCTGCGTGTCCATTTTCAAAGAGCTTTGCCATAAAGGCTACAAACTGTTCTTTCATTTCAGGCCTTTTGTTCAGTGTGCGTTGCAAAGAGTGAAGCCGGGAGATGGCTTGAGCATGGTTATTTGGAAGGCAGGCTCTAGGTGACTTGAATGGCAGTGGTGCAACCCAGCTGTTTTGGTTGTCTCTGTGAAACTCTTTCTGCATGGTTTCCAGGAATATTTCATCTTCAAAGGACAAGGCAGGTTTGTTATCATTTTTTGTGTTAATGAACACACCCAATCCAAGTTTGTCTTCAGGGGGCAGGATCTGCTCCCCGCCGTGACTAAGTTTTTCTTTGACACGGATGTAATTCTCACATGGTGTCAGAAAAGATGGACGTCCGTTCTGCAGGACATTAGTTTTAAAGACAGCTACCGTGGGCTTATGGACACTTTCAATGCAAACTTCACCTACTATCACCCACCCCAAATCCAAACGCTGGGCGAAGGGTGCGTTGTGGGGCCCGTTGATTTGGTCCCGAACCTTGTGGGCACGAATAAGGTCTCTTCCCAATAATATCAGGATCTGTGCTTCAGAATCAAGCTGGGGAATGTGCGGCGCCACAGATTTCAAGTGGGGATGGAAAAGAGCAACCTCTGGTGTGGGAATTTCTGTTCTGTTGCTCATGATCTCGTTACATTCAATGAGAGGCGGTAAGTCAAAACAAACTTCTCCGTTCATTGCCTCTACCTGGAAACCGACTGCTTTTCTTCCAACCATCTCAGTGGTTCCTGCACAAGTTCTCATTAAGTACGGAGAAAGTTCGCCCTGGATGCCAAAATGCTGGAAAAACTCAGATCTGGCCAGCGAACGGTTGCTCTGGTCGTCAAGGATGGCATACATCTTGACTGAGTGTTCTCGTTGCCCTTTTGGAAAAACACGTACCAAACTTATCTTCGCACAAGAACGTGCATGAGGGCCTTCTCCACAGACCTCGGTGCATTTTGACGTCACTTCGGGAGGTTCCCTGCTTTGCTGCTCGACGTCCGACTCTACTCTAGTAGACATTGCTAATGAGAACGTGGTTTCCGGATGCATGGCTGTGACGTGTCGGTTACTCTGATACTCATTGCAGTTAAGCTCCACTGTGCATTCCCTGGCCATGTGAGTTGGAGAGCAGCACCTGAAGCATCGCCTGTGTTCCCTTAGTACATCTTTGCGTTCTGCTAGTGGTTTCATTTTAAAGGTTCTGCATTTCTCTAGCGGGTGAGGCTTATTGTGAAGGGGGCAGTAGTTAGCTTCATCATAATTGACATTGACATTTTTTGTTGTAGGAGCTCTATACCTTGAGCTTGGCTCTGATGTAGTGGACACGTCAGTCTTATGGACAGATATAGCAGCCTTCATACCATCTTGCCTAGCAATCAGTCTTTCATTGCGGTATTGAGTGCGGCTGCTCTCTGTTAAGGCAAAGCTTGGATCGTTTCTAGCCTTGGCTTGTTTGTGTACGAAGTCAGTAAAGAAAGCGAATGGTGGAAAGCAAACACCGTAGTTTTCTTTGTAGTTTGATCCAGCAGAAAGCCATTTTTCTTGTAGGTTGGGGGGCAACTTTTCCACAATTGTTTTTATCCCACGCGGTGAGTCAAGGTAACTAAGACCAGGTAAGTAACCATCCTCTTTGGCAGAAAGAAGCTCCATCAGTAAATCACTAAGTTCTCTTAGTTTGAGGTTTTCCTTTGATGAGAGGTGAGGAAATCTATCTAGCCGCTTGAATAGTGCATCCTCGATCACTTCAGGGGCTGCATAGCACTCTTGAAGCCTCGTCCAACACAACTGAAGTGCGGCTTGCGGGTTGGTAATGTGGACGGCTCGAATTCTCCTAATGTGTTCCGAAGATTCTTTTCCAAGCCATTTTACCAACAGATCTAACTCTTCACTGGCTGTTAGCTCTAAGCCTTGAGTAGCATTTAAAAATGACGACTGCCATGCTCTGAAGCTCTCAGGGTGATCATCAAATTTATTGAGCCCCGTGGTTACTAACTCTCTGCGGGCTAGATACTTGGCAAAGTCTACCATGTTAGCAGATGGAGTAGTAGTAGGGTCGTGCATGTTGTTTTTTTGAAGATAGGACGGGTGACTCACGTGCCTGACTGATGAGGAGTCCTGCCGCTGATTGGCCTTGTTGGAGGAGAGAGGATGTGTGATGGGATGCTCTTGCATACATCTCTGCTTCCCTGATGCTGTCAAGTACTCAGTCCACTGAGTCTGCCTTGGCTTTGTGGGCTCGTCTTTGACGGTGAGGGGTAGTGATGTGTCAGGTTGTTTGGTGTTGTCGATATTTTCCTGAGCCTGATGTTGTAGATACGCCTCTGTTTTCTGTCTGATTGTCTGTGGTGAGATGCCGCTTCTAGCACTTTGAACATCCTCACATGCTCTCCCTGCAGCAGCTTCTAAAACTTCTGCCTCTGCATTCGCAGCTGCAGCTGCTTTTTCAAGTTCCAATGCTTCCAAGTCTGCTTCTAGTGTAGCTTTTTCCAAATCTAGTTTGGCTCTTAGTTTTTTCAATTCTAGCTCTTTTTGTGAAAATGTTACTCTGGCGCGTGCAGCTTCTGCCGTGGCTCTCGCTCTAGCAGCAGCGCTGGACACTGACGAAGATCTTGACACAGATGACCCGCTTTCATCTTTCCCCGATGAATGGTCTTCCATCATTTCCGCTGATGAATCTCTTTTATAGTATGGCTTTTTCACTGTACTGTTCTCTTCATGTGTTGTACTTCCCAAAAGTGTTAACATGAATTAACAGCAAGCCAAACTCCTTTTCAAGAGCCAGGAATGTGAGCGTACTTGCTCCTTTTATTTTGTACAAACATGGCAACGTTGAATCAGAGTGAAAACTAGAAAGAAGAATACAAAAACATCTTAGTCATCTGAAATCAAGTAACTTAAAATCATTATTCTTATCGTTAAACAGATAAAGAACATAAACACTTACAGCCATTGCTTTTCTGAGGGATTCAGACGCTGGATGGAGTTAGATTGTGTGTTTTCTTTTTACACTGCTCCGTTTAAGCCGTTTGTTATTCTCTGCTCTGCAACTTCCTACTTCCTGTTGCCTCACTTCCTGTTTTACCGTTTATTTCAAAATAAAATGGCTACACAGATTTATTAAAACACTAAAACAAACCTTAAAGTTGTCTTAACAATTATTTCAACATTGAAGGCAGAACAGTCAGCATTGTGGGATTCTCTCCCCATATCAATTAAAATGGTATTTAATGAGCCAAGAAGCTGTGCAACATGTATCGTTGGCTTTGCACCCCAAGCATCAGGCTAAAGACTTAGGTCTGATGATAAAACGGGCGATGCTAATAGATGATTGGGTATGCACTCATCTGCCTGATGTTTGTAGAATGTACCGAATTACAGGGAAAGCAACTAACACACAAACAGATGACCAGAGACCAGGGAAGGGAAAAGACCAACCATCCCCGGACAGCAACCCTTCTTGAGAAACTCCCACACTAGCTCTGGTCAGAAAGTCCGACCGACGTAGGTTTTTGTAACACATGTAAACCAGTAAGGTTTGAAGTTCACGGCTCTCCCATTTGGCAACCTCAAATGTGTATTGATTTGGCGAATGCGTTCTTTTGCTTACCATTGCAGGAAAACTTGCAAACGGGATGTGTTCTCATTCATGTACGGGAAATGACAGCTACGTTATACTCTGCTACCACAAGAGTTTGCGCTTTCACCAGGTATTTTTAACCAAGTGTTGTTAGACCAAGGTCTAATATAAAATATGCACAATACATTCAATTCCTCTAACAGAAATGATACAAGTGATTGCAAGTAGCAGAAAAAGTGTATGGCAGGAACACCACAGGGACAACCACAATCCACAGAGGCTTCTGTGGGGAGGGAGAGCAGAAAGATGTTGGTTTATGATCACAGTAATATGAATCAGAGTCAGAACAAGGGTCGGCACGAGTCAGAACCAGGGTCCGCACGAAACTACGATCCTGGAGACCTGCTAGGCGAGAAAGCATAAAGAACTCCCAGGAAGAAGCTGAATTAGTGATGTACTGATAAAACATGGATGATTGTGGAAGGAGAGAGTGAGTGTGAGAGTGGGGCTCGGTGTGTCCTAAGAAGAGCAGCTTAACTAAGGGCTGGTCCAGGCTAACCTGAGCCAGCCCTAACTATAAGCGATATCAAAGAGGAACGTTTAAGCTTTTTCTTAAATGAGCTGACCGAGTCTGCCCCCCCGGACTGAAAGTGGAAGCTGGTTCCACAAAAGAGGTGCTTGATAACTGAAGGCTCTGGCCCCCATCCTACTTTTTAAAACTCTAGGGAACACAAGTAACCCAGCATCTATGGAACGCAGATGCCTTGTAGGGCAATACAGTGTCACAAGCTCTTGAGATAAGACGGTGCCTTGTAGGTGAGGAGAATTACCTTAAATTCTATTCTTGATTTAACAGGAAGTTATATGATCCCATTTCTTAGTTCTTGTTAATACACGTGCTGCAGCATTCTGAATCAACTGGAGAGTTTTAAGCGATTTACAAGAGCAGCCTGATAACAAAAAATTACAGTAATCCAGTCTAGAAGTAACAAATGCATGAACACTGGGTGCATGGTGATCTGTGTTGACTGTCTACAACAACAAAAAAATACAGTGTATAACTATCCTCTCCTCTGTTCTTTTTCAATTCCTGCATTAATTTAGTTGAAATGGAGAATGTCAAACCCGCTTAACATTGCCATAATCGCTTGGTGTGCCGTGATTTTTGTCCACACAACGCCCACCATCCGCTCATGTCCAAAGCGCGGCATGCCCAGGGCAGGGAAACCGTGTGTGCGGAACAAGATGACTTTACGGTACATAAAAGGAAGTATGACTACCTTGGAGTTCGACGTAAGCGATGTGATAGCATGTTATGGGCAAAACATGTCACAGAAAAAATATAATTTATACCTCTGTGCAAATCTGAGATTCCATCGTCAGTGCGTGGAGGGGCGGTACCAATAGAGTGAGATGTACATTGTAGATAGGTATTTCTGCTACCTTACCGAGAGGTGAGAACAAACCACAGACAAGTAACGTATATTTCACTTTGCAAAGGGGATGCCCAGTCACACAGGCTATGCAGTGTCGACTTCCGACGAACTTCCCTTTACAACAACCTTTTATTCGCATCCTTCACACATACACAGCAACAGGATGGAACATGGGGGCGTGGGCTTCCTTAGTGTTCTAGAGGGGTGCAATATGTATTGATATCTACTCCTGTGTCAGGGGTGCAGAGTTCATATGTAGTGATATTTTGCCTGTGTCAGGGGTGCAGAGTTCCCATGCACGCGCTTATGTGTACAGCATCTTGTGTCACAGTGAGCTGGTGTTGTACCACTCCTTAGCTGCACATGATAAATTTGTATAAGATGTTCCAAAAGCATAATAATCACCCACTGTGCCCTATCAAAGGCCTTAAAAGGTTTGTCTGAGCAGATAGCCCCCACGTCCCTAATGTCTGTACAAAACCTAATCGCCCTTGAGATGTTACTGGCTGAAAAGAGGGGAGTATGTGCTATGTTCGGGGATGTATGTTGCATGTTCATTCCCAATAACACTGCCCCAAATCCGTCTGTTGGTCGAGCTTTAAGTGAACTAAAAACCCTCTCAGCACAAATTAATGAGCACTCAGGATTAAACAATCCCATGGAGTAGTGGATGACTAAGACATTTGGGCAAGGGAAATATCTTGTCATGTCGGTACTGTTGTTCCCATCAACCTTCTTAGCCATACTTGTCACCTGTGAATGTTGTTGTATTCCATGTGCCAGAGCACTCTGAATCCGCCTTATCACCACGGCGGTTCAGGATGAGGAGAAGGTCATGATGCCATTGTTGGCCTGGAAAAGAGGCGAGAACTTAGATGAGGAGAATGATCCAGCAGACATCCTCCAGCAGCTAGGGTGATCTCTAGAAGAGATCAAAAGGGGGAATTGTGAGATGTTTTTATTTGTATTCTTTCCTCTTCATCTTTTCTCTCTATTGGTATTATTTTTCTCTCAGTCAACAGATGTGACAATGCAGGAGATAACACTGTGACCATATAAGACACACAAGGGAACTGAAGGAGGAAAGGGGTACAGGAAGTGTGAAGGTAAATCACTATTTGACACAGTACTCCTTGCACAGATCGGTACAGAGGGGGAACACCTTAACATCCTGGGCAACACCAGTCTGAGACAAAACCGGTTTAAACTACTTTTCAAGGACATGAGATTATAAAAAGGGTCAGAGTCGGAGAGCAGGCAGATGGATCGCTTTCCGATACGTGTGTAGAGTCTCCAGGTGCACCTGCAGTGAATTGCTCAATGTATCTTTTAAATTAAATTAACTTTTTTAACTGTGTCGGATTCTTCTCATCAACCAACTCGGAGGGATTAAAAATACCAACAGTTTCCAGTGTCAGTTTAGATTTCTAATTTAAATTCCAAACCCCAGTCCTTTTGATATAACACTGCACTCAATACCATTCCTCGTCATTCTTTATAGGTCGGATGTGGCAAACTTATGCCTTTCAATATTTAAATTTTATGAGAAAACTCAACTTTTCCAGAGGACCCTGAATGAAATGAACCCATTCGTGACACATTAAACTCAATCCATGTCTGACACAGTACCCCTTAGCACAGCAATTCAGTCAGTGAAAATTTCTGCCAAAATAATGTACGTGCAGCCCCCAATGTATTACCGAAATGCATCATTGATGTATTTCACTGTGTAACCTCTGGGTTCGTGGGGGATCGAAATAACAGCCGGACACGTATTCATCGTTTGACGATCAGTTTATTCTCACAGGTTTATCCCCCTCCCTCATTTGCTCCCGTCTCACTCCTAAATAGATTGGGGAGTCATTGTGTCAATTGTCCTCAGCTGGAGGTTCATTACCTCCAGCTGACACCATTCCCCGAGCCACTCCCCCTCTCTCCCCCTCTGCAGCCGAGCCGAAACCACGCCCGCCACCACATACCCCCACCGCCCGACTTAGGCCGGGGAGCCGTCCGGCCTAGCTTACTCCCCCCCCCCTTCCTCCAGAGGGCGAGAGAGGAAGTCCGCCACGACCATCTGCGTCCCCGGCCTATGGACGACCTTGAAGTTAAAAGGCTGCATGGCCAGATACCACCAAGTGATCCAGGCGTTAGTATCCTTCATGCGGTGGAGCCATTGGAGCGGGGCATGGTCCGAACAGAGGGTGAATGAGCGTCCCAGGAGGTAGTAGCGCAGGGAGTCCACCGCCCACCGGATGGCCAGGCACTTCTTCTCCACCGTGCTGTACCTGGCCTCCCTTTCGGACAGCTTCCGGCTGATGTAAACCACGGGGCGGTCGACCCCCTCCACCTCTTGGGACAAAACGGCCCCCATCCCTCTGTCCGATGCGTCAGTCTGCAGTCCGTCAGTAAAAGGGAGAGAAAAATTAGGTGTGTGGAGGAGCCGCTCCCCACAGAGAGTCCGTTTCACAGTCTCAAACACCCGCTGGCACTGCTCCGACCACTGGACCGGATCTGACGCACCTTTCCGGGTCAGGTCAGTCAAGGGGCTGGTGAGGTCCGCAAAGCCGGTGATGAACCGTCTATAGTAGCCTGCCAGCCCCAAAAACCGCCTCACCTCTTTTTTCGTCTTGGTAAATTGGTACAAACCATACGGAGTGGAGAAAGCCGTTTTCTCTTTGGACTCTGACGACAGGGGAATCTGCCAGTAGCCCTTAGTCAAATCCAGGGTCGTAAAGAAACGTGCAGTGCCCAGCCGGTCCAGGAGTTCGTCGACCCGGGGCCTGGAGCATCGAATCTTGATACGTCGTTCAGCTTGCGATAGTCCACACAGAACCGTACAGACCCATCTTTCTTGGCCACCAGAACGATGGGGCTACACGAGGCACTGTTGGACTCTTCTATTACCCCCATCTCCAACATAGCCGCCAATTCTTTTGTGTTCGGGCAGTCTGTAGGGTCGTGACCTCACAGTCACCCCCGGGGGAGTCTCGATTCTGTGCATTATCAGGTCGGTCCGGCCTGGCAAGGGGGAGAACACATCAGCAAACCGCTTTTGCAACTGGGCAACGTCTGCCCTCTGGTCCTCAGAGAGCCGACCCTCACACGGGAGCGGGGTGGGATCGACCGCTTTTGGCACCTCCGGCCCCAGGTCCTCTCTTTCCGATACTGTGGACACCAGAGAAACAGACTCCGCCTCCCTCCAGGATTTAAGGAGGTTGAGGTGGTATATTTGCGTAGCACCGCCCCTGTCAGACCGCACCACCTCATAATCGACATCCCCCACCCGGCGTGTGACCTCGAAGGGCCCTTGCCACTTAGCCAGTAGTTTAGAGTTGGAAGAAGGAAGTAATACAAGTACCTTTTCTCCCGGTGTGAATTCTCGCAGCCTGGCTCCTCTGTCGTACAGCCGTTGTTGTCGTTCCTGGGCCTGGAGCAAATTCTCCCGTGACATCCTACCCAGTGTGTGGAGCTTTGCTCTCAGGTCCAGAACGTACTGGATCTTGTTCTTACCGGGGCTCGGACCTTCCTCCCAGCTTTCTTTAATGAGGTCCAGCACCCCTCTTGGTTATCTGCCAAATAAAAGTTCAAAGGGAGAAAATCCCGTGGAGGCCTGGGGGACCTCCCGGACTGCAAACAACAGAGGATCAAGCCATTGGTCCCAATTACGTTCATCTTCGCGAATAAATTTACGGATCATGGACTTCAGAGTCCTATTCATGCGTTCCACCAACCCGTCGGTCTGGGGATGGTACACGCTTGTGCGGACCGACTTAATGCCCAGTAATCCGTAAAGTTCTCTCAGTGTGCGTGACATGAACGAGGTGCCCTGGTCTGTTAGAATCTCTTTCGGGATTCCAACCCGGGAGATGACCTGAAACAGAGCCTGCGCAACGCTCTTTGCAGAGATATTGCGCAATGGCACTGCCTCCGGGCTTTGCGTAATCCATGAGGACTAACACAAAGCGATATCCGCGTGAGCTCCGGTGAAATGGCCCGATTAGATCCATTCCGATTCGCTCGAATGGAACCTCCACCAAAGGTAGCGGCCGCAACGGGGCCCTCGGAATGGCTGGTGAATTGACCAATTGACACTCCGGGCAGGACGCACACCAGCGGCGCGCGTCTCCCCGGATGCCTGGCCAATAAAATCGAGTCATTATCCGGTCTAGTGTCTTCCCGTATCCGATGTGACCCGCCATCGGATTATAGTGAGCCGCCTGGAAAATCATTTCCCAGCGGCTTTTCGGCACCAGCAACTGGGTGGTTTCCTGTCCCGTCCGAGTGTCACGACTCACTCTATACAGCCTGTCCCTAATCAATGAGAAGTGCGGGTATGACTGTGCTGCGCCAGGGCGCACCAAATGACCATCAATTCTTATCACTTGGTCGTAGGCTGAGCGTAGAGTATCGTCACGAGACTGCTCGAGTGGAAAATCTTCCATGGAGCAGAACTCGGGAACCGCTGGTGTCTCCACGGGAGGCTCCGCCGGTTCCCCCTCCCCCTCGGCAGCGTCGGACGACCTCGCGTCACCGCTGAGCACAGCACACGTACCGCATGTCCCTGTCGGTCGTGAACGCACCCCCGCAGCCTGCCCCGTTAGCATGTTAAATCCCGCCCAATCCGTTCCCAAAATTACGGGGTGCGTCAGGTGGGAGCTAACCGCGACCTTTATCCTATATTTTTTTCCCTTGAACCTAAGTTCTACGGACACTATGGGATAATCGTGAACGTCCCCATGCACATACCTAATTTTAACCCGCGATGCCTCCACCAATGCCCCGGGCCGAACCAGGCTCTGATGGATCATGGACTGCGAACAGCCCGAATCCATCATCGCCTGGCGTATACCCCCCTGGATTCTTACCGGAACGCGGTACGTCGCTCCCGGGCCGGGGGAGGGTGATGGAGCGCCGGCAACCCGGATCACCTGCCCCACCTCCATCAGCGGGCATTCTCTCCGGAGGTGTCCCGGCTGCCGGCACCTCCAGCACGCCTGCCCTGACGTTTGAGACACTCCCGGTGGGTCGGGAATGGCGTCGCTGTCTGCTGCGGCCGGTGTGGGTCGCTCCGCGGGCCCCGGCTGTCTGGCTCCTGGCGGATATACTGCACCCACGCGGCCGTCTGGTCCGGGAGCCCCCCCATGAACTGCTCCAACACCACTTTATCCAGTACAGCCTGCGCCCCACCGGGCCGCCGCGTCTTTGAGCCGCTGCCCGTATGCAAACGGCCGATCCTCCGGCCCCAGCCTGGCCTCGCAAAACCGGCGGCGGTGGTCCTCCGGGAGCAGCCCCAGTCTGTCCACCACGGCCCTCCGCACGTCCGCATACTCCCGTCGTGCCGCCGGTGGGAGTCCCATGGCCGCCGACTGCGCATCCCCCGTCAGGAGCGCCAACAGCCGCACTGGCCACTCGCCTCCGCCGTCGCCTCGAAGGCCTCCAGGTACACTTGGACGTCATCCTCCGCTGTCAGCCGGTGGAGTGTCAGCCCAGCCAACGTCGCCGCCCCGGGCGCCGGCGCGGCTGGCCGCCCCGCCAGTTGCTCCAACGCCTGGGCTTGTCTCCCCACCTGGGCCTGGAGCGCCCACAGGAGCTGTCTATTGGCCTCCGCCTGATCGCGCTGGATGGCCGCTAGCTCCCTGATCATCCGGCCCAGTGCCATAAACGGCTGGGTTGGTATCCCCTGCTGCCGGTCGTCGTCCGTCATCGTCCCCCCGTCACGTTGGGCGCCACTGTAACCGCTGGGTTCGTGGGGGATCGAAATAACAGCCGGACACGTATTCATCGTTTGACGATCAGTTTATCCCCCTCCCTCACTTGCTCCCGTCTCACTCCTAAATAGATTGGGGAGTCATTGTGTCAATTGTCTTCAGCTGGAGGTTCATTACCTCCAGCTGACACCATTCCCCGAGCCACTCCCCCTCTCTCTCCCTCTGCAGCCGAGCCGAAACCACGCCCGCCACCACATACTGCTTGTCCAGGGGAAGAGATGTAGCACGCACACAGTGAAACCGAATCACCTCATCTAAAGTCATTTTCCATACTCGTCTTTCAAGTCACAAGTTGAACAAAGACAACCATCCGTTCCGGCTGGAATCTGCAAAAAGTGTTAAATAATTTTGATCCACCCTTGTAATGAAATACCGCTAGCAGATGCATGTGAAACAATTCCGTTTGCAAGTGCAATTACTAATTCCGTTTGTCCAACCATTTAACAAAGTCTTTGTTTCCTTCTTCTACTCCATTCTCGTTCTTGTTTTTCATCCTGTGATCCTCCCCATACCTTTCTCTTGCCCCCGTATAACTTTGTATTTAATTCACACTATACAGTACATTCCCCTAGATAGCAATACAGAGCGCTAAGCTGCATCCAACCAGAGTCGTACTTAATGTGGAGGGACGTCTTTAAGAACATGTAGAAATGTAGGAGGAGGGTGAAAATTATGGCGATTGTTAATGTGTATTTTCTTCGTATCCAAAGACTGATACAGCACATGTCTCATTGTTGCCCAAAAAGTTTTGAAATCCGTGTTGGGAGATGTTTTTAGAGACTTTACAGCAAGGTTGAGTAGGGTACTTTTGCTGCATTGCACATTTTGTGGAAGACCAAAAACCATTGTGTCTAGGTTCCTAACATCATTTGGAGGACTTCCAAACATTTTGCTATAATGACATATCTCTGATGGTCTTTTGTGGCCCATCTGTTCTACGCCCTTGCATCGACTTTGCATGTAATCTGCACCGTGCAAAATGTTTACTTTGCATTTGGTGCAAACACCATGAAGGATGCTGCAACTCTAACACAGCAACTTGAAACCAAGTATGCAAACAAATGGAACATTTTCAGCAAAACTCTTAATATATTCACAACCCTTGTGAATCTTTAAAGCGTCAAGTGCAGTCGGAAAAATAGGACATGATAAAAGGAAATTGATATCACCATGATTCATTAGGTTTCTGTACGGTCAGGCACATCCTAAAAGTTGATTTTATGTTGATCCGTTGAAATATTATCATATAGCAATGGCCACTCTAGAGATGACGAGAAAATAGGCGGGAACCTATCCTCTCTCAAAAGTTCCTGAAAGTTGTGTCTTGCTGTAACTTTAATATCAAAAATGTTCACTGAGAGCAAATTCTATGTCGGTGACAGTCTGGACAAGTTTTATGGTGACTGTGACAACATCCTCCATCTGAAATCTGCTGCCGTTCTCCCTGCAAAATCAACAGACAGAAACACAGAGCTTTTACCGCATTCTGCTCCAGCCTACCTGGCTTTGGAAAAGGACATCAATCTCCTATCTCTGTTGTGAGGTTCACGACTGCCTTGACAGCACAGATCATGTATGCAACGTCTCTGGGCATCCAAAGTTGAGGAACAGTTCTTTGTGCACTCTGCAAAGACAAAGGATTACTTCACTTCTGCTTGCAGGAGCACAGTCAACAGGGCTCATCTTGTGTCTACAACTACAAGATTTGGTTGCGGCTGTTTTCCTCTTCTTGATTCTATTTCACACAATTGGCAGTATGAGTAATGCTCAACCATTTGAAGACGTCTATAGCAGAAGTTTAGGTTTACAGAGTCTTATTTCATTTGAATGAGTTTTCATTTTGACATCTACACACAGATGTTGTAACAGGTTCAACGTAATCACTTGTTCTTTTTGGCCTGGATATTATAAATGCAATGCTAACTAAAGTCAAGTGTTAATAGACTATGAATAGTTTGATCACCTTGAGAAAGCTTACAGTCATACAAATAAGTAGCCAATTAACTGAAAAATTATATTGCTACCAAGATTGCTGCTGGCTACCGGCAAATTTCAAGTTGTACTCAAGATGGCGCATTGGTACTCAAGATGCCGCTTGTTTTGCGCTTTGTTTTTTGTTGTCGTTTTTTCTGTTGCGATTCCCAGAGCTCTTTCACCAGAGATGAGCTCTTGAACATCAGTGGAACAACTCCAGCAGAGTTATTTCCAACTTTTCTTCTTTCCTCTGTGGAATTATTGGACATTCTAGTCAATGGTGTGGTCACCTTTAATCACGCTGTGAGACGGCGGAGAAGAGGAAAACGGGCCGGCTTGTTGCGAGCGTGGTTCTCGCACACCGCTGCCAGGCATCTTTACTCTCCAACGTCCGCTCACTGTCCAACCTACTGGACGAACTTTAGCTGCTGGTGAGGAGAGACAGACTTTTATTCATCCTCCGGCAGTCAACGTGCAGGAGTTACAGCGGACACTCACCGACCAGATACGGCGTGTGGAACGGACCAACCCGGACTCCTTGGTTTTTGTCCTCTGGGACTTTAACAAAGGAAACCTCAGCCACTAAGTTCAAACAGTATTAAATGCTGTTTATTAATTCCTTCTGTTTCCTTGGCTCCATCATCACCCAGGACGTCAAGTGGGAGCTGAACATCAGCTCCATCACCAAGAAGGCCCAGCAGAGGTTGTTCTTCCTGAGGCAGCTGAAGAAATTCAACCTGCCAAAGAAAATGATGGTGCACTTCTACACGGCCATCATCGAGTCCACCCTCTGCTCCTCCATCACCGTGTGGTAAGCGGAAGCCACAGCCAAGGACAAGGGCAGGCTGCAGCATGTCATCCGCTCTGCAGAGAAGGTGATTTGGCTGCAATCTGCCGCCTCTCCAGGACTTGTTCGCTTCCAGGACTCTGCAGCGGGATAGAAAGATTATGTCCCGGGTGAGAGGGGTCGGATACAAACTGTTTGTGCCCCTTCCATCCGGAAGGAGGCTGAGGTTCATCAGGTCTAAGACCTCCTGTCTTCTGTCATGCACCAACCGCCAAGTCAAATTCCATGTATGGAAACGTTTCCTGATTCCTGATCTTGATAACGGGAGCCAGCACAACTTAAATGTTAAACAGGATGACTTCAGAATTGTTGTTGGTGCTTTTATCTCCTTTTTATGAATTTCAATTGCATTGTTAACAGTATTTCATGACTCACAAAAAAGTCCATCGTTCCTGTACACTCCAGCAGCACCTCGGTTGTCTCACCAAAATTTCTAAAGGTAATGACTTTCACTTTAAACTTTCATGCTCAATATAACACAGTTAGCCAGTGTTTCTCAGGCTTTCTGTAAGTTATTTGAGTTTTCAGAGATTAAAATAATGAAGCATTTTTTTAACATTTGTACAACCAGCACGACATTCAGACTAAAGTGGCTCCACATTCCTCCTCATAGATGTTATTCCCCATAGCTACTTTAGGCTATTTAATATCATCCCCAACAATAGTTTTTGTGGTATTCATGTGATCCCTGCTTCTTGAGGCTGTGTCCCTTTTGTGGCTACTCTGAAGAAAATCAAAGCGTAGCATTAAAGCTTTAAATCGCCCTGGAATGCTGGCTTCATTCCATAACTTCCTGATGCTGTTGAATGGATTATTACGTGAGGGCTTTGTTATCAAGCACAGAGAAATGCTTTGATCCGATAAGTCAGTGAGATCCGACAAGACCCCCAAAAAAGACTGAAAGGGATTGGGAAGTTAGCAAAGAGGAGCGTGTGTGTGTGTGTGTGTGTGGGGGGGGAGGGGAGGGGGGGTGTCATTAGACAGCAAATCTGTGTTAGATTAGTGAAAAACCAAATATGTACACGTCCCGGTAGACAATCCCGAAGGGAGGAGAAGGAAACCGAATCAGATAGATTAGCCATGAAATCTGTGAAGAACTAATTGCGGCTTAGAGGTGAACCAACGGGGTTTTCACACCGAGTTGGTTTTATGGAGCATAGCAGGTGTCTGCTCGTGTTTTTTCCAGCATGGGGACGCAGACATCCGAGTGCCATTTTGTTGCTCTGCGGAGTAATGCTGTGCAGCCAGGCCAGCCTGGCATGGAGGAGGGCTATCAGCCGAAAGCATTTGGGGCCTTAGTCCAAGCGACAGTGGATCCCTGTAGGTCTTTTGGCCATAATTAAATAATTTCAAGGCATGACTTTGCATTTGTGAACATCAGTGTGTGCTAGAGGACTTGATGGAGAGAAGAGTACAGCTGTAACTTGTTTCTTTTGTTTTTTTACCGTTCCCAAGTACACAGCAACTATAATTTCAAGTGTTTGGTTCCATAAATAAGGATCATGCCCGTCATAATCAAGTACTTGTAGTTGTTAAATTAGGGAAATGAATTGGTTCATTTCCGGGCATCGTCGTCATTAATGGCGGACATTTCCCGTCATGTTTATATTAAAACTAGCCCCCTATTGACGTACATGTTGAGGAGCCTGCATGCGGCATGACTTGCTTTTTAAAATACTTTCGTTTATTATTCGATTTACTGCTGTGGTTGCTGAATTATGTTGGTGAGACCCGAAAGCAGAGCTTGGACAAGATCAGTAACCGCTCAAAATGTCTTCAGCCATTAGAATTGATTTTTGGTTGGCTCAGCCGGAGTGGTTGCAGTGGAAGGCTCTAGTTGGGAAGCAGTGCCGACCAGGATTAGTGCAGACACGGTCTTTGAACTGCAGGAGGGAGAAAGCGTGGGAGACTGGGAAAGAGGACGAACGGGGGTCAACCTGGAAAGCGAGGGGTGAGCTAGAAAAGACATTAGCGATGAGGGAGCAGCACAGTCGGACCATGACACCGTCATGAATAGCTGGACACAAACCAAGAGGTTTGTAAAGTGCCCTGTTACACTTGAGGTGTCTTCATTAGCCAGGTTTACATCAAAACATATTGAAAATGAACTCAATTATACATATAACACATAATACATACAAATAGTTCAAATGAAAAGCAGCTTGTCAAAAAGCAGGCAAACATTTTATTTTGCCTTGTTTCCCAAGATTAGAAATGTATGAAACGGATTAACTGTATTGTAAGTACCAGCAATACAGTAGCTAAGCTTTAACCGCGCCTTTTCCAGAAAAATGACCCATCTTCAGCTGTTGGAAACAGCATGGGTCGTATTTGGTTAATAATAGCAAGTGTAAAACAAAATTATTGACATCAATAGAATTATTTATAATCACAATCAAGATAAATCACAAAATGAATGAATTACGGGGCACCACCCACAGGACTAATGACTGGTACAATAAATCAAGTCGAATAATTGATATTCAATGAAGGTTTTAAGAGCAAGCACAGAGCAAGCACTGAGCTGTATATACCAATTGTCACTACCATACAAATACACAATTATACCAACATTACCCGCTTTGCTTCTTTCCTGAAGTCTTGTGCATTACCCCCACACAGGTTTCAGTGGATGGTGGTTGTTGCTGCAGTGGTCATTTCGTAAACCTGGCTTACTACTCGTATTATTTGATTAATTTCTTTCGTAGTATTTAAATGTATTGTACATGTATCTTTTACGCCGTTAATTCCGTACACATGACATTCATTGTAGTCTGTCCATTTCCCTAAGGTTGCTTCCCTTCCCCCCCCCCACCCCCCACCAAAGGGTTTTTCATTTTCTGGAGAGTTTTTCCTGTGCCAAAGTGAGGGTTTCAGGACAGAGAATGTTTCATGTGTACAGAGTAGAGCCGGATATTCGGCTGAAACGAGTATCCGGTACGGATAAAGCACTTTTGCAGAGTACGAGTATTATACGAGTAATACGAGTCAATATCTGTGCTTGGATTGAATACAAATCCTCATTGGGTAGCTGTCTCTGTCTGCGTTCTGTGATAGGCTGGTAGTCACAGCGCCTCTCCCCTACACACATACTGTTTATTGTGTTGCTGTGTCCCGCTCGGCTCACTCATACACAGAACACTGAGAAGAGAACAGCTCTCTCTCCCTCCCTCAGTCATCAGGTTCGTGGGTCTTTCCCGATACATTTAAAGGAGTTCTTCGGCTTCGGGTTTATTTTTTCACTTCGGTTTGTTGTTCTTAAGTAGAGTTCAGGTAAACGTGGGGCTTGTTAAGACACGGTCCTTAAAAATGCGACTCGCGTTGCGTCTCTGCCTGTCGGAGATTTTTTTTTCCAGTTGGCTCTAACCAGTTTTTTTTTTTTTTTAATTCACGCACTGAGCTACTCTCTCTCTCTCTCCCTGTCGGTCATCAGTTTTTTTTTTACCGTCTGCTGGCTCTCTTCACTCACTCAGTGTCTGACGATGACTAGTTGTGTTAAATAACTAAATATTAATATTACAAATTAGGCCACACACACACTTCCCCTCTCACTCTCATGATCATCAGTGATACAGAATAATGAGTGATAAACATAAATGAACATAAGAATTAAAAAGGAATGCTGTTTTAACCGCAGAAATGCATCAGAACAGTACACTGTTTTTCAAGTTCATGTATGATTGGTCATATCAACTGTTAATCAAGCGCCCTGCGAAGGGCCAATGCTTAAAAAAGAGCATAACGGTTAAAGGCCAGCCCATTTCAAGACAACCCGACAATTTCCGGGGTAAATCCTTCCTACTTCCGGGTTAGACCCCGCCCACTTCCTGGTTAGGCCCCGCCCGATCCGAGTACAGTTACGGATACAGATAATTCATATGGTTCAACAGATACAGATACATATAATGCTGTACTCGCTAATCTCTAGTACAGAGTGTTGAAATGTTTTCTGGTTGAAATTCTCTCAAACTGTAAAAAGAAACCCTACCCGCTGATCAGTGAGAGTGATTTCAGTGGAGCTTTCAAATATTAGGATCTTGTTTCATTGCATCTGCCAGAGGAACCGAAGCCTACTTGAGAGTGTGGAATGAGAGAAAGTTAGATGTTTTCCATGGATCTGTTTTTATATGACCCCTGCTCATCCACAGAGTATGCAATATTGACTGTTTGTACCTCCGACACAGTCACCGACACAGTGAACCCCTCAGATGCGTGATGAATTAGTGAAAGTGCAATGTTGCTGCCTGCAATATGATGTGGGTGTAATTTCTGAGGATGGGTAAAATGATATGTGCGAATTATTCCTGTTGTTTTTTTAATGTAACACGATTCGCTTGGGGAGCAAGCCTTGACAAAAAGAAATGTAAACAATTAAAGGCATTTAATTGAACAGAATTGTTTTGAGTTGCCTTTCTCTAGTGGCCATCTCCCTGATGGTCACGCGACTCCTCTGGTAGACACTGGATCACAAACACCTTCATGGTTTGGTCCATGTTGCCATCCATCTTAAAGAAGCCAAAATAATATGAACTTTTATTTAGGTTAAGGAAAATAATGAAATACAGAATTTGCAATGACGCAGCACACCCATAATATTGCTCAGTTTAGGCCCCTTGTTCAGTGTTGAAGTACCTAAAGTTAATGTATGTTTTAGGATAATTGGCATACCTGAATGCCCCTTCAATACTCAATGGTTTCCGTTAGATTCACTTGTGGAAGAAATACACGATCAGAAAAAAGGTATTGTTAGATATTATTCTAATGCTAAAGAGTCAGCTGAAGATTTAGGCAGGACAAAGCCTTCTGGATAGACACAAAAGCTACACACAACTATTTATACATTACATGCCATTTAGCTGACGCTTTTAGCCAAAGCGACTTACATTGCATTATAACACATTCATTACATTTTGCCTACAGTTTACAGTTTACAAAAATATTCTAGTCTATTAGTCCTCTGCTACAAGACAGGGCTCCTGTATGCATTGACCATCACTCTCTCTCGCTCTCCCTCGTCAATACGCTACTTTATGACACCCGATCACAATTAATTGTACTAGTCGCTTCCTCAACGCATCTGCTATTCTGGCTCTAAAGCTAATGTTAAACTCATAACAAAATGAGTCAATGTCCACGGCATGTGGCGTCTCTTTTACAGAATATGGTGGTGCAATGAGGCATTACACTGATGGCGCATTCAATGTACTCAGATTTTTAATGTCTCTCGGCAAATATAAGTGGAGGTATCAAGTACAATATACAGCGGGGGAAATAAGTATTGAACACATCACCATTTTTGTCAGTTAAATATTTCCAAAGGAGCTATTGACATTTTCACCAGATGTTGGTAACAACCCAGGTAATACATACAAAGAAACCAAAACAAAGAAGTTCAGACACAAAGTTATGTGGAATGACACAGCAACCTGGTAAAAAGGAATCTTACCTTAAACTGAACAGCTAGACACTCCTGTATCCCGGCAATGAAAGGATAGACCTTGGCGCCAGAAGAACCAGAAGGCATGTGCTGCAATTGTTGAAAAATAGGTAGTGTACTGTAGGTTGAAGTTACCCATAAATGTGTATTTGTTTGCTGACTAATACACTTCCAGTAAAATTAAAACAAATTGCATGGGATATAATTACTACACTCCAACAGTTTTTGTCAGTGTCTTCTCCCAAATCTTGTTGCTATGGTTAAACCATCAATCATCATCTAGAGAGTGGTAACAGCAGCCAGCATCTGGACTCCCCAGGAACCTACGCCAGGATCCTGTTTGTGGACTTCAGCTCTGCCTTCAACACCATCATCCCGTCTCTGTTGCAGGACAAACTCTCTCTGCTGCACGTGCCCGACTCCACCTGCAAGTGGATCACTGACTTCCTGTCCGACAGGAAGCAGCACATGAAGCTGGGGAAACACGTCTCTGGGTCCATCAGCACCGGTTCCCCCAAAGGCTGCGTTCTTTCCCCTCTGCTCTTCTCCCTGTACACCAACAACTGCACTTCCAGTCACCAGTCCGTCAAGCTCCTGAAGTTTGCTGATGACACCACCCTCATCGGACTGATCTCTGGTGGGGATGAGTCCGCCTACAGGTGGGAGTCTGACCACCTGGTGACGTGGTGCAGCGAGAACAACCTGGAGCTTAATGCCCTGAAGACAGTGGAGATGGTCGTGGACTTCAGGAAGAACGCAGCCCCACCTTCCCGTCTCACCTTGTGTGACTCCCCCCGTTTCCTGGGCTCCATCATCACCCAGGACCTCCAGTGGGAGCTGAACATCAGCTCCATGACGAAAAAGGCTCAGCAGAGGATGTTCTTCCTGAGGCAGCTGAAGAAATTCAACCTGCCAAAGACGATGATTGTGCACTTCTACACGGCCATCACCGTGTGGTACGCTGCAGCCACAGCCAAGGACAAAGGCAGGCTGCAGCGTGTCATCCACTCTGCAGAGAGGGTGATTGGCTGCAATCTTCCGTCTCTCCAGGACTTGTTCACTGTCAGGACTGGAAGCGGGCCAGAAAGATTGTAGCCGACCCCTATCACCCTGGACATGAACTGTTTGTGCCCCTTCAATCCGGCAGGAGGCTGAGGTCCATCAGGACTAAGACCTCCCGCCACACGAACAGTTTCTTCCCTTTGGCAGTCGGGCTCATCAACAGAGCCCGGGCCCCCTCTGACTGACTCTGACTCCTATGTTCATTCATTCACTTTATCACTCGTCACTTTGTTCAGCTGGTGCACTTTATCTTTATTTTTATTCCTAATTTTATCTTATCTCCTCTCCTCCCCTAACCCTAACTTACTAACCCATAGCTTTAGTTTTTAGCGTACTAACCCATAGCTTATATTTTATTTGCACTATGTCGTCATTATTGTACTGTCTTCTGTCATGCACCTACCGCCAAGACAATTTCCATGTATGTACAACATATTATGGCAATAAACGTTTCCTGATTCCTGATAGAATATACTTTCATTATGATATCAAAATCCTACAGTAAAGTAATAGAAATGAGTAATAATTAACATTTTTTGGCTTGCTTCTATCATTCACCTCTCATCGACATGAGTGTCTCTCCTAAACATATCCCTTCTCATCAATCCATCCATCCATCCATTTATTCATACTGCTGTCCACAACAGAGAAATACAATTTTATGGCCTTTGCTGATTCTTCCAATCCATCCAACTGACAAGCTACTCTCTTCATCCCTGCAGATCAATTGAAAAAAAAAAGAATTATATTTCCTTCTATCAAAAAGCCTTTAGGAGACAATCAAGAGAGTTGTTTGAGAGGGGGTAAAAGATCCACCGTGACAAACCAGTCCTCGGACCTGATCTGTGCGGCGATCTGTTTGAGAGTGAGCATCTTGAAGCTCAACTTCGCAACAGCACGGTTCAAACGGCGGAGATCTAGTATCGGACGCAAACCCCCATCCTTCTTTGGAACGATGAAGTAACGGCTGTAATAGCCCGACTCTCTGTCTGCGGGGAGAACTCGTTCTACTGCTCCCTTCCGCAGCAGGGTCTGTACTTCTCGCTCCAGTACCAGAGCCTGCTGGGGGTCTACCACAGTGGGTAGCACCCCCCGAAATCTCGTCTAAAAACTCATTTATTTTTGTTGGCATTTTAACTCAGTTTGAGGGTTGACTTTTTTCAGTTTTGTAGTATTGTTGAATTTATTTTATTATTTCTTCTTATTTAGACACTGTGTTCAGCACTTTGGTCGACAGTGTTGTTTTTAAGGTGCTTTATGAATAAAGGTGGATTTGCTGTATAGACCTTTTTCACAATAACCGGAAATGTGTTATCAATGTGGAAGTGGACTTCCTGTCAAGCGCCAACACATCAGGATAAAACGGATCCAAGACTCCCAGAGAGTCTTCACAACTTTGCTCACAGATGTATATTGGCATTTTCAATCCCTCCGAGTTGGTTGATGAGAAGAATCCGACACGTCAAGTTAAAAAGTTACATTGAGCAATTCCCGCAGGTGCACGTGGAGACCCTACACACGTATCAGAAAGCGATCCATTCAACAGTCTGACTGCACAGCAAATTGAGCGGAGTCAAATTTCTGGTGTCAATCAAACTCTATATGGAATTGATCTAAATCTGTATGTTGTTAAATCTGTTTGATTTTACACTGCACCACAAAAGAGTTGGTGTCAAAATGGAGTGTTATTGTGAAACCAACTCTGAGAGTCGTCATTCTTACAGCTAGGGTATACGGAGTCTCGTGGGAACAAGAATCTCGTGAGAGCAACAATTTGGCGTGATTCAAGTAATTTACTTCAGTTGCTGCACAACTTAACTGGAACGCAACGCACAGCACGTTTTCGAAGAGAGTATGTTCTAAGTTGAAGAAAACGTGTCTCGGTAAGTAGGTTTATTAGATGACATAATGAATGCTACTATTATATACAGATGGGCATATATTTAGACATTGGAATGATATTTATACCTGCTATAATGTAGGCTAACTGCCGCCTTTACTCCAGCCAGGCCTAATGTCAGCTAGTTAGCAACCGTAACCTAAGCTAAACTAACGTCTTCGCCTACTGGATGGTAACTGGCAAGCTAGCGGGAATCGCCGTGCGTGGGGGAAAAAAAAATACCCGCGCCCCCCCCGTTTAATAACTGTTAATATGGCTCTTGGTAGCTACCCTTCTTCAGGATGGTCCAAAAACCAGACGAGAATCTCTGTCAACAGCTACCGGTACTTGTTGAGGAGTGCAGGGAGGTGATATGTACAATAAGACATTCCAGCGATGAATCTGTGGTCAAAGAGAAGATGAGAGCAACTTTCCAGTATCGACAGAAGATGGTTGGGGATGATGCATCATCTTCAGTCCTGGATGTGTTCCCTCGTTTTCTTGATGTACCTGGATTGGTAAGAAACATGCTTTGGTAGTAGTAGTCCTGTCCGGTGTAGAACAGTAATATAGTACAGTGCAGACCAATATAATATTTTACTGCACTATACTTTATTGTCTTCAATCTTCTTTTCAATCTTCCATTTCAGTATTTGACCATTCATCAATTTTGTCATGTATGCTTGAACCTGTATATTAAAATATTGGTTTCCCTGTTTGTAGATCGACCAGGATTTCTCAATTATGTTTGGTGACTAAGTGTCTCAGAAGTTCCTGTCCAATGGTGCGTTTCAACCGAGCGGTACGGGTCGGGTCGGTACCCTTTTATTTGTGTCTCCTGAGAAAAGTACCAAAGATCGGCACCGTACTGTACCACTTTTTGGGTACCCTTCCGTTGGGGTACCTGGCACAGTTGTTTGGTACTAAAGGGTGGAGCTAGACTCACTGCAGAGCGTTGATTGGTTGAAAGAGTGTCGTCATTTGCGCGTGCCGCAAGGGGAAAGACAACACACGAAGGAACACCGTTGCAACAATGTCGCCGCGCAGCATTTACTTTAACAGCCACATATCGAAACGCAAGAACAGGATCGGCTGTATGTCCTCCATTGTTGTTTGCGGTTAGCTTTCAGTTTTCGCGCGATCGAATGACGTCAATCTACTTTCCGTCCAATACCACGCCTATCAAGTAAGGGTACTGTTGGCGGTGGAAACGCTCGCAAAATCATGGTAACAGACCCGACCCGTACCGTATCGTACTGCTCGGTGGAAACGTGCCATAAGTGGTCAACCTTCTGCAAGACTGCGAAGAATATGGATGAGTTGCTGTCAGCAACTGAACCGGAATCTGAAGACAACGGTCAGTATAAAAAAAAGTGTTTTACTAAATGAATAAATACTTTTTAGGCCTTTAGGATGGGACAGTGATATGTCTTCAATCCTTTTGTTGCTGCATCTGCTCCGTCCAACTTCAAGGGGCCAGAAAAAAATGCCAAGATGAGTTCAGCTCAAGCAACCAGCCATCTTGTTAGATATCTTAAGGTATGCAAAAGTTCCTTTTTAAACATAGATCTGAATCTACACCAAGAATCCCTGAATGGGTTGGTATTCTGAGACATTTTTGCTCTGTATATCTGCAGAAATGCACAGATGTGATAGTAATTTATGTCCCTTAACTGACCTACAGGATGGAGCCAGTATGAATATCCAAAGGTTCTACCTCATTATCGACCGAAAACCAATTCCGTGCAAGGCACACACATCAGTGGCAGCTGTTGATGAACTGTTCAAAGCCCACTACGTCTTCAGTCTCTCATATGACGAAGTGCTTTGTAATTTTTACACATTCATCCTAACCACTATTTAAAACCAATTCCGTGCAAGGCACACACATCAGTGGCAGCTGTTGATGAACTGTTCAAAGCCCACTACGTCTTCAGTCTCTCATATGACGAAGTGCTTTGTAATTTTTACACATTCATCCTAACCACTATTTACAACATCGATGTCGGAAGAGCAAAGGAGAGCCCGCGTGTTAAAGAACTTCGAGCACGACTGCTGCAGCGAGGTGCTGTAACCGATAAACAGCCTTGAAGATGTTCACATGTATTGTATGTAAAACACACCACAAAACATGTGTGGTTCTTTGTCAACATTTAAAATTCCAACATGGTTTATATCCTGGCAAAAAGTTGCGTTTAAAATGTGGAGAGCTACATTGCCCATTATCATTTTGTACTTATAGTGGCTTCCGAAAGCACCTCAGCAAGGTGCATAGTCAGGTTGATCAAGAGGTTGATATTGTTCATGATGTTTCAACTCAGCGAGAATGTAAGGCGGAATGTTCAAGTGATTCCCCAAATGTTGTTGCCACTTTGCAAAACTCAGAAAGCTCTGTTGATACGACTCGACTATCGTCAATGTGTGGATCAATTGTTCAGGATCAGGAGCATCAGGTCTCTCTGAAAGTGCTGTCCAAACCATTGTTTGTTCAACGGAAGAAGTTGTCAATGATGTTAAAAGTCAGGCAAAAAATGCAGTTCTTAAAACGTTGTCTTCTGAAAATACAAGTTCAGACACTCCAGGATCCAGAATAGATGATTGTTTTGATGAATTAGGTAATCCTTTTACAGCATTAAACACAGAGTCAAAAAGGCACAAATATTATAATGAAAAATGGATAATAGTTGAACCTAAAGAATGTGTCCTTGGTGTGAAGCTGGATTTGCGCAGAGATAGAATAACAAGGCTATACAGTGAGGTTCCTGTAACGGACAAGTGCACCTATGTACACTTAAATCCATATTCAAAAATGACCAAGTAAGAGAAAGCTTTCTACAGGACAGAGTGAAAATGGCATTTACAAAGACATCAATGATGGGTCATATTGCCAAAACCATGCCCTTTTCTCACAGCAAAAACATGCACTACAGATTCTACTTTATTACGAGCACTTTGAAACTGCTAACCCTCTTGGTTCCAAAAAGGGGATCCACAAACTAGGTTGTGTCTACTTTACTTTAAAAAATCTTCCACCCAAGTGTAACTCCGTACTGATGAATGTACATCTGGCAGCTCTTTTTCATTCTGAAGACCTGAAGAAATATGTTTTTGATGTAATACTAAAGCCTCTTATTGATGACCTGAAATTTTTAGAAACCAAAGGCTTAAAGCTTCCTTGTTTTGAACAACCATTGTTTGGCTCAGTTATTCAAGTAACAGGATATAATTTGGCTTTAAATGGCTTGTTGGGCTTTGTAGAATCATTCAGTGCAACCCATTTCTGTAGATTTTGTTTAATCAGCAAAATTCAATCTGTATTTACTGAAGATCATCCTGGGTTAATTATTGGACATCCGAAGGTGTATTGGGTGCTCGCTCCTTTAGCTTGACGCACGCTCCTGATCTTGAATCTAGAATCGATTGCTCTTCCTTAGAGTCCCGGATGTTGGTGTTTAATTTGGTTGGTGTTGTTCAAATCCCGGCTGCCCCATATGCCATGTCGAAGTGTCCCTGAGCAAGACACCTAACCCCTAATTGCTCCCCAGGCAAAAATGTAATGCACTGGTTATAATGCAATGTAAGTCGCTTTGAATAAAAGCGTCAGCTAAATTCCATGTAATGTAATGTAATGTTGAGGTTAATCATGGCTTGGTTTTATTTTGGTGCTGGCTGTTGCTGATTTCCTACAGAGAAAAGTCCCTGGACACTACTACAGAGAGACCGAATGGACAAAGTCATGAAGAGTAATAATTTTTGGTCGGTCCGGAGAAGAGAGAAAGGAAATCTGTGCCAATGTGTACAGATGGTAATAGATAACTTTCTTTATGAGTCACAGCTATGACTATGAGCCTGGCCAGTGCAGTTTCGGTGCCTGCCATGCTCGTATTGATGTTCACTGCTTTTGCTTCTTGACTGCTGATTATTTCGATTTTTTTTTTATGTGTGAAAGGTTTGAAATTCAACTGAGGCATGTAGTGATGTTTTCGACAGCCTTCTGTAGATAACAGGGAGCGTGAATCAATGGTTTGATGCAGTAGCTACAGATATAGATTCTTTTTTTTTCTGATCCCCATCTCTTAAGGATCTTTACTCTTCGAGATTTGCCAGATCATAAATCACTGCTGTCAGTACACCAAAGCAGACACAAGGTTATGAAAAAATATGCCCAAACGTGATTCACGCAAGACACATCAACAATGGGTTAAGTGAAGTGGATTAATTGTCATTTCCTTTCTATGTCTCAATTTAAATTCCTGGGGAAATGAAAATCATCTTGGCATTGAAACCCTGCCAAAAAGCATTGAATCAGTACAAAACATGTATTAGTTAAAGTTCAGTAATGTTAGCCTCAAGGTGTGAGGCAAACATGTGCAGTACAGCCGCCACCTTGAGGCCATGAGTGGCAGTGATGAGAGAATGATTTGGACAAACAGTCACAGACATAGATTTTAATGTCCTGAAGGAAATTTGGAGACATGCAGTGTCAGCTGTTAGAAAATACAGACAATAACATAGAGCATACATACAGTGCATCCAGACTGTCGCCAGCCAGCGGATACATTTCACACCGCCTGTCCTAAAAACACACCTCTGGTGGTGTAAGACGAAAAGATTTTAAAAAATGTAAAAAATACAAATTCAATTAGGTAAATAAAATTAAAAAAATGTAATTCTGTTGCGGTGGTTAGGCGCTGGCTAACTTGCCATTTAGGGTTTTAATGGACCGGGGTACGAAGGAGTTTATAAAGCAGTTTAGCCTGCACTGGGGGACTCTAAAGCATCTGCCTCAGGGAAGGAGCTGATATTCAGGGTGGAGGACATGGGTGTGATCTGAAAAAAATCTTCTGGGCCTGTTTGATGATGGTTTCATTAAATACAGCCCATGATTTTCATGCCTTCCCTGCACTGGCTCCCTGTCAAATCAAGAAAAGAATTTAAGGTACTTCTCCTGACCTACAAGGCAGTTGATTGTGAGGCACAGCCATATCTTAAAGAGCTTGTAAAACCGTATTGCCAGCTACAGCTACACAGCTGACAGCTACACTCCATAGATGCTGGGTTACTTGTTGAGTTTTAAAAAGTAGGATGGGGGACAGAGCCTTCAGTTATCAAGCTCCTCTTTTATGGAACCAGCTTCCACTTTCAGTCCGGGGGGCAGATTCGGTCAGCTCATTTAAGATAAAGCTTAAAACGTTCCTCATTGATATTGCTTAAAGTTAGGGCTGGCTCAGGTTAGCCTGGACCAGCCCTTAGTTAAGCTGCTATAGTGTCATGAACCGGGTATCCTCCTCCTTTTTCCCTCCCACCTCTGGTCAGTTACACACACACATCACACACGCTCATTCATTCCCAGCTGCTTTTCGTTATCTCATCATCTTCTCTTCCCCTCACCTGTTCCTGCTTTCCGTCTGCCAGAGTCTTACCTATGCACCCTACGTGTCAGATTTGCTGTTCCGTGCCCTGTCGTGTCTGTTTGGTACTGGAAGTGTCTCGTCGCTAACCCTCTGCCTTACCCAGCCTCCTGCTAACGTGAGCTGACTGGTCCAGCTCCTGACACCTGCTGCTATCCTCATCATCATTATTTTAAATATGATTTTCCAGAGGCTGTGCGACGCGACTTAACACGCTGGTTTACCGAGGAACAGACTGGTGAGCATTACCACCGATGGAGCCCCTTTAATTAAAGGCAAAAAAACAGACCGGTAGCACTGGTTCAAAGAAAGTTACAGAAGGAAAATGCAGATCCAGCAGTTGTCAAATGCTTGAACTATTGACATATCATGTCTGTTCTCCTGAACTGTATCAATTACATCAGGAAAGGAAAAGCAGACATGATTAGAATTTATCAGCTGAGCTGACAAAAGTGTTCAGTCATGTCAATCTGTGTGAGAAACCTTTCTCGACTTTGAACTTGAACATGCAAGTACAGGTCCAGGCTTAGTGATGCTCATCTTGACGCTGTACTCTATGGGGCGCCGTTTGTATAATGTTGCACGTTCTAAAATCCTGTGCAGTTTTCGTACATTTAGCGTTATCATATGAATAAAAAAAGCAGGACAATATTCACATGTCACTTTTTCAAAAATTTAGAGACTAAATCATGTAAATACATGCAACAACTTTTCCAAGTACAATGTTTGGCAGTAACAAAGTTGTTAAATAATTAAAAAAAAAAAAGTTAAATCTAAATGTTAAATCTAAATGTAAATCTAAATGTTGAGTTTAAAGGTCAGACATGACGACTGACAATTACATGGTAATTCATACAGCAAGCCAAGATGGATAGTCCGTATGAATTAGCTCTTGCTATAGAGCAGGGGTACAGCGCACCGCGGCTGTTTCCCATCTCGTCATTCGGACCTTCTCGAACGGCCGCAGATGGTCCGATCGACGGGGGCCGGACCGTCCGTTAAACGTGGCGGGGGGAACGATCGCGGCTGCGTTTTGCAGACGCGGATGCTCGGCTATGGTCCGTTCGACGGGGGGAACGATCGCGGATGGTCCCGTAGACGAGGGTAGCGCGAGCCTCCGTAGATCGGAGCATCTGCGATCATTCCCCCCACCCCATCGAACAGACCATCGCCGAGCATCCGCGTCCGCCAAACGCGGCCGTTGATCGGACCGTCGGGGGTCAGAAATGTCCACGGATGCTCCGATCTACGGAGGCTCGCGCTACCCTCGTCTACAGGACCATCCGCGATCGTTCCCCCCGCCCCGTCGAACGGACCATCGGGAATATAAGCCTTAAGACTGTGATGATAGGTTGCAGTGAATATTGGGAGAATATTGGGAGTTTTGGACAAACTTTGTTGCCATGACGACACCATCTTCGCATGAAAGTTCAAGCACATCTTCTGAGCCTCGGCCAACTCCAAAACTATTGAAAACTAGAGATGAGCGGCTCAACTCTATTGAAACCTGTGAGTGTCCTAAGTGATGACCTTTACAGACCTGATATGGAGTTTTGGATCAAAAGTGAAAATTTGCCTCCATAGCGCCTACATTTTTAAAAAAATGTATTACAGGGAGTCTCTGAGAACTATGCTCTAATACAAACAGGAAGTCAGTTATAATTTTTTTAGTGTGAATATTCCATGCAATTTTGCATGAGTGACCAATCCTATTTGAGTGACGTTTTGATTTCAACATCATATGAAAACAGATAGCTCTTCTGCTAAGCTGTTGCTGAAATATTTCAATATTAGTTTTGTTTGTGGGGTAGGAACTATGTGTCACAACGAGGGGTCGTGGGCATGGAGAGAGGACTCAGACGCAGAGTATTCAAAATAAAAGGACCTTAATAGTCAAAAATCAAAACTCAAAATCACTCCAACAAAAAGGGCAAGACGGAGGAGGAAACAATATAGACAAAAACAGGGACCTGGACTTAAAAAACCAACAAAAGACTTACATGGCATGGGGAACTTGACACGCAATGATGCAACACCAGACAAGGGACTCACAGGGCTTAAGTACACAGGGGAGGTGCAGGTGATTGAACACAGGTGGAAACGATCATTGACATGACAGACATGAGAAGACAGGACAAGGCCGGAAGTGAAGTTACCCAGGAACACAACATACATGAAACTACAAAATAAGACAGGAAGCAGACCCAAACCGTGACACTATGTGTACATGGTTAGTTTCAGGGGTACATGTTTTAGTGTCACAGAGCCAACAAGTATGTGAAGTCTTAAGTTACGGTAAAACTCAGCAACAGGATTATCATTTTAAGGCAGCTCTCATAGTAGTAATAGTTCCTGAACTAAAGTGTTCTCATTCCCTCATGAATGTGTGCAGCCAGTGAAGTACGTTTTGTTTAAGGTCTCGTTAAATCTGTTCGATACGTTCTCATGATACGTTTAAAGCCGGTCAACATGTGTTTTTAGTTCGACGGTAACGTGGACAAGTGGAATAAATTCATCAGTACGATTCGTGATCTTCTGTATTTCCTGGAGGGAGTGATAATTTATTTAAATCTGTTAATGAACGTTTCATTGTTGTTGTTGTATTCATGTTACCCTGGTAACCGCTGTCATTGCAGACGGTTGCGTCCATTCTTACTGTGAAAACCTACGTACTTCTGGTTTAGCGGCTACGCTTCGTATTTGAGTTTGACACATGTGCTTAAGAGGTTCACTAATATCTTACTAAGGCTCTTACGGTGTTATATATATATATTATACAGAATACAGAAATGGATAAGAATTAAACAATAACATTTAAGAACGAATAGCTAAATGACTGCAAAAAATATTCTCAGATTGCATTCTCTGCTCTGACGGAATAGAGACGATCCAACCTCTTTCAGTGACATTTTGATTGTGCAATGGCAAGAGAGCCCGTGGTCGAGTTGGTTAGTTACAGGTTGTTCATTTGTTAGACGAGTTCAATTCCTGTTAGAGGCATAGTGTTTATTTGTTTTTCCTCTCTTTTTAACTGCGTGTACGGCTGATCTAACGAACAAAGGAATCCAGTTTACTGTCGTCCTTTGCCTTGACTCAACCATGGTGATCCTACATTTCATTTCATTTTTGCAGGTCTTTTGCAGCTCGGCAATAGCCTAGTGTTGGTGGATTCGGTTTATGAAACCACAGACTCAGGTTTGAATACCAGCCCCAAGAGTGTATTATTTTGCCTCTTTTTGACCGCGTGTCCTGCTGACCGCTGCCCCCCGACATGCAAGGGGAGGCGAAGGCCCGTTCATCGCTGCTCGCAGCTTTAATTTTATCTTATTCCTGCACTACGTTGTCTGTTGTCCATTGTCGTACTGTCTGCCATCATGCACCAACCGCCAAGTCAAATTCCATGTATGTCTGATACTTGGCAATAACCGATTCCTGATTCTCCTTGGCAGTTGACGTACGCCTCCCCTTCGGCCTATTTTCCGTGATCACAGCCAACATGGACCACTGATGTCCTCTGGCACGTTTTTGATGAGCAATGCAAAAGGATCTACTGTCAATTTATCTCCGTAGTGGTGTAAGACCAAGAACGCTTCCGGTGTGTGCGCCTGGTTGCTACTCGCCCAAGCCGGTATAGCTTTGAAGTTGGTGAGAAGTTTGCACAGAAGCATTAACGCCACCAAAAACGTCCCAAAGCGTACGCCATAATATATAATCCTTTGTCTTAATCATATGAATTAAAAATACATAACAATCTTAACCTCCTTTTGTTTGTTTTTTAAGATGTTCCCATGTCAATTTGACCCATGTTAAATCATTCAAAAGTGGTCAGAAACCTTTTTGCTAGATTTTATTTGTTTTTTGAAGAACAAAAAATGTCACGGGGTGCAAAAAAGAGATGACCCCTATGCTGTTCAGGGTCATATTGACCCGCTCACTCAAAATCAAGCCAAATGAGTAAATAAGGATTTGTATACTAGTAAACTTTATTTATAGTGTTAAAAAACATTTACAAAAATGAACAAGAGATGATACAAGAGGGGGCCCTCTTCGTGATGACCAAAAGTTCAGCAGGGAGCTCAGATCTGTTTTTTCGGACAGTCCCAACCATTGTGAGCTTTCTTTTTAGAAGTTTGTGACCCAGGTTGTAAGATGTGAAAAAGTTGTCACACGTAATGTTGTGCCCCCTGAGACCCTCTGCCATGTTGAGCACAACCCTCATTCCCTGATTTTTCTCTAGGGCTTGTCCAATCGGCTTTCCAGTGTAAACCTGCATGTTTAATTCATAGCTGGAGTTTGCATCACATGCTGCCTAGATCTATATAATATTTTCGGCAGTCAGTCTCGGCTGTCTTGGATGACCACTGTATTTCCCGATTTTTATGAAAGAAATGTCTCGCTTGGAACAGGTATTATACTTTCTTCATTCGATGGTTCAGAATCCGAATCGATCTTAAGATGCTCTTTATCTTCCAACACATCCTTCTCTATTTCGCTGTCATGATCAAAGATGAGCTCCAGAGCCTCCAGGGCTGTTATCCTTTTTTTTTTGCTCATGATGTTTTACTGAGCGGCTGAGTTGTATGCATGCTCTGCAGATTGTAATGTTTGTAAGATTCCACAGCAACCCTTTTGTATGTGGGCAGGGTTTCGCCATCAAAATAGTATCTGTATTTCTCGAACAGCTGGGGTCGTTAGAAAGAGAGTGTGCATCTCAGGCACACGTCTGGTTCACATGGGGGGGATGGGCACATAAATGCAGGACAGAGATCAAAATGTGGAAGACTTTATATATGGGGCTGTGAACAAGCGTGTGTGTGTGTGTGTGTGTATGTGTGTGGGTGTTAGAGAGAAATGTGGTGAAACTTGGTGGGAGGGAGTAAGAAAGACACCTTTTCAAATAAAGAAATGGTCTAAACTTGACACTTCGGACCCTTTATAGCCTCCATGTTCACTACTGGATCAAATTGACATCATCATCTCTGTAATATAAACCTGCATTCTTTTACGTTGATTACACTAATTAAGGCAAGCAGAAGAAGTTTCATACAAAAAGAACTTAAAAATATTTTTCCTAGATTTTCAAACTTTGAAACTGGTCAATTTAACCCACAACATAGCAAGAGGGTTTGTTGCGGCTGTATGGGAGGTCTGTGTTACAGGTCTCCATGTATGGACATACCCGGTGAAGGTGGGCGTGGCCTCCAGTTGAATCCCCGGGACAAAAAGGGACCAATGGGGCGTCGCGGGCCGGAGCAAGCACCACCAAACAGCCTTTGTAGTGGCAGCCGTTTTGAATTATGCAGACATGTGAAACAACAGTCAATAAACTATTTAATATATTGAAATCGAAATCTTCTCGTTGGGAATCCTTCCTTGTAAGTTACAGGGTTCATGAATCGATTCCCTGAAGTTTACCCTGAGCTTTCAAGCACAAGTGACAATTTACATCCAAATCGTTTGATACTATGAAATGCAGTGGAAATATAATTATTTAAAATGTTTGTACTGTAATGTATTACATGTCATTTAACTGACGCTTTTATCCAAAGCGACTTACATTGCATTATAACCCATGCGTTACATTTTGCCTGGGGAGCAATTAGGGGTTAGGTGTCTTGCTCACACTTCGACATGGCACATGGGGCAGCCGGGATTCAACCCACCAATCTTGCGGCTCCCAGCTCATCACACTACTGCAATTTCTTAGTTAGTTTTAATATATATATATTAAACTAAGAAATTGCACTAATAATGCACCAAACAAACAGCAGTGTTACAGTAATTTGAATGATTTGACCAGAGATTATACATTCTACGGTCTTATTGCACTGGACAGGTATGATCTCCCTTCTCTGTCATAGTGACAGTATAGCTGGATGAGTATGTCGGAAAAAACATAGGGCTGTACTGGTTATCCTATATAGATAATCATTTTATACGTGTTCCTTCCTCAACCACCTCGTCCAGACTTTCGTGTTTTATTCCAATGATGAAGCTGGCCTTCCTAAGTCTAAGTCTGCTGGTGTCTGTGACTCCAATACTGCTTCCCCAGAAGATTACTGAAAAGGACTAGTTTAGAGCTAGTGAAAGCTAAGTGGACCATCAGTTTAGAGTATCTAGTCAAAATACAATTTGAAAGACAAAAGATCCCAAAATAAGCATACTCTACTCAATAATGTGCATCATTTAGCTATTATTGATATAAAGCCTAGTAGCGAAGTTTAGTTTTTCTACTGGCTAGTGTAGACAGGTAAAGCTGTAGTGTTTATTAGTTATAAATTCAACTTTTGTTAAAAGTTACATTGTCTTGGTTTATTTTGCAAAAACAAACAAATATAATTATGCAACAGTTTTGGCAGGTAGCAACAGCCATACTAGTAGCATAAATGTGTCTCCAAGTAGATTGATCTAGCAAATGCTGACAGAATCATTTAAATTTATAAAGAGGCAACAACCATCAATGGTAGTTGCTCTTCAGAGATGAAGATATTGAAAAACTGAACACCAGGTAACAAGGAATATGGAAATTTCAGTATAAATGACAGGTCGTTGGATTATTCCTTTCTTTGGAAATCCCATTGAGTAGGCAGCTGTGAAACAAATGATAGCAATGGGTTACCCATGTTCTGAACTTCCCACAGTGTGGTGGAACAGTCTGAAAGTGCATTGCAGTTCACTTACCTTTGGAACCAAAAGTTAATGGTGTTATTTTCTTTATACCAGAGCAGCAATTTCCCAAAGTTTGGTGCAGGCACCCCTGGGGGTGCATGAGAGGAAAAATTTAATGATGGCCTAATGGTGTAATAATTTTTGCACAAAATAGAAACATGAATAATAAAAAGATTAAAAGTAGCCAACAGTATTTTGCTCGAACTGCTCTACTAATCCGTTTTAGCCTCACTGTCACCTAATACTATGTACAATAAGATGGTTGACTATTAAATATTTTTAAGCTTGAAATCAGTTGAAGTGAGGAGAAAGCTTTGTGAATGCAAGTTCACTGTTTTGGTGAATATTATTGGATTGGCTCATTTCTTTGCCATCTTGATGAATTTTGTCCCTCTGTGTTTGAAGGCTCTACATTACTTGTCTTCTTTGATAATACTATTATAATAGGTCAACTCAAAATGTATTATTTATTCAGCTGTTTGACAGAACAATTTGTAGTTGAAACTGCAGGCCATATATTCAGAGTATCATTAAATCACTACATGTATCTTCACAAATTCAGACCTGGGCCTCTGCAATCGGTTTCCCAGCCCCGGTGTTGTCTCTGTCTTTCTGATTGAGACTGTTGTACCTCCTCACTGCAGCTTTGTTCACCATGCAGCCAAACCTACCATGACCACAGAAGACACATAACATGACCTCTCTGGTTAAATGTTACTGCAAAAAAAGACAGCAAAAACGATGGAGCAGTTCTACGGAAGAATTTTGAAATAGAAAAAATCGCGCCATGCGATTGAGTAATAAGTTAAAGTTAAAATAAGGACTCTATCAAATCCCTTGTAGGTGCACTCGTTCGACAATGGGGGCATGGGGGGAAAGCACAAATTTTTATGTGGCATGCGCTCAATCACAGTACAACCCCTGGTGGACTAATTTGGCATAGCAGCTATTTATAATAGACCGGAAAGCCAGCTCTAATGGTAATAAGATATAACAAAGATAATTTCACCGGGCCTTGAGTTTGACATATGGGGTCAAGAAGTGGTGATGTAGGAAGTAGGTGCGGTGTTGCCATCACATTTTCCCCTTGAAGCTGCTAGGGGCACGACAATTTGTTGCTAAATGACAGTGTTACTTAAAACAGCACCATTACGTAGAATTACATTACTCAAATTGACTATGCATCTCGGCAAAAAAAGTGATTTGACATGTTATTTTAGTTTTGTTTGTTGATTATCAAATGTTTTAGTAGAAGTAATAAACAAATTCAGATATTTTAACACAACATATTATATTATATACAATTATTGAACAATTATATTACTATTAAATCTACACATTCTGAACAATTATAGTTTTAAGCTGTCTGTTGGTAGTTAGTTAACATGCTGCCTAACTAAAACAATTATAGGTTATAGCTAATAAGGTATAAAGCATGTTAACGTAAACAATGATGTGTGAACTAAGCATCTCTTTCTAGCCCTTTCCAGGTTGTTGTGGAGCCGACTGCTGCCTGCGCATGAGCTGACTGGCTCACTCCCAAAATGCACTCTTGCAGCCAGGCACATGTTGCTTTTGTGTCATTTAGAGGGAAAATGTGTGCATTTTAATGAATCCCTTTAGGAAGTAGCTAAATCTGTTGCTAGGGTTTGTTTGAGTTGCCAGTGTAGTTTGAAAAGTTGCCAAGTTGACAACACTGAGTAGGTGCCCATACCCACATACAGGCACAAACAAAGGTTCTGGGTCTTCAATTCAATTCTGGGAGTTCAATTAGTTAGATTTCAAATTTAGTATAATATATATGTTTTCCTCCCTGAGTAAGATCAGGGTTGATTGAAAAAAAGTTTCTGCTCAAAGCCCCAATGGTCAGATGTCGATGATGTCACGGTTTGGGTTCATGTCTAGTTTTTTTTGTAGTTTCATGTCTCTTGTGTCCCTGAGGTAACTTCACTTCCTGCCTTGTCCTGTCTTCCCCTGCGTTTGTCTGCCGTGTGGATGATTGTTTCCACCTGTGTCCAATCACCTGCACCTCCCCTGTGTATTTAAGCCATGTCAGTCTCTTGTCTCATGTTGCGTCACTGCTGTTGTCACTGTTGCCGTATCTGCGTGTTGTGCTTGTCTTCATGTTAGAGAGTCATCGTGTCGTTGGTTTTTTTCCCTCGGATTTTGTACTGTGGATTTGGGTATTTATTCAAAAGGAATTTTTTGCTCATGTTTGTGTCCTGCCTGGCCAAGTATTGACAGATGATTCAGAGCCAAAACAAAAAGTTGTAAATGGGTTGGAGAAGCTCACACAAATGGGACCTGGAAAGGCAAGCAAAGGAGGGAATGGCGGAGAGGAAACTGAACCGTAGGATGCTGCTTTATCAAATGGAGCTGTGCAGCAGCCTACCAGTCCTGTGCTGTGATACGACCCATTTTTCATTAACACTCTAATTTATCAACACAGTTCTGAAAGAATCGTAGCAGGGGCTTTCGATTAAAGCAATTTGATATCAGACATTAGCTGTGAGATAACAAACACTGCTGGGGTGCGATTGATTCTTTTTTTTTCATGCCAGGGTTTGCCCAGGGGCAGCTTCTGTGCCTTGCTGAATGGCTGTCTATGAAGCAGCTCTTGACAATGATTGGGTCCCCCCGGTGGCTCAATGGGTGAAGGTGTGCCATAGGTTATGTACACTGTGCTGGATTTCACTTTCGTCAGGCTGTCTATACTTCTCTTTTCCTGGTATTAGTATTTAAGCAAAAAATTAGTAGTCACCAAACGTTGTGTATCGCATTTATGTAGTCTAGAGAGAATAGTCCGTGCATGTAAATAGCATTGGGTCTCCTTGCAAGATTCAATCACATTGCTTGTGACGTTCGCCATACTTACCGGTAGCAAAAGCCCCCATTGCCAGAGACCGATCAAATGTGTTTCCGTTCGTGTTTCAGTGATCGCCACCGAGCTAAAAACTGAAATGTCAACTAACGGTCACACGAAACGGTTACTTTGAGTGCGCAGTGATATGGAACACTCATGATCAATGTGAACAGGTAACAAATCAGAACACATAAGAGTCTAGGGCTCTGTTCCTCGTACCTGATTAACTGAGTTAGCCGGATAATTTGTGTGTGTGTGCTAGCAGTTATGTTGTGGGGCCAAGTAACATAGAACACCAATCTTGTGGGGCCCAAAAACCTTGGGGGGCCCAAAATGAGGGACTCCACTAGGATTATCATCATATATGGGCTCACAAGCCTCCCTTGACATGCCTGTAGCTTTTTTAGCACATGTCCCACAAAGTCAGAAAGTATGGAAAAGTGTGTGTGTGGATTTTTTACAAGTGCCCCAAGTGTTGGAAAGGTGGTATAACATCACACACTTTCTGGTATGTGTAAGAGTTCAGCCAATGAGGGGCCTCTATGAAATCTCGTGAGATTTTTCCTGAAGTCATTAGCGATATCTCATGCCTCAGCATACCAAAGCCATGCGGTGTTGGCTGCTCAACTGGGAACGTCGCGGAGAATAAGGTAGGTTTTTGTATTAAAGTATGACTTTTTTTTTTATCCATCTGTACCCAAAAACTGGATTAATAAAGTAGCACTTTATTCTGTAAATTACAATTTCTTGGTGATGCTAGCTATATATTGCTAGCTTCTACTGTTAGTTTTCGATCAGAAAATGCTAACTGTTAGCTACAGCATTGTTATACTTAAGGGCTTGCGGTTCCCACTTCGACAGCTCTAGACTGCGGTCAACTCAGCCGACACTCGGATATCCGTGGTCAACTCTGCCGACACTTGAATTTTAGTGCACGTTTATGCTGACATTTACGGTATTTGAGAAATGGTGCTTTTGAACTTGCAATTATAGGGCTTTTACTTTGGAGAAATCTCTAAAAATGTACAGTAAAAATATTGCATTTACTGTACAAGAGTAGTCAGACTGGTCCCTAACTCACATACTTCAGTCATTGTCCAGAATATTTGATTAAATAGCTTTAATTCCGGTTACTTGCTCAATGGGGAAGGAAGTCAGTTACCTGTCAAAATTGGAAATAAGAGCCATGTCACAGAAGATTATAGCCTATTACCCAATGTTACGGGATGATGATCCAAACATGCCATATGTAAGTATTATTTTTTAATCTAAACCAAAACTTTGGCCAGGTCAGCAACAAGACAAACAACGTATCTAACATTCTTTTACCACAGCTGACTATCTACACTATCTACACCAAAATGTACAAGCGACTCCAAAATATGAGATCCCCACAGAAGAGGCAAGGCTCTGTACCACAAAGAGGAGTGGCAAAGGTAGCTCTCTTCAGTGCAGACAACCAAGACATAGAGACGGATTGGACAGACACAAGCAATTAAAGTGATAATACCTTACTTCTTGAGAGCAATGATGACCATACCAAGGACAACTCCAGTGCAGGTGTGCAAATTGTGTGCAAAAAATGAAGGGGTGCTGTCAGACAACTTGTTTTTTGTCTAAAAATTGTCTAATCATGTAATGAAACTATAGTTGTCCGTATTTGTTGAGCAAGAGTTCATGGCTAGGCATGCACTGTGTTTATCTGCCGTTTTTGCTTGTTGTCATGCTTTTATTTGTGTTTTATTTTTTTCATTATTTCCCAAAAAAGCAATCCCAGCACATCGACCCCCCCCTGTCCCAAGGAAGCCAAAGACCAAACCCTCCCTGCTGCCATCCACATCAGCCTCAGGCTCCTCCCGAAGGACTGTGATCGCTTCACCAACCACGCCTGCAAAGGATGATGTTGGTAAGCCCACCTCAGCACACCTCTCAGCCTGTTATCCATGATAATGACTTTCAGAGTGGCAAATCAGAGTCTACTGTTGAAGATTAAATTCAAATTTCCTTAGTTTGGAAAAAGTGTTTCCATTAACATCCACAGACAACTCCCATTGTTCATATAAACAACATAAAATTATTGTATTTACCTTATTTCAATTAAGTTCATTGATTTGAGTGTTACAAAGGGAAGTAGACCGACCTGCATAATGCAATAAAGTTGTGTTTACGTTGAAATGTCTGCTGTTTTTTGCCATTTTGTCATTATATCACTGCTTCATTTAGATCCCCGGTAAGGTTGGCTAAAACGACGTGTGTGCAGTTACTTTCAGGCTCAATGTATGTTTATATGGAATGCCGTTTTATTCAAAATTAAATAAATGCATAAATACATAAATAAAATGAGTCGGCCAGGACAGTCTGAAAATGCAGGCTAGGCACTACAAAACCTTGAGCAACATGTACAATAAGCCAAATGCAAAACCCAATCAAAGTGATGTTGCTCAAGTTTTAGACCTTGAGTTTAAGGCCAGACAGGCTTTCATTGATGCAGATGTTACAAGGGAAGAAGACCGACCTGCAAAAATCTTTGAGGCATATCCATGCTTTAGAGATGTTCGAAATGTATGTTTTTCCCACTACTTGCACTTGAATTACTGTCTATCCATCTGTGTTCTAAATGTCCAATGGTTGAATAACTGTGCACAATGCTGTCTTAGGCAATGGATGAGCTGCGGCGCATAGTAGGTGGCACCAACAGCAGATACATCAAGGAAGTGAAAGGAAGATGGGCAGACGTTTGTGCCAAGGTGCAGTTCTATGGTGTGTGGAAGAAAGCCCTGAAACCCCCCTTTCCATTGGATGTCCGTGGAGGCAAGTTGCGGTTCCATATGCAAATGTATGGTGATTTATACCACATTCAGACCATTCAGACCGATCTTTCTATTCTTTAGTGGAGTTCACGCTTGCCCTCTTCAATGCACTCTCATCCCTTTTCCCCTCACCAACTTCACCACCAAAGAAGCTTGGAAATAGCTGTGAGGCACTTCTTTGTGTGTTGATTCCTTACTATCCTCATATTTTCTCACATTTGTTGTGCATGTTCACATAACAATACACCCTAAGTTCACAATCACAGATATGACTTACTTTTTGCAAAAAAGTGTTTCTAGTGTCCCTCAAATGGTGTTCACAGAAAGGAATACCAAGAAATGTTTGATTAAACAAAAAACCTCCATTCATTTATCCCAGAAACATAATAATGCACCTTGCATCAGCTTGTATTCATTTTTACACCTTTCTTACACCTTGATCTGTCAAACAAATGTTGCCCATTTTGAAGTAATTCATGATTATTTCTTCCAGTGTGATATTGAATCAATATTTCTCATCAGTGTTTGTATATAATAATGACTATTAAGACTGTCATTAGTAAAAATGTATTTTTTATATTTAACATGCATTTGACTTTCAACACATTTTTATGTCTTCTCACTTTACACATTGTTCTTTTTATTCTGTTCCAGTCAGGCGAAGACCCTGCCCTGTACCTGGAAAAGCATCCTCTCTTCTCCCCAGTTCTGCTTTCTGATGGCTCAACCACCATTGTGGCTGTGGGTAACGTACCTGTGACCACCCTCCCTCAGGAAGATTTCTCAGACGGGATGTTGGTGTTAATGGCATATTACTACACTTTGCACTTAAGATATCCGAAATGTGTTGCAACGCTCCTGTCAGTTATTCAAACAGAGGTAATTGGTGACACAATCCATGATCAAGATGCCACTAGTGCTTACAGGAAAGCAATGGCTGATTGGAAGTCTTTCATTGAGAAGTAGCTGAGTATTTTTTCATGCCAGTTCTTATTGTTAGCTGTGCTTAATAATAGTTTTGTGTTGCACAAGCTTATACAGTCACTGAGTTATTACCTCATTTAGGCCTGTATTTAAAATGATAGTTAAGGAAAAATCCATAACTGAGGGCTGAGAAGTGTTTTTGTTTTTTGCCCTTTTGCTTTTAATTTTTATGGAAAAGTATTCAAATGTCAATAGCAAACTTGACTTGCTGATGTTAAATAAATGTGTCTAAAAAAGGACAGGCTTTAGATTTTAGGGTGCTCAAAGTAAGAAAACAAAATGGGTAATAGCTTATACTTAGTATATTTCACTTATTTTGAGGCTGTAAAAGTTTAAATTTAAGTAATCTAGACTTAAGTAATCTGATCTTAAAAACAGCATTTTCATCTTATGTTTAGCCTTCCAAATACCTCTTTAGACATGCTTATTTCTAGATTTAATTCTAGATTTAATTATCTTAATTCAAGAAATCTTGTCAAGTGAAATCGTCTAGCTGCATGGACAGATAATTTCACTTGTTTTGAGTACATTTAACCGCAAATTTAGTGTTTTTATCTTGTTTTCAGACACCCTTTTTTGCAGTGGACACATTTAGTTTGTAGTTTGTCTTTGATGGGGTTCTCCTGTCTTTATCTCTTAAGTGATTTAAAGTCAACCTCTCACACACCAATGTTTCTAGTCCACCCTTTATGGGGCCCTCAGTTTTATCCAAACTATACGTGACTTTAAACACTTAACAACACATTTCAGGATCTAACCTCAGGTTTTTACAGGTGTAATTGTCCACTTCCTGAGCTGATGCATGTTTAGAAGGGGTATTTTAAACATGATGCACTGCAGCCCCAAAAATGTTGTTGAGAGGTTCCAACTTGACACACACATGTTCCTAGTCCACCCTTTATGAGGCCCTCCATTTTATCCAAACTATAAGTAACTTTAAATACTTTTAACAGTTTTTCAGGATCTAATCTAATTTGTGAATATCTCCACATACATGATCACTAGGTTCTCCTAATTATGACTAATTATTCTATTTATTTTCTTTTACGTGTTTTCTGTCAGAAGCTTTCCTTTAGTTGACTATTCTGACACTGATGAAACTGATGCACATTTTTCCAACATCTTTTCTGATGACCTATATGAGTCAAATGAAAGTATAGTGGACAAAACCAATAATTAGCATTCTTTCAAAAAAACATCCCACATGCACACAAGTTGTTCCAAAGCTGAGAAGGACAAAAAGCATTCTGGTATGACACTTGACACACCAATAGCGAGTTTATAAGCCATTTCATCCCAAACCTTCACAATTGATAAACAGGATAATTCCGGTATTTCTTCGAGGCAGTCACCATTTTGTATTTTCTATAAGTCAATCAGTACTGGCAACGATACCATTAAGGTAGAGAAGATCTCCGAGCTCCCATCAAACACTTGAATTGGTCTTCTAAGTTATTAGGGAGAAGACGCTATGGTGCACTAAGGAGCTCCAAGGATGAAAGTTTTATTAAACATAAATCAATACTTATTTTGCATTTCTTATAATGACTAATTGCGCCCTAGCCTGAAAACATACTGTAATCTGAACTACAATCTGTCCAAACTCCAACTAAGTCATTACTGCAATTGATGATCGATGCAATAGTGTTTCAGCGGCAATTAAAATGTACAATTCTTAAACGTGTCAATTCTGTGCTCCTTTTAAGTCTACTTAGGTAAACAAACTGCTGTCAAAAGAACCTGGACACCAGAGGAAGCGGCAGCGGTGAACAGGCATCTACGGAGATGCACTACCATGAAGTGTTCCAGGCAAAGAGGAGTCTCAACGGTGCATTGATGCAGAGCCTGAAGCACTTCGAATGAGACTGGAAGGCAGTCAAGTTCTACACTGAAAGAAATAATCCTTTGGATTTACTTGATTTTAATGTGTACATCGGTCCCACATGATAAGAATGTGTATGACTGACATTTCCTTCTTTTTCTCAATGAATTATTGTTAAACCAAACTATTTCAATCATATTCAGGTATTCAAATCTAGTTGAGTTAACTTATATTTTTAAGCTACTGCAACACCAATTAATTAAGTAGAATGAAAGTGATTTTATCATGTTCAGGATACCCGATTTTCAATAAAACAAACTCGATTTGTTAATACTATTTAAATGTGTTATGTAAATTAAAAGCAATTTCAGTTTTTTTATTACAACCCAGGTTAGGTTTCTAAACTAATTAGTTAAAGCCAGCCAAATGCATTGTAGACGTCAGTTTTGTGTTCAAAATCAAACCTGATTGCATTGAAAAAATACTGTATTCTTCCATAAAACTTTGGAAATCACACACATACAGTAATTTTAGCATAGAAATACTAAGCTGTAACCATTATTACACCATTTCACACCTGAAATGCATCAGCAGTAATTAGGAGCACAATCAGTTGTCAATTAACAGGGAGGAAGGTAACATACCAGCAAGGTGAGAGGAGGCTGTGATTGCCCCTCTAAGGAAGCCAGGGAAAGATACAAGCGACTCATCAAATTTGTATGTAATGGATGGTAAATGAGAGATACAACATATGCTAGTAGGCTAGCAGAGTGGTTTTTGGAAAGTTAGGGGAATCTTGGATTCAGTCTTATGCCTAGAAGATGAGGTAAGACAGGCGCAGTCTAAAAGAAATTGTGGCAGCAGTATTTTTGATGTAGAAAAGGCATATGCTATGAAGGGAAGGTCTTTTTCTCAAAATGCATTCAATGGGAATAATGGGGAACCTTTTTAATTGGGTAAGGGATTTTCTAAATAAAAGAATGATCCAGGTAAGAAAAAGAAACGGAAATATGAAGTAGAAAATGGGACATGCAGCGTAGTGTGGCAAGTCCTGTATTATTTTCCATTGCAATAAATGACATCTTCAGAAAGGTCTCACCAGATGTGCTTGGAACTTGAAATATAGTGTTAAACTATAAGAAGGGATAAAACATTAAGTTAAAATATGGGGAAGGGAATGGGGATTTAGATTCTTAGCTGAAAAAATGAAAGTAATGTTCTTTAAAAGATGGAGAAATATGGGAAACTATCAGCTGAATCTTTATGGAAGCAAGTTAGAAATGTAGTCATTTCGGTTCTTAGAGTACATTTTGATAACGGATAAACGTGGAAAGACCACAAAAAACTTAAGTGCAAAAAAAAAGTTATAAATGTATTGAAAGACTGGTTGGAACGGACTGGGGAGCAGAGGTTGCGTTCGTGATACACATGTGGCATAACAAGGGGACATGTGGTCGAAGGCTGCTACATTCCCACCAAGGATCGGTCGCCCCACCCCAAAATGGCTGACACACTAACTACAGCCCCCAGAATGCCTCACGGAACACCCAGCTGTAGGTGTTTTAAGCCAATTGATTCTGGCATGGCTTAAAATGCAGAGAACGAAACATTGGCTCACCCCATGAGCCTTGAAGAAAGAAGCAATGCAAAGACCGGTACGGAGGGAGGACTCCCAGGATCAACCTGTAAAGGGTACTCTTTTGCACTAACCCCACCAATCTGTCCATAGGAATCCACCATGACGCTATGTACAAAGCTCTAATAAAATACAGATTAGATGACGGTAGTATAGCAAATGGCTTAAGCATCAGAAACTACACTTAAATTATTGGATGTTATCCACACCAGCGCCCTGAGAATTTGTATAGGTGCAGTAAGAACATCCACCCGTGTGCCATCCAAGTAGAGACTGGAGAAATGCCATTGTGCCATGGCAGAAAGAAACTGTCTGTCAACTATTGGATATTGAGAGGTCATGAAGATGATCATCCAACTAAAACAATAATATGGGCATGTTGAGAAAGGCACAAAGTACCAAAGACAAGTTTTTGATGGATAGGAGGAGCAGCAGCAAGAAGCTTAGCAGTGTCTGATATATAGAGCTTATCCCCACTGTAATTTGGCCAATAACTCCTGTGTCTTAAGGAATCAAAAAGTGAACATGGAGTTTCTCCAAGTTAAGGTAAGACAAAAGAACTCTGATCTTGTGAGCGAGTTCTATAAATACACAGATACAAAATATGCAGAGCAGGTGCAAGTCTTTACCAATGGATCTAAAGAACCAGCTGCAAACAAAACAGGATCTGCCCTAGCAGTCCCTAGTCACAATTTTGAAATATACTGTATAAACGCACTTCAAATTGTCTGGCTGTGTATTCAGTTGAATTGTCCATGCACTTGAGCAGTAAAACAAAGGAATGAATATATATATATATATAGCAACATCAATGGGACCAAGAGACTAGGGGAGACACCTACATTCAATTCAGAATAAATTGAGTAGTTTAAAATGGGGGGAAACTGGAGAGAAGAAAATACAATGTCAAGCATAAGAGAGAGAGAGAGCGCGACCTTTACTAAAACCTCCTTTAGGCTAGTTCCGCTTCAGTCTTCAGTCAAACTTTCCACCATTACTGTCCACAGACTAGGCTTTATCTCCATGTTTTATAGGGCTTATATAGATTCTTTTTGTGTTATATTTATTTATTTCTTCAACAATATCCAACAACATAAACTGATTTATGCACATCAGATAACTCACAGGGGTTCTCCTTTACCCTGACAAATTCTCCAGATATGCTATTGTCGAACCAGGTCAAAAAACAGGCAAGGAAGCTGTGGCAAGAACAGATTGCGTGGTAGGATACTGTGGCTGGATGGGAGGGCAAAAATTTCATGATTGTAACGTACGTTTTTGTTATGGTAGAAAGTTCACGCATGGTGTTTTTTAATATTATTGTAACAATGTTTCTAGGTATGTTGCCTTTGGTGTGTTACGTCACCACATTGTTGTTGGTTTGTTGCTTAAACCATTAATCATTTAACAATGTATTCAAATTGGAATAGAGTGTTTCTGCAAATGTGGTACAAGGCTCATAGATGTATTCATTAAACATATTTGGGGTTTAAATAGATTCCATTCAAACCTTTCCTTTGTTACAAAAACCGACTGCACCCCGGTGAATGAGGTTGATGCCATATTTCAAGAGAATGTTTGTTGTTTCTGTCCAGACCTGAGAGCTTGTTTTGAATGACCTTCTATTTAGCTAGAGGATTACAGCTGTTTTCACAGATGTATGTCATTAAAGTCATTTAACTTATACATGCCAGTATAAAGTCAACCAACGCGGAAATATGAATGAGAGTCCAATGTATCACCTTTCCATACTAGTGGTTTTAAACAAATGTTCTGGCTCATGGCTTAGTTCAAATAAAATAAATATTTTCCGAAACATAATGGTCTGATAGACCTACAGGCCGCAGAATTATTTATAAGTGGCCTTCTTGACTACATAATTTAATATGCTAATGATAATAATAAAGTAATCCTTTAGCATTGCAAATCGTTGAGCACCAATTGCACCAGTATTTAACAGATTCTAGGTAATGGTAAAAGTTCTGCAAAGAAAATGTCTAAAGGGCAACTTTCATCTTTACGTTCATTTCCTGAAACACAGCCACAATTCACTCGCCTGCAGGCGTGGTGGCGCCTCCAGGCCAAAAAAGATGATCATTCTCAGCAAGCTTTGGGGGCATTTTTACTCAAAATCTACCTCAGCGCTATCTATCAGTTTACGCCTCTCAGGGGGAGATTTCAAGCTGTGCACAAGCAAATTCCTCTGAAAGTCTGTCAGCTTCTATCATCTTTCAATTTGCTGCCGTTGCAGAGGGTGTTGCATACAAACGGGTTTAACAGGCAGAGAAAAAAACATTCAAGGTTAAATGTGCCTCATAGGTCAAACATTCAGTGAAAGATTAGTTCATTCTATCTAATTTCAATAATACCATGTAATTAGAATTAATTTCACGCATATTGAACGTATTATTAGTACTCAATTAGAGAAACATATTCACATGAATATACAACATATAACATTGAACAAGTTCTACCAAAAGAATGAGTCTTCTGCCTTTGAAGGGAATCATTCCTCGCAGTGTACTATTCGCTTGCATTCTCTTAAATATGGGCTTCAATAACTTCCTTTCAATTATCTTACAAATGGTTTTTGGAATGTACACTTATTCCCACGTGGAGTTGGCTTTTTATTGGGAGAGAGATTGAACAGAAATGGAAAAAAGATAATGACCAAGGATGGCTAGAAATAACACAACTCAGCAGGGAATAAAATTAATTTCAATTTCCTTCTCTTTGGAAAAGTCTGTCTTTAATGTTCTTCTTGGCCTTTTGTCTGACCAACAGAGACAGGGGGCTTCTAGGTTATGTGGAGCCTGAAGCAATGCAGAAAGGGAGAATATGGTGCACAGACTCTCTCTCAAACCTTTAATTGACATATTTAAATGTGTAAGAACGTTTCCAGTTGTAACCTTAGATCCCTGAGGGGAACGAGACGCTGCGTGAAAACGCTGTGGGAACGCCCCTGCGTGAAAACGCTGTGGGAACGCCCCTGCATGACCGCGTCATGAAGCACGTGTGAAATCAGTCCAATGGCGAGCTAGTACTTCATAGACGGGCGCCGCCAGGAGCAGGAAGCTATAAAGATCCCCGAAACACAAGCCCATTCATCTCTGAATGGCCGTATCAAGTGCCACGGGCATGCCGGGAGTATGGCATGAACACGCAGCGTCTCGGTTCCCTCGGGGAACTAAGGTTACATACGTAACCGGAGACGTTCCCTATCAGGGAACTCGAGCTGCGTGAAAACGCTGTCGGAACGCCAATACCCACTCTGCCATATGAGCCAGTGACCGTAGTGTGAAGTCAGGGCGCACATTCTGACGAGAGCACCTGCGCTCCAGGCGTGGAGTTAAGGTCAAGAAGATAAAACCTCAAGAAACGTGTGCGGAGAGGACCAGCCTGCCGCCATACAAACGTTGTGCAGCGACACTTTACCCGACAAGAGAGCTTTAGAAGCCGCCATACCCCTGGTAGAATGGGTCTGGACAGCCAAAGGTGCGGGCTGACCGACCGATTCATAGGCAAGTGAGATGGCCTCAACTACCCACTTGCTCATCCTCTGTTTAGACACCGGGCCCCCAGTGTTGGGTGGTCCGAAACATACGAACAGCTGTTCGGAACGTCTACACAGGGGAGTTCTGTGGACGTATGCGTCTAGAGCCCTAACCGGGCAGAGGAGGTTCAGCTTCACTTGGTCCGACGTCAGGAAAGGAGGAGGACAGAAGGCCTGCAGCATGATTTCTAATTTTAAATGAAAATGAAACAAAAGCTTGTTAATAGTAAAATATTTAAGTCAAAAACTAAATTAAAACGTATTAGCAAGACCAGCTGACGTGGTGAAGTCATCAAGTCAGCTGCTGTTCCAATTGCGGAAATGTCCGTTCTCCCGAAACTGCGAGTCAGGACTCCAGAGTCTGTCTCCGGAGGTTATTCTTGTGGGAACGCAAGTCCGTTCTCGCCGTCTCAGGTATTGAGAACGGGCCAGAGACACACACACAAATACCCTGGCAGAGGCCCTGGGGCCCACGTGACTCAGCCCCACACACGGTTTGAAGGTCACAGATCTCGTTGAGCATTTGAAAATGCTGCACATATCTCTGCATCTTAATTTGGAATGTGAAAAAAGCAGATATTAATAGTGTTTTCAATATATGTACTTTACAATGTTAGACAAAAGCCCCTGTGTAGATATATTCTGAACATAAATCTCTACTCGGCAAAAGGTCATAAAAACAATGGTGTAAAATGAAGGTTTATAGTGCTAATTATCACCTGACTCTGGACAATAATAGCTGGTTGTGACATTCTTTCCGCCTAGTGAAAAAAACACAGATGGTGCTTTAAAGGGTCAATTCAATATTTTAAATTACTTTGTTTATTGAGTCTATTAAGGTCAATGATATGTGTATCATCCAGTGTAGAGGAAGGCCACCACAGATGGAAGTTGCTACACAGGCTTGTGTTTGTTCTCTCTGTGGCAAACCGAAAGCACCTTTGGGGGAAGCACTATACGTTGATGGAGAGGAGTTGCCAACACAAGCTATAGTTTGGGGTTTCTGGCAGTACAGGTATGGCTTCATTCTCTGCTGATTTAGTCAATAACACACTAAAATCATAGGAATATAAGTCTAGGTTTTAAATGACAAAAGCAGAGAGAGTGCTTGCCACGCGTAAAAGCATTTTCATTTACAGCCTGTGCAGACAACACTGGTTCACTGCTTACGACCACATTTAGCAAGACCCTTAAAGTAATAATAAAGCAAAAATGTAATACAATCAGACCATTGGAAAAACAACCCTTGATTGTGGTGCCTTTTGTAATGTTCTTCTCACCAGGGGCAGCTGGTCTGTCTGCCTGCCATCATGTTTCCACCCGTCAACTTGTTATTGTGCATTCATCTGCTTCTTTGTTGCGTCACAGGATCAAGTTTTGTGGTTTCATTTCTTTTTGGATGCAGACTCATCAACCTCACATAGGTATTCCAGGCAGCGTAGGCCTGGCTGCTATTATTATGATCAATGTGTTTACCCCAGATTTATTTCTTTCTCCTTGATTAAAGTTCATTGCTCCAGATGTTTCTTTAAAAACAATTTACCCACAGCTGGAGAACTTTACTGTGGAGTGGAGGGCAAATGTGTTTTCAAATGTATGTATCCCAGAGCGACAAAAGAACTGTAGTGATTAATTATTAATGTCACGGTTTGGTTCTGCTTCCGGTTTTATTTTGTAGTTTTATGTCTCTTGTGTCCCTGGCTTAGCTTCACTTCCTGCCTTGTCCTGTGATTGTTTCCACCTGTGTCCAATCATCTACACCTCCCTAGTGTATTTAAGCCCTGTGTGCTTGTTGCGTTGGAATGCTAAAAGCTGAAATTCATTTCAGAAAGTTGCTTAAAATACAGAAATTAAAAAATTAATTCTAAACATTGCTGAAAGAATAAAAATAGGACAAGGCGAAAATAATTTAAAAATTGCTGAAAATATATCGCACAATATTTTTTAGTTCCAAATTCCTATGGCAAATGTTTTGCTCTGTGGATCAACTGTGTTCTACTAGTTCTAGGGTTGTGAATAAGGTTTCTTAAGAATATTGAATATGGCGAATACAAAGGTTTACAAAAGGTTAATTAATCAGCATGATGAGTTATTTTGTATGCGTAATTACTGTATACTATGATTTTACTGGTCTGGTCCGCTTGAGATCAAAGTGGGCAGTACCTCAAACAAGTTTGACAGCATGTAATGTTTGCAGGTGATTCAACAGTGTTAAAGTAAAGGTAACTTCTTACCTTTCAAACCAAATACTGTTTTAATTGTGAAAGTTAAAATTTCTTTAACCTAAGTCGTTAAAAAAACGCTAACGCCGGTGAATGTGCTTTTTGCTGGTATCGCCCTAATCTGGTTGGACCTCCATTGTTTTTATAAACGTTGTTTTTCCCGGAGATTAAACATTGGTTTGAAGGGTCGCCAAAATGACCAACATTGCTGTCAACATATCCGGGACCACAAATTTGGCCTTCAAAATAAAATGTCCTGCTTCAACACCTCCAAATAGTGCCATATTAGCTCTTTCATCATTGCCCAAGCATCTCCCAAGTGTTCTTACTACTTCTGCTCATCAAAGTAACTTTCCTGTAGTAATTATACATTACTAAATACAGTGTAATAGTAAATGTTTATTAATCAGTATATTCTTGACCTGTATGAATTAACATTTCTTAGGTTTTGATGGTGAACTGCCAAAATAAATCCACCATCCACCGCAAAAGATTGCTGAGAAGCTAAGTCACTGCGGTATTCGGAAACCTAATTGACGCGCTGCTATTTTACCATGAGGGCTCTCTCTTCCCACACCTCCTCGCGATCCTCTGTCCGCACTGGTGTGCCCAGTCGGTAGGTGAGCAGCTGATGCGCCGATCATCACACAAAGTCTGTGCCATTGCTCTTTTCCTTGCGTCCCCCACCAAACGCAAGTTAAACTTTGAACTTCAGCAGTTAATGTCGACCATTCAGACAGTTTTTGACTTTGATTGTAGAAGCTAAGCCAATGCTTTAAGGCACTGAGGTATTTTAACAGGAAACCTAATTCACACACTGCTATTTAACCATGAGGGATGAATGAGAGTAAAGGATGTAGGACAACCTTGCGAGGCAAACATTCAGATTTTGGACTATATAGAACAGAGTTAAACACAATGGTTAATTATGCATGCTATGTTATGTTTACATTAAGAGATTTAAGCCACATGTGTCAAACTCAAAGCCAAATCCGGCCCGCCGCCGGGTTACAGCTGCGCCGTCAGCAAACCGTCGGTCATATTGCCAGCGCACCGCCCCCCTCAGCCGAACCGGTGGCCGGAGTTCGGTCGAACTGGGCAGTATCTGGCCTGAACTTGAAATGAGTTTGACACCCCTGCTTTAGGTGTGATCATTGAATGTAATGCGGTATTAAGTGAATAGGGATTGGTCAGGTCAGTGAGGGATTTTAGATTAAACTATCTATACTATTAGGGAGGAGCTGGGCTCGAATGTGCAGCCAATCACATACAACTGCAGCACAAGGGACATGCTCACTTCGGAGATTGGAAGAGCTGAGCTGGAGGAGCAGACAGAAACCTCCTGTGAACCAATATTGATGGTCATATGGAGACTGGACGAGGGGGCATCTCTATTTTGCAAAATAATATTATACTGTTGATACTGTATTGCTTATACTTCTGTTAGTTATGACCCCCAAACAGTAGACCCTCCTCCCCCCCGACAACGCCAATGAAAACAACAAACAGGATTGGTAACAGGGCGCAGCCCTGGCCAAGGCCAACCCCCACTGTAAATGCCACCGACTTACTCCCGAGATCATTAACACAGCTCTCGCTTTGGGCGTACTGGGATTAATTGGCCCAAAGTAGGGACCTAATGAATCTGTTCCTGCTTTGCTTTGACAAATGGCACTTAAGTCAGTGAGAAAATATATAATCTTGGGATTAGTCAATACTCGTTTAATCAGAGTTGAATTGTGAGATGGCTAGTGTCAAGTATTATCTACAAGGAAACCAAATGTGTCCCTATAATTTATTTTCACATCAATGCACTAGTGTTCATCAAGATGAATTGATAACTTATTGACATGGATGTAAATTGATTTTTCTACATCTATTGTGTCACTGACTTGCCAAGCATAAAATGGTGAATGTTTCTGACTGAACAAGCAATTCCAATATTCAAAAGCTGTGTTTAGTTTGAAGAAATCAAGGAAGTTGTGTTTTTCCAGAGTTTCTGGGGCGGTAGACATGCCAGATACCCAAATTAACACGTAGAAGCACTAAAAAAGTGGAATTTTCATTAAATGTTCCTTTTAATATATATTGTGTTTGGTTGAGGGCGTGTGGAGGTGTAAAGAGTGTGATAAGTATGGTTATCATCCTCCTCTTCACAATATCAAAACTCTAGAGCGAGAACGAGTTTTAAATCCCTCGCTTGGCAGATGGCAAAGCACAATTCAGGTTGTTGTGGCAAATAATCTTGGAGCTCAAAGTATAGCTGTTGATTTTGCACAGGAACAAGAACAGACACCCAAACACCAGGTACAGACTGGTGCATTCATTAGCAGGGTAAAATAACTAATAAAATGATTATTACTACTATGGAAGTAAATCTGTGTCAACACCTGATGACACAGGCTTGTCGGCCAGCATGGTGACCGGATTGTAGCCATGTCCAATAATAACGGGTGTAGCGGCAAAAACAGTTGAGTTTTTTCCTTTAAACCCTTAGATCCTATTCCTGTGTTCTTCTTGATTTTACCACCATGAGGAAAGCAGGAAAGCAATGTCAAGACTCGCAGTTCTGTCCAATAATTCAAATGAAAAAGGGAGTTTGACCATCAATGTTGCCGGTTTATTGTACAAAAAAAAGGTCGTCACAAAACAAAATCACTATGACAAGCTGAACGGGCCTAAAACGGAGACAGCCTAGTTCACAGCCTCAGCCCTGAGGTCAATGACGGAATTTGCGCCCGCCTTCCTCCCGTCATGCGTGTCCGTCGGTCCTTTCAAGGGTGGCGCCGTCACCACCTACAGAGGGCGCACACTTGCGATTCCACAAAAGAGGAAATATATATAAATCATTCAAAATACAAAAACTTAAATGCGGCTCCTACAACGGGGCTTTAACTGTTCTTGTGCCATCAGTGTGGCCACGTTTGAAGAAATACATAAAAGAACATATAATGTTCACCCTGAACTAAAACGTTTTCTTGCCACTGACAATGGACAATCAGACAACATCTGCCGCTGTCGGGGGAAAACAAACAAACAAACAAACACGCACGCGTAGCCAAACCAGTAGGTTCAAAAACCAGTAGGCACGTAACACCGTCATTGAAAAATGGGTTCTCGTTTCAGACTTTATGAGCAAAAACAGGATCCCTTTGTGTTAATTTCTAAAGCCTCGCATTAAGACATACATCCCTTTATTTAAGACGCTGCGCTATTTGCAGGTCGCTGTGTTGTGCCAGATAAAAACATTTACCCATGGTCATGAAGAAACTAATTTAACGTTACATGGACTTTGCATGCCGCTAAATACCCATCTGAGATCGACTTGTCCCGCTCTGAAACATGATCCTTCCACCGACCACTCGGCGTTAATGCATGTCCTGTCAGGGTTATGCATCTGCACCCTCCGCTAGAGCCGCTGCCCCCCTCCCCACTACGCTGCAGCGGCTCATATTCGCTCTTCAAGCGCGTTCCTGGTTTCGAAACTCCGCCAATCGCTCCTAACAGCTCGTCGAAGGATCTCACAGTCATTAAATTAATTCAAAACTATATATATATAAGGACACACGATGGCTCTCCCAACATGAAGCAGTAAAAAAACAATTAGAAAACATAACTGCTGTTCTGGGTGCCTTGGCAAAGCAAGTAGAGACACGCAAATGTCCTACTGGTTAAGGGACTGTATTCATTCCTTGCCACCTATCGCTTCACAGACAGCAGTACTAGCCAAGATTTCAATCAAAGGCATGATGTGGCGTTGGCTGACTTTATAGATGTAACTTCCACTTGAATTCATACTAATAGATTACTGACATGTTCATTTAAACGGGCAATGGATCCATACTTAGAATGCTCATCCCGAGAGACATTTCCTTGAGGTAGGAGTCGTAGCTGCATTTGGGATGCTCTGTCCACAGGCAGCTATGCTTCCTGACAACACTCCACACAAAACTGCATGTACTGATGGAGCTTTGTTCCTGTGTTGATTCCTTGCGGAATGGACCTCTTTCAACGAGCCTAGCTACGAAGCATCAGCTAATGATTTCATAACATTTAAGGTCATCCAAGTTTGTAAAAACTGCCATAGAAATCATTAATGTCTCAAAAGTTACTGTGGATGTTTTTAAACACTGGTATATTTGAAGTTCACCTTAATAAGTGTGTGTCAAGCAAAGAGTAACATTCAGAAATGGGATGATGGTTGCTCATGGGTCTACACGTGGGTTGTCTGACTTTGAGAGAGATTTGTCAGATTTGAACTAGTTTGCGTTTTAGCTGTTGTGGCTGCTAGTGCCACCAGAAGTAATAACAACGGCTTAACCTAACTTACATTGGATCAAATCCAAACAGCTCCTCTCTTGGCACAAAAGGTCAGACTTTACTACTCCTTTAAGTATTTGTCAACATCAGCATCTAAGCGTTTCTTGTAAGTTAAACGATTAGTTATGTGATTTATTACCTTATTGTTTGTGTACTTATAGTGCTTTAAATGGTGTGGTCTCAAGGAATTGTGGGGCGGAGAATTTGAACATATCTTAGTGGCCACTCAGATACTCCCAGGTAATTCCACTCACTTAGGATCCTTCTTCAGCAAAAAATGTTGACAGTGATTTTCCTTCCTCTGAACAAGTCTAATCCATTGCAAAATCTAAGGAAAAAAAAGGGTGCTAGGTGCTGACTAGCTAGTGTCTAAGCTAATTTTAACATTGAAGTCTATATTGAAATGCTAATCCCAATTAGCATACATTGCTACGAAAAAAAGTTATACTGAACTAGTTAACAAACAATACGACTTAGTGCATATTTACATGCTACATACAGAACACTTGCACAAACTTACGTTATCAAAGGCTGCCAAAGAGTAAAAGTTAAACATTTTCTGCATGTTATCCCAGTAGAATCACAAAGGGTCTAACTATGGTGAGGGCAGGCCAAGTCATTTGTAAACGGTTTATATAGCTGTTGGTAGATGTGGTTTATGTAGTTTAAATATGCCGAATTGTGATTTAAGTTTTGATTTCCATTGTATGAGGCAATAAATTGAGTAGCTTATTCCAAAGAAATTATAACATTTTTGGGTCTTAAAAAGCATTACATTTTACTTTTAAAATGGTGCAAGAACCCTGTATGCATACCATGATTGACTTTTTTGTAGAGCATGTCGAAGAGCACCTGTGTGCCAACTTTCGAGTTTATTGGACATCGGTGGCGGAAACTGACCTAGTGTGGTCTTTTTTTAATTTCTAGAGGGCGCTATAGAGACATTTCTTTTATACACAAATGTAAGACCCAAAAATGATCAAATTTTTGGATATAATGAATAATAATAATTCCTTGAAATACAATAGGTTGAACACGGTAATGCTGACAGTGATTATATTCATGTTACGTTGTTCGTTCTGGCTTGATCTACTTTGGTGCTTTGTTCAGAGTAAAAAAATCACCGCTTGATGATGACAGATTTCTCTACCTGTCTTGATCAAATCAGAGTCAAAAGCCATGTAGTGCAATGTAACAATAAAATAAGTCTTTACATTGAATGTGCTAAATAAGAATTAGACATGGGGGAGTTAGTCAACCGTAAAACAAATGTATACAGTAGTATACTGCAACTTTAAACAGTAGCGTGCTGAAGTGTTTTCTTCAAACGTTGCTCAATTTGACAGTATTCAACTCACTGTTAAGATTTTCTTGTAATTTTACAGTAATTTGTTACAGTGTGAGCTAACAACTACCATGAAATTTGTTGACAAAGACACGGTGCTTTAATTTTCATGCCTAACAATGTTGGATTTCATCCCATTTACATCGGCTCGTTGGTCTAGGGGTATTGTTCTGCCCCATATTTACCTGCGTTGCATTAAGCACTGCTAAGTGGCCTAAAATCTAATTGCATTTCTTCTTAGATTTGTCCCTCCTCTTACCAAAATTATAGCAGGTGTAAACACTGAAGCCCTGAACACACCCTAATCTTTTCATAATTGTTTGAAGAATATGGGGCACTGAATAAATTATTCATGCGCTGGTTGAGTTAACCTTGGGAAAATTTTATGGACAATTACATTTTGATGATAACCATTTCATTCATTTCAAAATACTATGACAAAGCTGGCTTGCCTTAGTAAAATAACAGTTTGCCCTAAAATAAGTAAATTTGTGATAAATATTAACGGGACGCAACAGGGGGTGTGTCTGAAACTGTCAAACCAGCACCGTATGTGCATACATACTGGTATGACTTCAAAGCAAAAAACACGGACCTACATTAAAAAGAGAGAAAAAAAATCCACCATGTTATACTACCTGATATCATATTTTATTTAAAAACTCCACACAAGTTGAACTAACTCTCATATTACTAAAAACAAGATAAGGTTAAGAATTCTGGATGCTCGGTTTCTCCCCTGTGACGCACGCAGCTCACGCTTCTTCAAAACGTCATGTTTTATGCATCAGAGTCTGGAAAACAAACAAGATCTAAAGTGCGGGAAAAAAACACCCCCCAAAAAAAAAGAACGGGAGAATGAGAGTAGCTCGGAGATACCCGCAAGTAGGCAGAAATCAAAACTGTCACCTCCCCAGACTTGTGAGACTGAACAAACTTCTTTACGAATGTTCCGCCGTGCTCAGGGAGGATTCCTAGAAAGGTGACAGACTAGCTTCTCTCAGCCTCCTCCCTACCCCTAATAGGTGTAAACATGTCAATCATACCTGATTGTAATTTGTAAACAGCACCAAGAATTCCTGTTTTAGGAGTTCTTTAATAACTCCGCTGTCTCACCTGCAAGGTTACAGCTGGATCGAAGACCTGAGGGAGAGGGATTGAGTCAGGTAATTGTCAGCGGCCGAGGTTAAGAAAATGTTTTGCCGACGTCACCTAGGTAAGATAGGAACTCAAAAATAGCTATAACTAAAACAAGGTTCTTTTTTATTTGGGGGAGAGCAGTGAAACAATGACACAAGAGACACGGGCGGGAATACTAATAGACAATTGATTATTTTAGTACAATAATCGGAAAAGCTAAAATAGTTCATCCATTTTCAACACCGCAAAATCCAACACTTAGCGAATCCACTGTTTCCGACGTCTTCAACTTCTGATCGGTGCTCCGTCTAGGCACAAGAAACAAGGCCCAGTACAAGGCCCAAAAACAACTGTTTCCTGATTAACCGCACACCTACAATTAAGGGAACAGTTGGCAGGACCCAATCTAGCAGCCAGAGCCGTAACCCAGAGTACGCTCCTCCCCCAACGCAGGCGTAACAGAGATCATCTTACAGGCCCAGAACGTGGAGAAGTTTCCTCTTACACATGTGCCGCTACTCTTCAGGGGTCCACGCCAACTGCCCACTGCCTCTGCCAGACTCTGCCTCTTTTCCTCCCTTCTTTCGTCTCCAATCTTCCTGTTAAAAAGGAAAAGTCCCACCCCTAGCATTTTTCATTTGTCGATTGGCCATAAGCCACTGATTGGGTGGGTAGCATGTCACTGGGGAGGAATATTAATTGGTAAAAGTACAACGCAAATTAAAACAACTCAAAATACACAATAAGCTTATGTATTTATTTTCACTTTTTTACATCAGTAGCTTTGTGGAAGCACGGCATAGCGAAACAAGAATATCATTGTACAGAGCAGTTGATTGCGTGCCATCGATAAAAACGACTAATTAATGTTTTATGAATCATTGAAAGCATTTCACTTAGTCCAAGTGGATTGGGTTGGTGTGTGTTTGTATGTATGTGTGTGGGTCTACTGTACAGGTGTTTTTGTTTGTGTGGGTGGTACTAGAATACATCTCTATCAGTGTTCAGACCTATAACAAATGGGCAAATCTGAAGGTCAACTCGAATAGCTAACAGCTCTTCTCTGCACCCCTTCTATGAATCCATAACAAGTTGTAAGTCCAGCTTGTGGCATCTCTCTAATAGTGCAATCTATTCACCCTCATAAATAATGTAGGCGAAAGACTTATGATTCCATTGCAGCACCGAAATGCGCTTTCAAGGCCATTCCTTAACTGAGTAAAGAGGAGATAATATTAGATATTTACAAATGGATAATGTTTAATTGTCCTCAAAGAGAGGGTGTTTTTTTTTTACTGAGAACCCTTTGCCGATTTAAGGTAATGACAGATTAATCGTTTGTATTTTTACCCATTTCTTGGGATAGCAGTCCTAAAAGGGAAGAGATTCACCAGCCACCGTGTCAACACAGCAACCCTCCATGTCGTTCTTAATAAAACACTCCTCGACACTAACAATGGCCCTTTCTCAATATGCGTTCTTGTGAGGACTTTTGTTCTCGTGGACTCGTGAAACGTCATCAGTCGCAGCCCGAGTACTGTTCCAATTCTAAAGTCCGCATCTGGCCGAGAACGGTCATAATACCCGGATGTGACTCGCCCCGCCCATTTTACCGGGCATGCATCGGAGCAGGCTCGTCTGTTCTTGTGAGAGCCAAATATCCCAGAATGCTTTTCACCTCAGCAACAGGCAACAACGACGGATGAAAATAAACACAACTTCTTGTCGAAGTTTTTAAATACTGCTTTATTTAAGTAACGTAATGTAATTTTATGACTGAAGTTAGTTTTGTATAATTTATTTTTTGTTACTGTATACAACCTCCTCCTCCTAAAATGATAAAGCTAATTTTTTTATGACTGATTATATATGCTCAATATTATATAGCATTTCTCATTTTAAATGAAAATAAAATATATAATATAAAATAAGTAAAATATTTAAGTCAAAACTAAATTAAAACCTATTAGCAAGACCAGCTGACGTGGTGACGTCACCAAGTCAGCTGCTGTTCCAATTGCGGAAATGACCGTTCTCCGTTCTCCCGAACCTGCGAGTCAGGACTCCAGAGTCTATTCTCGCGGGAATGTCAGTCCGTTCTCGCCGTCTCAGGTATTGAGAAAGGGCCAATATGAAAACAACGTAGTGCTGCTTCATTTTAAATGATTTTGACAAAATACAAAGTCTGCTTACCTCCGTGTCGCAATGTTATTTGATAAGTTACAGACTGATTTCCCTGCATGGCTCTAGAAGGGTCTCGAGCCTCTGCAGTTTATCCCACTCTGCTGCGGTCGGCAAAACGAGTTTGTGCTCCTGATGGTCCAGGGCTGCGAGGACCAGACATGTCAACCCTCCCGATTTTCAAAGCCCCTCCCGAAAATCTCCCGGACCGACCTCTCTCCCGAATTTCTCCCGATTTCCACCCGAACAACAATACTGCTACACCATCAGTCACTGGGCGTGCCGTTTTCAGACCGAACAATAATAAAGGTTACACCTTGAAGTCGAGCGCGGTGACTAGAACGGAAAAAGATCAGACTGGCGCTGCAAATAAAACCGCTAGCACCCCCCCAGGTGGCAGTAATGTTTGTATAGGATGAAGTGCATTTCCTAGAGGAAGGGGTACTTTCCGGACCTGAATAATTTGTCACACTGCGCATGCGTGAAATGTGTTAAAAAAATTGACGTAATTAACAACAAACAACTAATTAACGTTGTTAACGCGCTATTTTTGACAGCCCTAATATTTTTACTTTACTTTTTACTTTTATTTCTGCTTGCAATACAAGAAATTTGCTCTCAAAACATTTTTTTTGTTTGCATAAAGACACAAATCTACCTTCTCATAAACCTACAGGAATTGGCAGAAGGTCCTACACACAAGATAGAGGTATGCTGCATGTTTACAGACTAGCAATAGTGAACATGCTGGACAAATTTAACGGCCAGATCTGTAAGAAGAGTGTTGCATGTGAACAGTAGATGTTTATAAGATGGATAGGTCCGTGGGTCAACCAGAAGACAGTGAAAGGTTGAAAAGCCCGAGGTAATTGTTAAAGATATTAGGTATTGTGACGAGCACTCAGGATTCATCAGCGTCGTCCTGGAAACACACCAGGAACACCTGCATGCCCTTGTCATCCGGCTGATCAGCCCCAGCTGCAGTTCATCAAACAGCTACATAAGCTACATGGGTTTGACCAGAGGGAGGGAAACCTCTCCAGGAGACAGAACTCTAACGCCTGTTCTCTATCTTTTCTCCAGAAAGCAGTGGGTGACCGATCAGCCTCTCGGGAACACAGCCCATATTCACGGCAACACAAGGAGAAAGCACGCACTTCAGCGGAGCACCCATCCCAAGCCTTTACTGGGTTTCGCTATCACTTTGTAAATAAACAACCCTCCGGGCACTTTGTTTGAGCTATCCTTGTCGTGTGATTCTTCACGATGTGACACTGGTGGAGAATGCGGGCAAGAGAGTGAAGAATCACCGGCAAACGGATATAAAAAAAAAAAAAACCCGGCTCTGCCATAGAAGCGCGCTCCTTCCCAAACATGGACGAAGTTCTCAACCGGCTCACCAAGTTTGTATCCGCCAGCAACAAATAGTTGAGCACCTCGCCACAGGCCAGAGTGAGAGCCAGCTGGAACTCGCAGTGCTGCGGGCTGCTCAACACATTCCGCTGCCGAACTCCCGGGCACAAGCCGCCACAGGGCACATACTTTTCTCTCCTACTACGATGACGTGAAGCGGGAAATTTTGGCCCTGCTAGGGTTGTCCCCAATATGTGCTGCTCAGTACCAGCCCGTCTCCAGGCCGCTGAACTCACGCGGTTTGCAAAGCATTGACTACTCGAGGGGACCCAACGTCCGGTCAGGTGGTGGAACGCGTTGGCTTATGTCAATGCAAATTTCTATTGTTAGATGTCCATCTCCTAGCCCTTTAATCTCATCGATTTAAGGCTTATTTTCACAGATAAGACTGTGATGATAGGTCACAGTGAATATTCAGAGTTTTTGACAAACTTTGTTGCTATGACGACACCATCTTAGCATGAAAGTTCAAGAATATCTTCTGAGCCTTGGCAAACTCAAAAACTCTTGAAAAGCTCTGAGTGTCCTAAGTGATGACTTTTACAGACCTGATGTGGAGATTTGGATCAAAAGTGAAAAATTTACTCCATAGCGCCCCCCTGGAAGTTTTCGACGAAGCAGTGCCGGCACCCTGTTTGACCTACGAGTGCGGTGATTTTTGAACAAATGTATTACAGGGAGACTTAAAAAAGTCTCTCAGGACCCTGCTGTAAAACACACAGGAAGTCAGTTATAATTTTTTTGGTGTGAATATTCCCTCTATTTCTGCACTTCACATTTATTGCATCAAAATTGTATTGACGAAAAACGTTATTAAATTGACTACGATAACTTTTAGTCTTATTATATGATATACTGATTCAAATGGATCAAATCGAGCCCAGGTAGACAAGTTATCAACCTGAATGGACAATCCATTGACAACATTGCTGGAATCTCTTCTGCCTTAAGATTGCAATATTCCTTTTAGCTGAAAGTACATTAACTGATTCAATTTGAATTTACCAATATATATAATGCCCTGTCTCCTCCGCGGGACAAACCAGACTAGAGGCACCGTGATGGTTTTAAGGGTTTTGTCCGGTTTAATAGGGAATTGAGGTGAGCTCATTGGGAGGGGGGAGATAACAGGGTTGTTAAGCCGACTCAACGCATGTGATGAACTTTATTCATTTGAGGCATTCAATAAATAATTAATGTTAATGTTGTGTGATTGTCATGTTAAAGTATGTTTAATTGTATCCTGTAACCGAAAATAATGAATCAGGTGACACCCCTGCATGTTTTGGTTGGGACCATGGGGGTGGGGTTACAGGGTTAAAAGCATGCTGGGTAGGCCTGATGCGGGGTTGCTTTTCTTTTTGGGATTGAATGCTGGGACCTAAGGGAAGTAGGTGCAACAGAGTTGGGGAGCTAAGCGTAATATAGGTTTTTGTTGTTGTTTGTCTAATAGAATGCTCTTGCATATTCTGGACTTATTCTCACCTTGTTTTCCACTGTTTTGCCCGGGCTAAATTAAAAACTTTGCACTTCAGTGCTATTGTGGTTGAGCCATCATTTTTTCGAACGATTACCGAACCCGGAAGAAGCCTTTTACCACAGGTACGTTGCAGCAGCTTGTCATAGCGGGTCCAGGTTAATCTCTGCATTGTTTGCAGCTCGACCTAACGATGCTACTAGTTCAGACGCCACCTCACAGTTGGCTACAACAAGTTTCATTTCATCGCCAGACACCCAAAAGGCAGAGGTACTGTGGGTTCTCCATACTGTGACGAGGCACAATTCATTTAAATCTAATTAGGACATACGTGACATCTTTGCTGCCATGTTCCCTGATTCGCAGCTTGCAAAGTCATTCACCTGTGCTGAAAATAATATGTCACCAAATATGGCATAGCTTCATCAAGAAGGAGCCATCGTGCAGCGTTAGCGAGAAGCCATATGTCGTTATGTTTGACGAAAGTTTGAATAAAACGACAAAGAACAAACAAATGGACCTTCATTTGCGGTTCTGGACTACTGATGATGAGACTACGTCGTCTCCCACTACTCCCCGCTACTATGGGTCGGTGTTCATGGGTCACTCCAGAGCCGAGGACATGTTGGGTCAATTCAATGTAAGTAACGTTTACGACTGTGTCTGAAATCGCATACTATTATTCATACTAAGAATGATGTAAAATTGAGTAATGTTAGTGTGGTTTAAAGCTCATATGCTAGTGGTGTAAACACCAACATTCCCCCAGTGCTCAGTGTTCCCACTCCAGGCAGAGGACTGGTTATGTGCTCCAGTCAGATCACACATGGTCACTTTGACAATTTAACAGGTAACAAGACGTTAGCTCAGAGTTTAAGGTTTATATAGCTGTTGGTAGATGTGGTTTATGTAGTTTAAATATGCCGAATTGTGATTTAAGTTTTGATTTTCATTGTATGAGGCAATAAATTGAGTAGTAATAATAGTAATAATAAGCTATTGATATTTATCAATATATATTTAAAAATGCCTGCTGGGAAGCCACTTAAACATAATGACTGACTGTGTATGTGTGTTCGTCCATTCTTCCACCTCATTAGGGATCTGTGTTGTCTCTATATTCGAGTGTTATACATCTGTATGAGTGTGAGGCCTGAATGCCCATGCTGAATCGACATCAAACCTTGTTGGATTACTGGATGGTTCAATCAAACTGCTGTTGCTAAATGGGAGTGTTTTTGCATTGGATTTTTATCAGCAGTTAGAACTAGTTACCTTGCTGTGACAATGGAGTCCATCGGGAAACACTGTCCGACTGTCAGTAAAGAGCCATGTTTCATCAGTCAAGTGGTAATACTTGTTGGTGATGTGGGGGGCCTAAATAAATGGAGGCTGATGAAATTTCAGAATAAGTAATTTATATAATTCCTTAGCAGTAATTTTAAAAAGGGAACCGTTAAGGAGAGTTAACATAAGCTCTAGTTTTACTGCGCTAAGCGGTCTGGGCGTGTTTTGTTCTGAGTTTGTATCGCTACGGTCGAAATGCATATATTGTAAGTCGCTTTGGATAAAAGCGTCAGCTAAATGACATGTAATGTTCAGATCTTTAATAGTTTGATTTCACTTAATGAACGCTGACTTTGAGTCGCTCAGACTATTTTATTCAAGATCTGTATTTTGTTTCAACCCTTTCCGAAAAGTTTCCACGCCAACAGGTGACATCGCTGGGACGGCGTCCACTTCATACAAAAGACATAAGACAAAAAGGACAGAACGGGAATAAAGCGCGGCTAAGGAAAAGACTTTGAACGGAAGGAAGGCGGGCCAGAAGGCAGCTAAAGATGAGAGGCATGATTGAAAAGGAACAATTAAGCTTTGTTCCCTGCTGACAACAATGGTGCTATTAACTCTGGAAACAATCCCCTCGCACACACACACTGTCTACCCTGATGTGTCAGACTTCAACAACCTACTGGGACAAAGCTGCTATTAAATGCCTGAGCTCTGTTGTTGCTTCCTTTTTCATCTGCGACTGCCTGTCTGTCTTTGTGCTTGTCGTCCTACTCCTTCATTGTACCTCCAACGCTGACGCTTTCCATGGTCCTTTCTTCCTCTGTCCCAAGTCACATCTGTATAGCAGTTGTCAGTCTGTCAGTATTATCCCATGTGAAACGCTTTTTGCTACCTCAGGTTGTCGGATGTTGGAGTTGATTTTATGTGAAGAAGGTTGTTGATGTAAGACAAAATTAAACAGGTTATAAATGACTTATTTATGGGTTTGGTCAGCGAAGTATTCTGATGATTTCTTTATGGAATTTTACTTGATAATGAACAATAATATTTTAATATATACCATTTTTTAAATATAAAATACTCATTAAAAAAGCAGTCTTGTTCATAAGTCTTTGATTTAAAGTGTTGTGAGTTTTGATGAACAATTCATTCAATTTTGACCACATCAGAGCAGAAGAAGCATGACTGCCTTTTTTCATCTACGTAATATATCGAAAATCAGGAACTTCCTGTATCAAAGTGATGCAGAAAAACTAGTCCATGCATTTGTTACTTCTAGACTGGATTACTGTAATTCTTATCAGGCTGCTCTTGTAAATCGCTTAAACCTCTCCAGTTGATTCAGAATGCTGCAGCACGTGTATTAACAAGAACCAAGAAATGGGATCATATAACTCCTGTATTAACTTCTCTGAACTGGCTTCCTGTTAAATCAAGAATAGAATTTAAGGTACTTCTCCTCACCTACAAGGCACTTGCGGGTGAGGCACCGTCTTATCTTAAAGAGCTTGTTACACCGTATTGCCCTACAAGGCATCTGCGCTCCGTAGATGCTGGGCTACTTGTGGTTCCTAGAGTTTTAAAAAGTAGGATGGGGGCCAGAGCTTTAAGGTTATCAAGCTCCTCTTTTGTGGAACAAGCTTCCACTTTCAGTCCGGGGGGCAGACTCGGTCAGCTCATTTAAGATAAAGCTTAAAACGTTCCTCTTTGATATTGCTTATAGTTAGGGCTGGCTCAGGTTAGCCTGGACCAGCCCTTAGTTAAGCTGCTCTAGGCTTAGACTGCCGGGGGACTTCTTCGGACACACCGAGCCCCACTCTCACACTCTCTCCTTCCACAATCATCCATGTTTTATTAATGTACATTAATGAGTTCTTTGTGCTTTCTCGCCTAGCAGGTCTCCGTGAATCAGTTTCGTGCGGACCCCGGTTCTGACACCTGCTGCTGCCATCATCATTACTTTAAATATGATTCATATTACTGTCATCATAAACCAACATCTTTCTGCTCTCCCTCCCGACAGAAGCCTCTGTGGATGGTGGTTCGATCTGATGGTGGTTGTCCCTGCAGTGGTCCTGCCTTACACTTGTTCTGCTACTTGCAATTACTTGTATACTTTCTGTTAGAGGAATTCAATGTATTGTACATAAAAGTACAAATCTGTGACTGCAAATCTGCGACTGTCCGTCCGTCCGTCCTTCCTCGCCAAATCAGTCAAGATGCCACTCACCACAGCAGTTACTTTCAATTATTATTAATTTAAAAGTCAGTTATTCATAGGCTTTGAACAAACTATTCCGGAGAGGGACAGAATTCGCAGTCTATCCATCCCAGGGGAGGGATCCTTCTTTGTATCTCTCTAAAGGTTTCTTCCCTTTATTCTCCCCATCGAATGCAGGTTCCTGAGTGGTTTCTAACTCACCATGGAAACATATGGACATTCACACAATTTAACGTACTTCTGTTTATATCGTTAATTGCTGGTATGTCTTATTTTACTTATTATATTTCATTCTCATATTCTACTAATTCACCAAGTGAAATTCCTCAATGTGTAACATGTGGCAATAAATAGCTTCTGATATACACACCATTGGTCTCACTGAGGGTGGGGAGTTGATCGGTGTTGGCTACTTTTTTTATACGCCCGTACATGGCGCTTGTAGAGACCTACCAAACAGGATTTCAAAAGGGCAGTCCTCAACTGATCAGTGAACAACATCCACTTTAATGCTTTGTTAGACAAAAATAGTAACGTAATTTCAACATTCAAACCAACTCCTCTGCAACCTTCAAACAACCCAAGCCGAGCAAGGACAAGCAAGTGATATTTCCCTTCTCCCAGTTTTCAAGCTAAGCTGGTCTTATCAACTCACAACTCCTGTTGATGTCCTAATGCTGGGTTCACACCAAAATCAAAGCAAATCAATTTGTTCTATGTACAAATACAATCAAATCCTTTTCAGTTTCCTCTAGCTACCAGTGCTAAGCCTATGCAGGTCACGTGAAAAAGGATCCAAAGACTCGTACTCGGCAGACGAACTAATCGTTGATCCAAAGACATGGTCGGGAGGCATTTCGTTCATCGGTCGAGTACGAGTCTTAGGATCCTCGCAAACACCGCTGACGGGCATCTTTCTCTCCAACGTGCGCTCACTGAGCAACAATCTGGACAAACTTCAGCTGCTGGTGAGGAGAGACAGAGATCTTACAGCTTACAGCTGCTCAGAGCAGACCGCGACACGGAGCTCGCTGGTAAGACGGAGGGTGGAGGTATCTGCTTCTACTCCAACATGTGCAACGACGTAACAGTGATCCTACCACTAGGACTTTTTTTATCATTAACTGTGTTGAGTATTAAATATAATCATGCATACTCCCGTTAGACTGTAATTACACTTGAATAATAATAATGAGTGGAGGCTGTGTATGACTCGGAGCACACAAACATGTTAATAAAAAGGCTGCACCCACTCTCAGGGTCAAATGTAGATAACAGAATATTGAAAATAACATGTCTCACACACAAAACATCTTAAGTATGCATCAAAAATGCTCTTAAAGACTATATAATCTGAGCGCACTCTGTGTTAAGCGCTCTTTCATTGCTGTTGCTAGATTTTAACAAGTGCACGTATGACTGCAGGACAGAATACTTTTGTCACAAATAAACATTGTCATATTGCTTTGATTATATTCTCAAGTCTGGTCCTATCTTTACTCCCACGACAACTGCAAACCCTTTACTCCCCCGTGAGTTCGCTTCATTCATCCTGGTCCGTGTTTATTTACATTGACCTACCCCCCCCCCCGAAATGACCGAATGACTGAAAAAAAGATTTGTTCTTTTTACTGAATGAGATTCAAAGAACAGAGTCAGTAAAAAGATCCTAACTTCCCATCAATAGCTTGTTGAGTGTGGCCTCAGCGGTAGCAGGGCCAAATCATTGTTATCTCTCATACTTATTGTTGGAATGCAGTTATTCCATATTTCTCATATAGCATGAACTTCTCACCCTTTAAACATCCATATGATCATTTCTGACCTGTCTTATGGTTTTAAGAAGATATAACGGTTAATGAACTTTGCAAGGGGTGTGGCTTAATCTGGCACGATTTATAACTTCCAAATGGCTTGGCCTGCCCTCACCAAAATTCTAGCATGTGTGAACATTGAAGCCCTAACCACACACTAATATTTTCATAAATTTTAAAGAATAGGGGGTGCTGCATTTAATGATTAAATATGTGCCTTTTTGGCATATTTTCATAATTTATTACATTTGTAAAAGACCAAACTCCTCCCAGGAATTGAACCTAATTCTTTTCAAATCCGCGCTGTGTGCTCTTGAAACCTTGGCCTCTAAAAATTGCATTTTGCCGGAAGAAATATTAAAAATACACCTTTTAAAAGATTTCGAAGGAAGTTGGGTCATGTATGGTATTTTGAGAGGCTTTTATTTTGGGATGGAACATCAGAACGTCCTGGTTATGCATAAGTGTCACCTTGGGGATGTCTACTATCAACTTGAAGTGGAATGGTCATGAAAGTATTGATTGTATCCTTTTAAATCTAATCTGAAAATGACAAAACGGTGATAGATTTTGAAGGATATTGGCTCATGTATGGTATTTCGAGAGGATTTTATTTTGGACTGGTACATCAGAATGTCCTGGTCATCACCAAGCCACACCATGGTGATGTGTACTCTCAGCCTGAAGTGTAATGAAAGTATTGATTGTTTCCTTTTAAATCTAATCTGAAAATGACAAAATGTAGTCTGGTGATTGAGATGTTGAAGGAAAATGGCTATTGTATAGTATTTTGAGAGGGTTGAATTCTGGACTGGTACATCAGAATGTCTTGGTTATCACCAAGTCACACCTTGGGGATGTGTACTCTCTACCTTAAATGGAATTACTGAGTAACTATTTACGGCCGCAGAGCCACCTACTTGTAACAGGAAGCCACATTTTCTAGTTATATTTATCTCTTTCATTGAATAGGTCCAATATAAAAAGTGAAATGGTGCCAGCACCTCAATAATTCCATGTTGGGATCATGTGCTTAATGGGGTTCTCAAGATGATGGGCAGTTTTGGGTTCAGGGTCCATTTTGGTCACATCCAGACATGCATACCCTCCCGATTTTTCTGGGAGACTCCCAAATTTCAAAGCCCCTCCCGAAAATCTCCCGGACCAACCTTTCTCCCGAATTTCTCCTGAGTTCCACCCGGACAACAATATTGCTACACTATCCGTCACTGGGCGCGCCGTTTCAGACCGAGCAATAATAAAGGTTACACCTTGAAGTCAAGCGCGGCAATTAGACGTGAGTAAAGGGGAGGGGTGAGGGAGGGAGCATCTTGCATCTGCCACTCGTCTCTTAGCAAAGAGGTGTCATGGCTACAGGTGCCCACATGACTTGTGTTAAACTCCAAAACTGTTTTTCTTATGCAGCTCATCCAGAGTTACATTGGCCTCTTGATTGCTGCTCTATTAAAGACATCACAATCTACTCAGAAAGAATGTCACCTTTGACGATGTTCATGATGGACTAAATGAAAACTTAAATCATGGCAAAGAAGAAAAAACAACAAATGGAACAGTGGTTTCAACTCGAGACATACCCATACATCTAAACTGCTTCATATTTCTCAATTATCATGACATCCTCACCCTCTATACATTCATATTATAATCCAAGCCTGGTGGAAACATAAACTAACACCACTGACTTGCGAACGCCGCGGGCGTCCTCGACCGCATTTCTAACCATCTGGCCAGTGCTCCAACGTGCAAGGAGTAGCGAGTACCCGTACAATCTTAATTTTAATCATATTTATATTTTCATGTGGTTAATTTAAGATATGTTTCAAATAATTCATATGGTTTTAAAGAGAGAAGCTTAAAATATGAGCAGGACGCTCTCATACTCGCAGCGCAAATAGTTCACACCGTGAACCGAACAAGTGAAAAGTTCGATGGCCATAAAAACAGTAGCTCGGGACTCATCCACTGTGCCAGGGACGGGTAGATTTAACCGTGGTTAGCTAACGGTACATATGATAACGTGCATGCATTTTCCGATGTGCTGCCCGTCTGCTGGCGGCAGTTCCAAGTTGTAAACCTGTCACGGTTTGGTCTCTTTCCCTGTTTTAGTTTGAAGTTTCATGTTCCTTGTGGTCCTGGGTTAACTTCACTTCCTGCCTTGTCCCGTGATTGCCTGAGTGTTTCCACCTGTGTCCAATCACCTGCACCTCCCTCGTGTATTTAAGCCCTGTGTGCCTGTTGTCCCTTGTCGCGTCATTGTCAAATGTCTCCCGTGGTTGGAGCACGTCGGTTTTGGTTTTTTGGTTTGTTTTTTGGAATAAAGAGCACCTCTCGTGGATGACCCTGCGTTTGAGTCCTGCTTCCGCCTGCACCTCCACGCCTACGTGACAGAATGACGCGACCACGTAAGGACTCAGCAGACTCCTGGTGTGACTTGGGCCCGGACTACCTGGATGTGAGGAGCCCGTTTTTTCTTCGCAAGACTGATTTCATTTTTGGCCCCAGAAGTTATCAGAAGGCGTGCCTCGAGCTGCGGGACATCCTCAACCCGAGGAAAAAGAGCTCGGGGAGGAGGAGGACACAAACCCCTCCAGCCCCCAGAGTCTCGTCTCCGCCCGTTCCGGCCCCGAGACGCCCGTCAGCGCCCGTTCCGGCCCCGAGACGCCCGTCAGCGCCCGTTCCTGCCCCAAGAACCCCGTCAGCGCCCGTTCCTGCCCCGAGAACCCCGTTAGCGCCCGTTCCTGCCCCGAGAACCCCGTCAGCGCCCGTTCCGGCCCCGAGACGCCAGTCAGCGCCCGTTCCTGCCCCGAGAACCCCGTCAGCGCCCGTTCCGGCCCCGAGAACCCCGTCAGCGCCCGTTCCTGCCCCGAGAACCCCGTCAGCGCCCGTTCCTGCCCCGAGAACCCCGTCAGCGACCGTTCCGGCCCCGAGACGCCAGTCAGCGCCCGTTCCTGCCCCGAGAACCCCGTCAGCGCCCGTTCCTGCCCCGAGAACCCCGTCAGCGCCCGTTCCTGCCCCGAGAACCCCGTCAGCGCCCGTTCCGGCCCCGAGACGCCAGTCAGCGCCCGTTCCTGCCCCGAGAACCCCGTCAGCGCCCGTTCCTGCCCCGAGAACCCCGTCAGCGCCCGTTCCTGCCCCGAGAACCCCGTCAGCGCCCGTTCCTGCCCCGAGAACCACGCCCCCGGTCCCGGCCCCGCGGCGCCTGACCATGACCCCTCGCTCCCACCCTCTTGGGACCGCCTGGAAGTCGGTCCTTGAAGGGGGGGTGGGGTCAGGGGTTGGGCCGGAGCCCCACGCCACGACGACGCCGGAGCCGCACAGCTCGGCGCCCCCCGCCTCGACGACGCCGCAGCCGCACACCTCGGCGCCCCCCGCCACGACGACGCCGCACAGCTCGGCGCCCCCCGCCACGACGCCGGAGACGCACAGCTCGGCGCCCCCCGCCACGACGACGCCGCAGCCACACAGCTCGGCGCCCCCCGCCACGACGCCGGAGCCGCACAGCTCGGCGCCCCCCGCCACGACGACGCCGGAGCCGCATCGCCCGGCACGCCCCCCGAGACCCTGAGGCCCGGTCGCCGACCCGGCAGGCCCCCCGAGACCCTGAGGCCCGGTCGCCGACCCGGCAGGCCCCCCGAAGGACCCGACACATGGCCACCATCACCCGGAGTTCCCCGCGCGGCCCAGGATTATCGGGTCCCCACCCTCCCTCCCCTTGTCTGAATTTTTCCGGTTCTGCTCCCCTTTAGGACCGTCTGGAATTCGGTCCTTGAGGGGGGAGTTCTGTCACGGTTTGGTCTCTTTCCCTGTTTTAGTTTGAAGTTTCATGTTCCTTGTGGTCCTGGGTTAACTTCACTTCCTGCCTTGTCCCGTGATTGCCTGAGTGTTTCCACCTGTGTCCAATCACCTGCACCTCCCTCGTGTATTTAAGCCCTGTGTGCCTGTTGTCCCTTGTCGCGTCATTGTCAAATGTCTCCCGTGGTTGGAGCACGTCGGTTTTGGTTTTTTGGTTTGTTTTTTGGAATAGAGAGCACCTCTCGTGGATGACCCTGCGTTTGAGTCCTGCTTCCGCCTGCACCTCCACGCCTACGTGACAAAACCGGGGGTATGGCATTGTTCCTTTGGTGGTCTTTGTTATTGAGCCGTATAGAGCTGCAGACACGTGACTTCATTTTCTTACGCGAATGACAGGAGATAGTTTGATTCTTTTTGTTTGGTCTTTATTTTACACAACAAAGAGTCAATTTAATATACTATTAATACATTCTGTCACACGGTAGATAAACGATATGCACTCGTACCTCATGCAGCTCTTTTGTGTCATCCGCTGCAATCATGACGTCGATACAGCTAGACACACAAGGAGCGTCAAGTGTTGGTAACCAAGCCCTGTTTTAAAAGTATCGTTTTAGAACTGGTATCTGGGGGGGGGGGGGGGGGGGGGCGTCTGCTGGTGGGCGAAACTGCGCACTGAGGAGCGAACAATTGCAAACGTGATGAGGGCAATTTTGATGGGGACAGATGGGACCAGCTTGAAGCTCTCACCATCCCACACATGCTCCGTATGGCACTGCGCATTTTATATGACAAACCTGTAAATAAAGGCACTATTTGCCGTACTGAAGTCCTTTAGCACACATCTTTATTACCTTCCCTGGCCACATAAGAATGTGTTACATCAAAGAGGATTTCCACATATGCGTATAAATGGGTGATTGGGTTTGATGTGCAGTACTGGAACACAAAAGAGGACAGTTTCTGCAGTTGGATCAGAGTCAGTAGCTGTCGCACCCTGAGTCCCTCCCAGGCCTTCTTTTGGTTTAGAACAAGAGCAGATTCCTAAGCTGGGGTGAAGCCTGAATAGTGCTGGTACCCCCCCCCCCTCCAGTGCCAGACAAATGAGCATTTCATAACTGCTAAATTCTTTAGATAAAATATGTGAACAGGCATCTTGTAAGCAATTTCTACATCATTTGCAAACTTTTAAGGCACTCACCAACCATGCAAAATATGTTTATCTTGACCTGTTGCCAGGATCTTGTTCTGGGCACATTTTAGATAGAGATTTGTGCATATGGTAAAACACATTCTGGAAATTGTGAAATTAGTCTTAATTACCAGAGAAACATTAATTCCCTCTGCTCACTTTTAAGGCAAAGTATAGGCTAAATATTTCTACATTTTATAGTGCTTTACATGTTGCTACTCAAAGACACTTTGCAGTTAAACCAGCGCATTTAGCACATGAACTCAGATACAGCAATAAAGCCAACACATAAAACAATCACATTAAAAGCAATTAAAACGGAATGTACAACTTTCCTAGTAAGTAGATATTTTTATATCCTTCCGCATTCAGTTGGTCCGCGATTGGCTGCCAGGCTTTTTCTCTGTTTAATTACAGCTGCCGTATTCCTTTTTTTGCGTATTATATGTAGAGTTGAGCCGGATACTCGGCTGAAACGAGTATCCGGTACGGATAAAGCACTTTTTCCGAGTACGAGTATTATACGAGTAATACGAGTCAATATCTGTGCTCGGATTGAATAAAAGTCCTCATTGGGTAGCTGTCTGTGTCTGCGTTCTGTGATTTGCTGGTAGTCACAGCGCCCCTCCCCTACACACATACTGTTTGTGTTGCTGTGTCCCGCTCGGCTCGCTCATACACAGAACTCCTCTCTCCCTCCCTCAGTCAGCAGGTTCGCGGGTCTTTCCCGATAAATTTAACCAATTTCTTTGCCTTTATTTTTTTTTACTTCGGTTTGTTGTTCTTAACTAGTAGAGTTCAGGTAAACGTGGGGCTTGTTAAGACGTGGTGCTTAAGAATGCGACTCGCATTGCGTCTCTGCCTGTCGGAGTTTTTTCAGTCGGCTCTAACCAGTTTTTTTTTTTTTTACTTCACGCACTGACCCCTCTCTCTCTCTATCTCTCTCCCTCCCTCCCTCTCTCTCTCTCTCTCATCAGTTTTTTTACCGTTTGCTGGCTCTCTTCACGCACTCAGTGTCTGACGTTGACTAGTTGTGTTAAATAACTAAATATTAATATTACAAATGAAGCCACACACACTTCCCCTCTCTCTCTCATGATCATCAGTGATAAGAATTAGGAAGGAATGCTGTTTTAACCGCAGAAAGGCTTAACCCGACAATTTACGGGGTAAATCCTTCCCACTTTCGGGTTAGGCCCCGCCCAGTCCGAGTACAGATACGGATACAGATATTTCATATGGTTCAACAGATACAGATAATGCTGTACTAGCTCATCTCTAATTATATGCTTCACCTCCTCATATATTTGATCAGTTGCTGATCAGCGGGTGAGAAATATGCTGAGTGCCTTCTCCGTTTAAGCATCAGTAAATCTGTGATCAATAGCGTGGTCTACTTAAAAAAGTCGTGGACGTGCACTTATCCCAGCTATGTACACCTGAATTCGACTTGCCGCCTCCTTCCCAGCCCCGGCAAACGTGCAACCGATTAAGCCGCGACGATAAGAGTCTAAAGCAGAAGTTGCAGCGGTAATGCAGAACTTCAAAGACCACATTCGTAAAGGTCACCTGGACACCAAGAATGAATGCAGTCACAGCAAGTTGGTTCCAAGGAACAGTCTTGGAACAAAGAACTGTTCCAAATGTCAGAGACTTTGTCCGGAACCGAGGAACAGCTGAAAAAAGACGGTCACAGAAGCTGTAGACAAACATAAGTTTTTGTTATTTGTTCTCTTGGCATTATGTATGTTCTGCCCATCGCTCTGTGGTTCTCTTCAGTTGTTTCTATACAACTGAACTGGTTCCTCAGTTTGTATGATAAACAATTGTTCACAAAAGCACTATAGTCTGGTTCCTTGTGTCCTGAGTTTGACATTTATAAAAATATCGCCCCAACTCTTGTTTTTTATATTAAAAGAAAGCCAGAGATTGAATCCAGGTTGTATAGGCCCTCACTGATTCTCTCTGCGTAAATGGATCTATAGACCATCTATACATATACTGTCTCACTCTGGAGGGGGCAAACTTGCATGCCTCCAATTTTGTCATCCATTAAGATAATTCTTTATGTTAAATTGATGGTTCCAGTAATGCTGTGTCCTGTCAGGTTAGTGTGTATTTCTGTTAATGAGAGGGTGAGATCATTGTCCCTTCATTGTTATTTTGGTCCTTATAAATCACACTGTCTACAAAATGTCTACCTAACCCACAATATAATTAGGTTGCTGTGAATGTAGTCAATGGAATGTATGAAATCTAAAGTGAGCTGATTTTTTTTCTGATTTTTTAAAGTGTTTTAACCTAACTGCCAAAGCTGTGGCATCTCAGGAAAGGGTAGTCCATCTAAACCAGTCGGGCCTGTATGGCGATAAGGTTCACCTAATGCGTGTGTGTTTGGATAAGGAGTTGTTGCGATTGAGCGAATCAGCCATCAACCATTCCTCAAACTATCCGCCTCGTTGCTCAGCAATGGCCATGTAAAGTTTCATTTTTTGTAAAGTAAATATTTCATATTTTTTCCACAACCTGTTGTGGTGGCGGGCGTGGTTTCAGCTCGGCTGCAGGGGGGAGAGAGGGGGAGTGGCTCGGGGAACAGTGCCAGGTGAGAACGATTGATTTGATTGAGTGATTGATGACTGACATGTGTGTGTGTGTGTGCGTCTCCTCCCTACTTAAAAGGCAGTAAGGCGAGCGAGCGGGGGGAGAGACCGACCGAGCGAGCGGCGTGTTCCAGCGAGCAGGAGCAAAACAATAAAAATAATAAAATATTGTAACCCACCACCCTGGTGTCGAGTGCCTGTGTCCGGAGCCATACCGACCCGCACCGTACACCTGTATTTTGGGCTCAGGACCTTCTGGTCAGTATAAGATTCATTTTATCTTCAGTTCTCTCTTTTTGCCTTCATGTTTCTTCCTGTAACTGCTGCATCCGTTAGAAACACTTTGCGGGGTATTGTTGTTTCAAAAATGAAGAAACACCGGACGGACAGAAGACATCTTGGAATGAAAAGTAAAAATGAATTAGTATTTAATAAAAGAAAAGGTTTTGTGCTAAAAATAACATATCAGCTGAGGAGCCACTTTTCTCTGCGTGTGGGCTTGAGAGTGTGTGTTGGATGATCCGGAGAAGTCAGGAGAGGTGGTTCTGCGGGTGGCTTATCTGTCCTGATCAACAGCGGAGAGGAAGCCCACCATAGTCCACGGCCAATTGTCAGTGTGTTGCAACATCGATTAAACTTTGTAGTTAAACCCAGGCAATAAAGACAGTAGGCATTGTAGGTTTGACCTTTTACTACTTCTTCTATCAACATCCTGTGGTGAAACTGCAAATAAAGAAAACACAAACATTCAGAGTGCAGTGAAAAATAATTTTTTTACAGCATAAGCAAAAATCCAAGGATGGGCCGCTGTATGCCCAAACACACAATTGCAAACAAATTTAACATATCAAGAACCCGTACCAGAACATTCACACATAAAGACGAGATTTAACCATATACTCAAACAGTATTGCCTCTATTATGTCTCAAAGTGGATGCAAACAGACCTCTCCAGCACATGTGAACACATGCCCTTTTGAAGCCTACTGACACCCATTACCAAACCCGAAGTGCGTAACCGGAAGTGCTCTATGGTGAAAAAATAACTTAATTGATGTAATTAGTTTTGCAAATACATCAGAGAATGCCTTAAAGGCCTTAAAGTTTCAAAAACAGTGGTTTTACAATATTGTCATTACTACTATTGATCATTTGTTTCCATAATCATGGCTGTATTCTGGTGTACACTAAGTGCATTTTATTAATAGTTAATTTATGAACCGGGTTGTCAGCTTATTGACTAATTTATTTTAGAAAAGAAAATGTTTCATCAGTTTCTCTTCGCCCATCCAAAATTATCTAGATTTTATTCAAACGCTTAAATTTACCCAGCAGTTCCTTTAGATTACCTTTCAGAGTTCAATTCAGCCCCTGTTCTCAACTGTCAACTTCTGGGGTCAGATCCTTGCTCCAGGGAATGTTACTGAAGAATTTGTTACCAATGAAAAAAAAAATTCAGAGAAAGGGAAGATAAAAGGTCAAAAGAGGAGACACGCAAGTGGAGGAGTTTAAAAATGGGGGTGGGCAGATAGACGGGCTGCAGAGAATAATTAGTTAATGAGAAGAGAGTGCAGAAATAACTTGTAGTTTGATATAATGGTCTTGAGCAAAGTTGAAATGCACATTTCTTTGCAAAGAAATGATAATTGGGTACGTTTTTTTATCACTCATACAAGTTCCCCTCTTCTTTTGTGCTCATTTACATATCTTCACCATTAGAGCGCTTGGTTTTGAAATTTGAGTATTTTGTTTCTAGCAGACAGATCTCCAAGCAACGTCCTGCTTTGCTTCTGGAACCTTCAGCTCAAATGGTGTCTTCATGGAGGTGATGGATGAGTTTGCACATAAACTGGAGGAATGGGCTCCAACACATAACGGTTTCTGATATATTGTGAGGGAACAGCAAGTTTTACATACTGCAGATTTATATACTGCAAAATATAACACATATATATCAACTTGTGCCAGCAGAAATCGTCTTTTTAGTTTCTATTCACATATTTATTCTACTACTAATAACTTTTCTTTACAAAATGCTGTGGCTGACAGGACAAGATTAACAACATAAGAATAAAAATTTAAAAAGCAAGGCAAACTTAACTATCTTTAAAAACGTACTGCCTGCCTGCCACACACAAACTCGAAGCTCTTGTCAAACTGCTCTATCATTGCCATCAACTATGCCCACTTGTTCCTTCATTCCTCTCCAAAGCATTTGGATTCACCTTTCCACCCATGACAGATCTATTTTTTCATCTGTTTTAAATATGCTTGTGAACTGGCCACTTGTGAAACAATCCGGTGGTATATGTTGTCTCTTGACTCACTTTCATCCCTTGCTTGCGGACTACTAACATTGAACAGCACAGAAAAACAGATATTCGCCTGGATATCCTACCGCTTGACCAGAACCACAGAATTAAAGCCCCTTGACACTGGAGGCTTATCCTTCATCAGGACGATAGCCGATGGCTTCCCAGATTGGCTTTGTGAAGCTTTTCTTGGCTATCACCGCTGGCAGGGATATTATGTTTGCTGACATGAGCTGACAGAGGCCTTTCCTTGAGTGATGATTTCTTTCCTATATATATAGACAATAAAAATCTATATTCAAGCTTCAATCATGATAGAAAAAGCGTAGACATATTTATTACATAAAAAAGCCACACATCAACAGACACAGAAACTCAGGCCTAATATTAAATGGTAAATCAAAATAAATAATAAAAGTCTTGCCTCATGGTGTCTGCAGGTTCAGACCTCAACAGAGGGTCCGTGGCCCTTAAACCTTCTTAATGGTAAGGGCCGGCGCTCTGTGGCTTAGGACCCACTCGTTAACCATAACCACCAGAGTGGAAAGCAGCAGATATCAGCCTTAAGTATGACTGGCCCTAATGAGTTCCTATTTTGAGGATCCTCGACAATAAAAGGGGCCCACAGAGGACTCATAGTGGCACAATGTTTCATAAATAAGTTCAACGGGACAAACTGTAAAACTCTAAAAGGGGTTTTTAAGAGCATTGACATTGACTTACATTTTCATTTTTCCTTGTATTTTAAAATAGTTGAAACATATCCTGGTTCATGACTTAAAACAAAAATCAAATCAAAAGTTCTTAATGTCAATGATTAAAGGCCACTTAATTTTACATGAGGAAGAACCATTTAATGTAATTGCATGAGAAAATATAATTTTTGATCATGGTGCAATAAAGATTTTTTTTTTCATAATAGTTGGAAACATAAGAAGGGCTCTTCTTCTAACACACCTTTTAAAGTGTGATTCATTATAAGGGGTTTAAAAATAATTATATATATATAACAGAACAGTACTCAAGTTGAGAAACGTGGATATTGTATGGAGAATAAACTGTGGATGACGCGAGATGAAGATAAATGCATTGAAATTGAGCCAATATAAGAAGTGAGATGATGCAAGAAAATTGTGGAGAGAGTTGAGAGCAATTTAGCGATTGAGATTGCCTTCTGATGTTACCCCTATGAATATTTCAAAAGTTGAGAGAGTCGCAGAACTTTTAACCAAACCAAGTAGCAGGTAGTAGCATGTCAATTTACCTGCCTTTTGTTGAGGATTTAATCCTCAGCAACCTGCAATGACCCATGGAAACAAACTTGTTGAATCATAATCCATTGAACATGTGGGAGTGCTTTAGTGACAACGGAAAGATTCTCTTTGAGGTTGAAAAGAAATCAACGGATTCCCTGTTGGCAGATCCAAACACACATCTTGCAAATTCTCCCCCAGATGTTTGTTGCATATCCTAGATCTAACTTTTTCAGGCTCTGCTTCTGAGGAAGAAAGATTTGTCACAAGATGTTAGTATTGAAAGCAACCACATGCTTAAAATGCTCCATTAGGTCGCCATCATGTCATTTCACACTAAAACGACACTTGGAAAGCACGGATTTCTACGTATTGAAGTTAGTTGATGATTTTAGTGGATGAGCTGTACAAAATGCAATAGCTGTAGTCCAAGTCAAGAGGTGATGAAGGTGTGGATGATTGAGTAGTAGAGTACGCCTGTGCAGTGCTTCACCGACAAGATTACACTGTGCACAATTAGGCAAGTTTTATTTACTACTACAACTACAATGCTCTCGGTCAATCCAAAATAAAAATAAACACAGCCTCCCAGACACTATCCAGAGAGGTGAACTGTTTTCCTTCTCAGTATATCTCCTGTTTAAGAAGGTTCCACGGGTTCTCGATAGGGTTTAGGTCAGGTGAAAAAGGAGGCCATGTCATTATTTTTCACCTTAAAGGCCTTTAACAGACTCGTCTTATCCCTTTCAAGTGGGGCAGAGAGACGTGATGTTACGGAGAGTGATTGTGCGCGTGCGTTTGGGTGCTTGGTATGGAAGTTAGAGTGTTGAATTAAATTGAACCATTGACCAAGCAGGTCCATACATTCTTTAGCTGTTTTACAGTCAGGGAAGTCAATGTGAATGTTGACGTTTTTTAGCAACATGATGGAACGAAAGAGACGGCACACAGTCTAAGTCGTGGTTTTTAGCTAATATTGCAGGAAAACTATTGGTAAAAATGATGATGACGACATGGAATGTTTGCAGGTAATTTAACAATGTCAAAGTAACGTTTAGCTCTTCATCTTTTGAGCTAAATACTGTTTCAATTCTTAAAGTAAATCAGCCGTGCGCTAGCAATGCCCTAATCCGGTTAGACATCCATAGTCATTGTAAACATTCCTTTTAGCGGAGATTAAACATGGGTTAAATGGATTGCCAAAATGGCCATTAATGCTGTCAACATATCCGGGATCCTAGTATTGGCTTTTTCAATAAGATATCCTGCTTCAACACCTCCAAATAGTGCAATAAAAGCTCTTTCATCATCGCCTGAATGGTCTTACTAGTTTCGCTTCAGTAGTACTACTTTCCTGTAATAGTTAGACATGTAACTTTGTGTATACATATGTATTCATTAAATATGACAGATTTTTTAACATGTTGGAAAGTTCTCATGGTTATTGCAATGCTAGCTTGGTCAATGATGTTCTTTGATTCGTCTTTTACCTCCATCTTTGTCGAGAAAAATGAAAGTTTGTCAATAAGAAGTTTCAGTTTCTCTGAACGACACCATTCAAACCCCTTGTTGTCCTGCCCCGTCAATGCGGTACGAGTTTGACGGATTGAAATAATGAGGCAGTTATTCGCTCCATCGTCTGTTTTCTTTTTCTCTCTGTCCATCTGTTGCTCCGCCGCCGCATTTGCATCTCATTATGTATCTTACTTCTACTTCCTTCTTTTGAATCAATGACAACTTTGTGTCTGTGTCTTTGTTTCCAACCGTCAGCCCCCCTCCATCTTCTCTTTTCCCCCCAGCTCAATTTATGCATGGCAATTTCTTTTCACCAATTTTTCAAGAAACTGATATTATTCCAGCTGCGCTCACCGGAGAGCTGATCTTTTAAATAAGTACATCTAATCCCCTCTGAATCACAATGTGTCCTCTGCTATTCGCTATCTCTTTCTCAAAAAACATGGCGTCTCACTCCCCCAACTTCTCTCTGTCTAGATCATCACAAGGTCACACTGTCCCTACACGTGGTTGTTGCGGGAATGTGTGGGAAAACGTAGCTAATTGTAGATGTAACTTGTTGTTTGAACCTAAACATATGCAAACAAGGCAATCCGAACTCACCAAATGACAAATGTTAATTAATACAAAGGTGTTTTTGCTGCAGTTCCATCCTTATTCCTCCCTCTAACGCGGAGAGTTTAAATGCCAAATTGGGCGTTATGTTAATTAAACTGATTAAACTACTTTGCTGGAGTTTTCATTCAACATAACTGTTGAATACATTATCCAGAACACTACAGATAAATGTAACTTATACTAGTTATTATTTGATCACTGACATCGAGGCAAGTATTCTTTCTTGTCTTACAAGTTGTATCATAAACTCGTTGGGATTTTCTAGAAAAACATCAGTACAGATGTTGCTTATAGTCCGCTGCTATTCTCCATATTTTGTCACGGTTTGGGTTCATGTCGTGTTTTATTTTGTAGTTTCATGTCTCTTGTGTCCCTGGGGTAAGTTCACTTCCTGCCTTGTGTAATGGCAAAAATATATGTAACTCTTAACCAGTTTATTAATTGCAATTGCTGAGATGGAAAGGCCATGGTATGAGACCTGAAGCGTTCCACACTGATAAATGTCTCCAGCGTCCTAGCTGTAGAGACTAAAATCAATACAATTTTTCTATGATATTTACTTAAAAATTCTTGTTTTTTAGAACCAAGAAAAACGTATTGGGTGTTGGAGAGGAGAATTTAAAAGTAGTCAGCACAAAAGATTTCCGTGCTCCATCATTAAAAGCACAACAAAGGACGGAATGTCTCTCTGTCTCACACATTTTATACCGTAAAACATTTTATACAATGCTTTATTGGAAAAAGCCAGTAAGATCAGACATTAAGCAGTGACAATGGCTCTTGCATAAAATATACCTTGATAAATCCCACAGCAGGGAAATTTAAATACATTTAAACACAACAAAACTAGCCCAGTAAATAATTAAACACAAAAGGTATAATAAATAAGTATACCTAAAACATAAGAGAATAAAGTCTGAAGTCAGGCTGCTTACGTTACACACACACACACACTGTCACGGTTTCATTCACCTTCCTGTTTTATTTTGTAGTTTCATGTCTCTTGTGTTCCTGGGTAACTTCACTTCCTGCCTTGTCCTGTGATTGCCTGATTGGACACAGGTGGAAACAATCACCTGCACCTCCCTAGTGTATTTAAGCCCTTGCTGTAATTTGTGCACGTCTGTCCTGGCTTTCCGTTGGAATAAAGAGCACCCTTTTGAAAATCTCAAGACCCTGCGTTTGAGTCCTGCCTTCCTCTGCACCAGCAGCAAACCCTGACATATATACACACACACACACACACCTAAACACACCTACACACACCTACACACACACACACACACACAGAATTGAAAGGCTCCATACCTACACAAGGTGGGTGTTTGATATTCAAAACACAGAATCCCTTTATGATGTGATTCAACACACTTCATTTCCTGAGAACTTCATCAAATACTTTTTGATGAAAGTTTTATGTACTTGTTTCTCTGCTGTCCAAATTCGAAAGAAACAGTCATTGAATATGCAGTGCAATGGTTCTGCTGCATGCTGTTCGATGGCATTATCAAACCCACACAAGTGTGCAAATGGTTTCCTACATGCAGGATTTCCATTTACGCCTCAGCCTGATAACTATACTTAGATCTGTCCGTGTGCTCTTTCTATAGCCTCAATGATCTCCTCAGAATTTGAATTTTCTATTATTTCCCCTGTCTGATGCTTTTGAAAGTGCTACTTACTATTTCAGTATGTAAATCGCTTAAGCGCTGCCAGGAGGAAGGTCCAAAGCAGAACTGTGCTTTGGTTGCTGGGCCCTTAGTTGTGTTTTCCTGCTATGAAGAAAAGGCTCTTTCAGAACATTTCAGCGAACACGACTTGCTGTTCCTCTAAGTCTGTAGACTTAAAAGTCTCCGCTTTTGAAATAATCTACCCAAGACTTTTTGTATCACTGCCTATATAGCTTCTCGAGTGTTAAGACTTCTACGTCACATTTGATAGAAGTAGAGAAGGGAATATCCCGACACACTGCACTGTCAGAGGGATAATGCTCATTTTAATGAATGAAGCATGCTTTAACAGCTTTGAGTTTTTCTCTATGACTGCTGGCACATGATGTGTAAAAATTATGAGGCAGCATGGAAAGAATTAAAATGAAAAGCCAATTAATACTCTTTACCGTGTTAGATACAACTTAAATGAATCAAAATGAATATACAGTGGTTAGTTGTTTTAGATTACGTCTCTAGTTGGTGTTATTTACGAGTATTTAAAATAAATTTCAAGTTCTGCCATGAATTTGTTTTCCCCTTAGCCTAACAAGTTAATTTTGTGGCCAAGCCATGATGTTAGTCCTACACCTAATACTAGTTTAGTTGAATAAGTATAATAGCATAGGTTTATTTTAACTATTTCTGTCCCGTTACATAAATCGATGTTAAAGTTTAAATGCATCCCTGAGGTGGCAGGCGTGGTTTTGGCTCGGCTGCAGAGGGGAGAGAGAGGTGGAGTGGCTCTGGGAACTGGGCCAGGTGGAGGCAATGAGCCTCAGCTGGGAAAAATAACGATTGTGTGTCTTTTGTCCACATATAACCCTGTGAGGCGACGAACGAGCGGAATGCCCCAAGTATTAACAAAGTAACTGAAAGAATTAATTATTAAGTCGTCTCGGCTGCATCCTTCCGGAGCCCATAGCACCCACAGTGTTACATTCCATAATCATATTACTAAGTTAAAAACGTTTTAATATTTTAACTTTGGATGAAAGTTATGCAGGACCGCAGATTCAGAAAATCGGTTTCTACGACCTTAAGATTGCTTATGATCGTTAAATGTCAATGGGGACATTGATTGGTAAATGCGATGTATATTTTCACACAAGATCATCTGGTGTAGGCATGTCAGCTGATGTGGAAAGGAGCTAAAATCTAAAATAGCCAAGTTTCTATTCAAAACTGATATGAAATACAAAAAGCTGGTTTAACCCGGTGTAAAAAGAACCATCTACAGCACACTGCTGTTAAAAGGTTTTCTAAATATTATAAATATATAAAAATATTTCCCTGCTAGGCGGGTCAGGAATCCAATGATTTAAATCCTGTACTTTGAAGATGTGGGTTGTCTTTTTGGCTCTGCCAACACTTAAGATTTCTGCCATGTAAGATGAACGAAACTTACATGGCAGATGAATAAGTGTATTGTGCATTTTCTAAAGCCAATGCAGATTTATAGTGTACTTACATGATTATATGGCCAAATAAATTCAGGAACAGCAGGATTGCATCCAACAGTCAGTGATTCAGCTTAGTAAGAGCATTGCTTTGAACTCCTTTCACAACCACATTGACTTGGTCATAAAGCAGCTGTAAATCCATAGGCATTTAATAATTTGTCCATGTCGTCGGCTTACAGAGGCATACGTCTTCTATGGTTTGGAAAAGCTGATTGGTCCTGTGATGAAAACAATCACAGGACAGTGAGCTTTAATCATTCTGCTGTGATGAGGACAGTGACTTCAAATTGTGAATGTGAAGAAAAAAAGCAGTTAATCACTTTGCGAATCATTGTAAACCAACAAGAACTTGAAGGCCCAGCAGCTCACAAATTCTCACACTGAACTTTGCTTAGTAATCTACTAACAGCCTTGCACTGTACAGCCAGCACAAGTTGCACTAATGCTGTGATTCTTAACCATAGGGCCACAGCCCCATATTGGGGAGCAAGCACCACCTAGTGGGCGAAAATACGTTCAATTTGCAGCATAACGCTCTCCAACGAAGCGTCGTATGAAAACTAAAGATCCAACACTTTTGGGAAAGCAAATTTGGAATTTTTTAAAAGAATTAAATGGGCTACAGATGAAGAAGTCAGTCCTCACACTACTGGCAACTCTAAATCTGACTTGAAAGCCAGTGACCTTGTAGCCAGACGTGTGGCACAATGAGTCATGTGTGTCGTCATGTGAGAAGATATGAAGAGGAACTGCTGGTTCTGGGATGCCAAAATTGACGGCTGAAGCATTAAATCAAATTCATTTGAAGATTATAAGGCTACATTTTTATTTAATTTAGAACTTAATATTTTATTTATTCATTAAATTAATTGATAATAAAAAGGGTCTCGGGGCGGTAGTGGAGACGGGACTAGAGACGTGCGCTGAGGCCGAGCGTCAGGAGGGGGCTGCTGCGACCAAGCGTGGAAGTCTGTGCGCTGCGGCCGAGCGTCAGGAGGGGTTTGCTGCGACCCAGCTCAGAAGTTCGTGTGCTGCGGCTGAGCGTTGAAGGTATAGGTTGCCTGGAGGTGGGCAGCCAGCTCCAGCACCTACTCCCAGCATGCCCCTATGAATGAGGACTGGACTCTGGCCTCCACCTCCGAGGTCCAAGCGGGGCCCAGAGAGCGGCGCTGGCGGTGACCGCCGTCCAGGAACTCTGAGCGAGCCGGGGTTGGCGTTGAGCCGAGCAGCCAACTGCACGCTGTCGAGGACCACCCAGGGCCAGACGAGATCCATAAAATGGGTCTTGTTAGCCCAACTCTGCTGAGTCCTTTCATGGTCGCGTCATTCTGTCACGACGGGGAGCTGGTGCAGGAACCAGGAGGGAAGACTTGTATGCAGAATTGCAGGAGAAGTCTTCTTTTATTAAACAGAATGGTGAATAACGTCGACGGGAAGTGAAACGTTTGATTCATCATTTCATGGTAAACGTAGCGATTCTAAGAAAATATTTCATCAACTTTTTTAAAATTTTGCTATAGTCTTTGTTTATGTTTTTGTAAAAAGTAAATATCTCGATTAAGTACTTAGAAGTAATAAAATGACAAATTTTGGTAACGTATTACTAGGATTATGACAGTACATGGTTTGTAACAAAAATTCTAGTTCATTCATTTCTGGTTAACAAACAATAGATGGATGCTAAACCTTTTTTATGGTGCAAGGCCACGCATTGGGCTCTTATAGCAGAAAATCAGAAGGGGGAGGAATGCCCTAAAAGCAGTTTCTTGGGGCATCTAGAGGACCCACCTGACCCAAACAAAAGCACAAGGACAATCTGCAAGCATGAAGAATTCCAGGTTCCTGAATCAAGATTTGAACCCCCTGAGGCTGTAAAGACACCCGTCCAGTACTTCAAAATAATCTTCACTGAACAGGTGATTGAAGATATTTTTACCAATCTGTACTCTACCCATGAGTTAGGGGATCCAATCAAGACGAGATTGAAGATTTCCTCTCAATACTATTCATAAGTGTGTTCAACCTCCCAGCCCTGGAAGACTACTGGCAGCGTGAGTCACATTCTGATCTTATAGTTGATATCATGTCGAAGAAGAGATTCCAGCTGTTACGCAGGTTCATTCATTTTAATGATAATCAGCAGTGCAACAGTCCAGACAGATTTGACAAAATCCTCCCCCTCTTCGATATACTTCGTGGGCAGTGTATCCTGATTAAATCCACAGTGTGGATGAGGTCATGGTGGCATATAAAAGGAACAAGGGGTGGCACCCTCCGCCAATATATTGCCAACAAACCAGACAAATAGGCTTTGAATTGTTCTGCCGAGCGAGTTCATCTGGAATCATCCATGACCTAGACCAATGGCACTGTTCGCATTCAAACCGCATTGTTGAAGCTACCTTGATGGGAGATGGCTGATGAAGAAAAGACATGGAGCTTTTGCTTACAGGTTTGCTGAAGGGGTGATCGCAGTGAAATGGTGTGACAACAAATACGTCAACCTTCGGAGCAATGCCTGCGGGATCATGCCTCTGTCAAACAGTGGAGCAAAAAGGCCCATGCAAAGATAAATGTCTCATTGCCTCACTGCCTACAATCAGCATATGGAAGGCATTGATCTTTCTGACATGCTGGTACACCTGTACAAGACCCCCGCCAAGCCAAGACGATGGTACATTCCCCTCTTTGGGAAACATCCTTGACCTGTGCATCTCAAATTCCTGGCTGGTCTGCAATAGGGATTGTGGCCTACTGATTGAGAAACCAATGCCTTTTAAAAGATTCCGCCTGGCAGTTGCCCACAGATTGATGAGTCAACAAGCCAGCACCCGAAGTTGGCCGCCCCTCGTCCTGCTCTCCACCACCTCATAAGAAACGCTACACCCCACGACCCTCACAACCACAACCAAATGTGAGTTACAACTGTGGACATTGACCTCTTCACTGTAACAAGCGTGGGGGAGGGGTTGCAACCTGTGTCGAGATGTAAATGTCAGAAATGCAACGTTTTCTTGTTTGCAAATGCAAACCAGCAATACATTGTAGCATACCATGAGAAACTAGAAAATGCAGTTCCTGCTGAAAATGCGTTGGAATGCTAAAAGCTGAAATTCAAAACATTCGAAATACCGGCACAGCCAATCATGGAGCTGGGCCGGATGATTGGCGAGCTGGCGGCCATCCAGCATGACCAGGCAGAGGCGAATTGGCAATTCCTGGGAGCACTCCAGGCCCAGGTGGGGAGACAGGCCCAAGCGCTGGAGCAACTGGCGGCCAGGCACCCAGCACCCAAGCCCACACCACTAGCCGGCCTGACGCTCCACCGCATGACGGCGGAGGACGATGTCCAAGCGTTCCTGGAGGCCTTCGAGGCGATGGCGGAAGCATGTGGCTGGGCGGCGGAGGAATGGCCGATTAGGCTCCTACCTCTCCTGAGAGGAGAGGCGCAGACGGCGGCCATGGGGCTGCCACCGGCAGCCCGACGGGACTACGCGGCCGTGTGTAAGGCCGTAGTGGACAGGCTGGGGCTGCTGCCCGAGGATCACAGACGGGGGTTTCGGGCGGCCAGGTTGGGGCCGGAAGATAGGCCGTTTGCCTACGGGCAGCGGCTTAAAGACGCCGCGGCCAGATGGCTGCTGCCGAACAGTGCCGGAGGGGGGCAGGCCGTGATGGAGAAGGTGGTACTGGAACAGTTCGTGGAGGGGCATCCGGCCCGGACGGAAGCGTGGGTCCAGTACCACCGCCCGCCGACGCTGGAAGCAGCCATCACCCTGGCGGAGGACCACCTGGCGGTGCACCCCAGCGGACAGAGGGACCGGGGGGGCGAGCCGCTCTCCACCCGACCAGCAGCAGCCAGCGGAGCAGCCCAAGCATAGCGTGAAGGTTGCGGTTAGTTCCCGCCTGACGCACCGCGTAATTTTGGGTACAGATTGGCTGGGGTTTAACAAGCTAATGGGGCGGACTGCCGGGGTGCGTTCAAGGCCGACAGGGACATGCGGTATGTTTGCTGTGCTCAGCGGTGATTATTAGCGATGATGAACGTAATTGGGACAAATGGCTTGATCCTCTGTTGTTTGCAGTCCGGGAGGTTCCCCAGGCCTCCATGGGATTTTCTCCCTTTGAACTTTTGTTTGGCAGAACACCGAGGGGGGTGCTGGACCTTATTAAGGAAAACTGGGAGGAAGGTCCGAGCCCCGGCAAGAATGAGATCCAGTACGTCCTGGACCTGAGAGCAAAACGTGAGAATTTGGTCCAGGTCCAGGAACGACAACAACGGCTGTACAACAGAGGAGCCAGGCTGCGACAATTCACACCGGGAGAAAAGGTACTTGAATTACTTCCTTCTTCCAACTCTAAACTCCGGGCTAAGTGGCAAGGGCCCTTCGAGGTCACATGCCAGGTGGGGGATGTCGATTATGAGGAGGGGCGGTGATACACAGATATACCACCTCAACCTCCTGAAAGCCTGGAGGGAGGCGGAGTCTGTTTCTCTGGTCTCCGCAGTATCAGAAACAGGGGACCTGGGGCCGGAGGTGCCAAAAGCGGTCAATCCCACCCCGCTCCCGTGTGAGGGCCGTCTCTCCGAGGGCAGACATTGCCCAGTTGCAGAAGCGGTTTGATGATGTGTTCTCCCCCCTGCCAGGCCGGATGGACCTGATAATGCACCGCATCGAGACTCCCCCAGGGGTGACTGTAAGGTCACGACCCTACAGAATGCCCGAACACAAAAGAAAAGTGGTTCGGGAGGAATTGGCAGCTATGTTGGAGATGGGAGTAATAGAAGAGTCCAACAGCACCTGGTGTAGCCCCATCGTTCTGGTGGCTAAGAAGGATGGGGCTGTACGGTTCTGTGTGGACTATCGCAGGGTGAACAACGTGTCACGATTCGATGCCTACCCAATGCCCCGGGTCGACGAACTCCTGGACCGGCTGGGCACTGCACGTTTTTTTACGTACCTGGATTTAACTAAGGGCTACTGGCAAATTCATCTGTCGTCAGAGTCCAAGGAGAAAACTGCTTTCTCCACTCCGTATGGTTTGTACCAATTTACCATGCTTCCCTTTGGCTTGTTCGGTGCCCCGACCACGTTCCAGCGCCTCATGGACAGGGTGTTGCGCCCGCACGCCGCATACGCGGCCGCTTACCTGGATGATGTCATCATTCACAGCACCACCTGGGCGGAGCACGTGCGGCGGGTGGGCGCGGTGCTCGAGTCGCTGAGGCGGGCCGGGCTCACCGCCAACCCGGGGAAGTTTGCAGTTGAACGGAGGGAGGTATCTAGGGTACCACTTCGGGGGGGCGGGCAGGTGCGCCCTCAGGTGGACAAGACGGCGGCTATTGCGGCCTGCCCGTGTCCCAAGACAAAAATAGAGGTGAGGCGGTTTCTGGGGCTGGCGCGGTATTACAGGCGGTTCATTGCAGGCTTCGCAGACCTCACCAGCCCCTTGACCGACCTGACCCGGAAAGGTGCGTCAGATCCGGTCCAGTGGTCGGAGCAGTGCCAGCGGGCGTTTGAGAAGGTAAAACAGACTCTCTGTGGGGAGCCACTCCTCCACACACCTAACTTTTCTCTCCCCTTTACTCTGCAGACCGACGCGTCGGACAGGGGGCTGGGGGCCGTTTTGTCCCAGGAGGTGGAGGGGGTCGACTGCCCCGTGCTATACATCAGCCGGAAGCTGTCGGAAAGGGAGGCCAGGTACAACACGGTGGAGAAGGAGTGCCTGGCCATTCGGTGGGCGGTGGCGCTACTACCTCCTGGGACGCTCATTCACCCTCTGTTCGGGCCACGCCCCACTCCAATGGCTCCACCGCATGAAGGATACTAACGCCCGGCTCGGCTCGTCTCCGTTAATGCTATTTTAAACACAAAACTACACACATTGTTTCATGTTTAAAAAAGTGTATAAGCTAAAGGGATGCTACAATCAGACGTTGAGGCGGGGGGTCAGGTGGAGAGTGTTTTTCCACTTTTATGGCTCCATACAGTAATATTGCCTTCCAACATTTCAATTTATATTTAATGTCATCTTAATAGACTGTAGATAAGAAGTGGACATAGCCACGGTTACGTCACACATTCATTTGTGAATTGCCCTTATGATATTTGACGAAGCATATTCTGCTTCATGGTCTATTTGACGACCATTATCTACTAAATGAACATCATGCTGTATTAAGAAAGATTTGAAACCATAAACTCATCTTTACAAGGCTTACTGAGGTAATAAATCGCATCATGCACATTTAAAACACACACAATAATTAATGAGACAATAACTTGATGGTTGAGTTCTATACAATGTGACTTGTTTTTGAAACCAGGAGTCTGTCACAATTGCCCAATTGCCTCCCCTGTGTATTTAACCTGTCCGTTTTTTGGCTCCCTGCCAGATCGTCTTGTGTCTTTTGCCAAGCCTTCCAGCGGTTTTCTCCCCGTCTTTCCCGGCCTGCTCTTAGCGAATGATCCCTGCCGTTCATAAATAAAAACTCTGCATCCAGCCCACCTGTGTCCCGCGTCTGCTTTTGGGTCGTTTCCTCCTCGTCCCTGCGAGTCAGTTAAGACAGTTCATGTTCCGACACTTCTGCATTGACTTCACTCGGAAAAAGTGGTTGCACCCCACGCAATTCCTCGTGATCCATAAGGCACGATGAAAAGCTCTTCACAGATACTACTGCAACTTTCACAGTGGAAACGAGACAATGAATGACTGGATTTGTGAGCGTGAATAAAACAAAAATTTAGTCATAACTAACAGCTGCATGAAAGCATGTAACACCTGACAGTTACATGCTTTCATGCACATATGTTCATGCAGGTTTTTTTTACCACTAACTCGCATAATACATTTGCATACAGGACACACACTGTCTCTATTATGACGAGTTGGTCTTTTAGGAAGCAAATGCAGGCGTACAATCCATAAATAGTCTGCTCAGTCCATTTAGGTGTTTTGCGAGGGCCAAATGATTAACCCTTGATGGTAATAATCCATAGTTCAATGTAACCTGAGGTGAAGCAAGCCATTACTGTGTTCACTTTTAGCTAAGCATATTGTTTCTGCTAATTGAATAATACAAGCCTTTCTGCAGGTTCAGCGGAATACTGAATACCACTTACTAATGTTTTGCAGATGTTACCTGATTACACTGCTATGACGAAAACATTTTTTAAAACTAATTACCATACCATGTTCACGGTAAATAATAGAATCTAATCTGCTGCAGGCTCAGAGCATCTTTACCCTGATCAATATTTGACAAAGCCCGCCTGCTTCTGAATTCATAGTGACATCGCTGGGTAAGATATAATCATTCACCATGTGCATTTAAAACACTCAATTATTAACTGTAACATTTAGGTGCTGTGATGCTGTTTAAGTGCCCAAATTCTATAAATATACAGTTGTCTATGATGTTGCGCCCCACAAGCCCTTGTAGTGGAATTATCATGTTTGATACATGACACTGGATTGATTTTACAGACTGCAGAGTATTGTGTATCATCTAGTAATTACAGCACAATGAAAAACAATTTTAAACTGGAAAGTGCACCTCAACATCACATTATTTTTTATGAGCATTACATAATTAGAATTATTATTGTCCATATTCTGCCTTAGTGTTTGGACCTTATTTAAGAAGAAATCATTAAAATAATTTGCTATATCTGTTGGGGTGTGTAGTCGGTGGACCCAAAAGCACGCACACAACTGCTCTATCTTCAGCCAATTCCTTTTATTTTTGCGTTGTACCAGGGAGGTGAAAAAAAAACAAAGCAAACGCAGAAGGCAGATATTCCCAAAGTCCGTTCATCTGATGTGAGGCCTTTAGTTGAGTAGTTTATTCTTGCTCGATCAACTTGAAACTTTATGTGTCTTGTCACTCCCTCCAGGGAATACACAAGACCATAAATTGTTACAGATGGATTGATTCCACTCTCTCTCCGCATGCACCGTCAAAATAAAACATTTCGACATGAACGGCAAGAACATCATACAAATATATGTATTGATATCGTACACTTTAAAAAAAGAAAAGTTCGGAGACCTCAAAATTTCAAGGCAACAAACTTTGATAAGATTTTAAGTTGGTCAATTAAACTAAGTTTTGCTTTTGAGCTTGCTCAACTCTGAATTCAGATTTTTGTCAACTCAACAGTAAGTTCTACTAACTAAAAGTAAGTAGTTTACAGAAATTAGGGTTGGATGACTTGCTACTTGTACCTTTTTGATAAGTTAAATAAATTCAAGGGCTCATTCAGCGCAATCCAAATATTTGCAGCTAATGACTTAGAATTTCTAGTTTTCAAACCTACGGAACCGTTTTATGTTAATCAAACTCATGTGTATTAGTTTTTGTTTTCATTGTTTTAATTACACATTAGTCAACTATGTTGTTTGTTTACTTAAAAAGAAGTGACTCAAAACTTTAAATTTTTTAAGAAATTCATTGCCTCAGTTAGTGAGTTTAACTCCATATATATGTCAAAGTAAACATCTGTTATTGAACAGTATTAGCACACTCAAATATTAAAATAACTAGAATCTTAAAATTAAGATTGGATGGGTCCTTGCTACTCCTTGCACATTGGGGCACTGGCCAGATGGATAGAAATGCGGTCGAGGACGCCTGCGGCGTTCGCAAGTCAGTGGTGTTAGTTCATGTTTCCACCAGGCTTGGATTATAATATGGTTGTATAGAGGGTAAGGATGCCATGAGAATTGAGAAATATGGAGCAGTTTAGATGCAGTATGTCTTGAGTTGAAACCACTGTTCCTTTTGTTCTCTTTTCTTCTTTGCCACGATTTAGGTTTTCATTTAGTCTATCATGAACATCGTCAAAGGTGACATTCTTTCTGAGTGGATTGTGATGTCTTTAAAAGAGCAGCAAGAGGCCAATATAACTGAATGAGCTGCATAAGAAATACAGTTTGGAGTTTAACACCAGTCATGTGGGAGACACTGCAAACATGTGGAAGAAGGTGCTATGGTCAGATGTGACCAAAATGGACCCTAGACCCAAAACCCAAATTAAAGCCTCTCAAAATACCATACAAGAGCCAATTTCCCTTTAAATCTATCACCAGACTACATTTTGTACTTTTCAGATCAGATTTAAAAGGTAACAATCAATAATTTCATGTCCATTCCACTTCAGGTTGATAGTAGACATCCCCACGGTGACACTTATGGATAACTAGGACATTCTGATGTTTCATCCCAAAATAAAAACCTCTCAAAATACCATACATGACCCAACTTCCTTTGAAATCTTTTAAAAAGTGTTTTTTTAAATCTGCGCCCTACGCACATAGTTTAGTATTTCTTCCGGCATAATGCAACTTTTAGAGGCCAAGGTCTCAAGAGCACACTGCCTGGATGTGAAAAGAATCGGGTTTAATCCCTGGGAGGAGTTCGGTCTTTTACAACTGTAAGAAATCATGAAAAAAGGCCCAAAACAGGCCAAAAAGCCGATTTTCAACCATTAATTACAGCGCCCCCTATTCTTCAAAAATTATGAAAATATTAGTGTGTGTTTAGGGCTTCAATGTTCACACATGCTGTCATTTGGAAGTTAAAAATCTGTCAAGCAGAAATTATCGCTGCAACCAAATACGCACAGATACACACAAATGCCACTGAGCAAGTCTCCTGTGATTACATTGTGTCACTCTCCCAGGATTTACACACTCACACCAACACACCTGACTGCTACCAAGTAATCGTCTCCTCTGATTACATTGCATGTTCTCCCTGAGACCTCCACACAAATACTGCAACACACTGGCTTGCACACACACACAAATATGCGCAGTGCTATTTTACCCAAAGGAATGATCTCTCTGGCTGCTATTTAGAGTGAACAACTTTCCTATAACTGGATTGGGACAGCCACTCCTGCTGCTGCAACAGGGGAGATACAACAGCCTATGGGCTCAAGAGGCTTTCCCGAAATGGGAGAAGGTCCAGGTGAGATGGGGTAACATCCTACCATTTCAAGTCTCAATTTTGAAAAGATCTTATTTCAGATATGTTGGAATCAGGTCCGCAAAGGCTGAATGGTAACTTTTTTTGTCACGGTTTGGGTTCATTATTTGGTAGTTTCCTGCATGTCCAATCACCTGCACCTCCCCAGTGTATTTAAGCCATGTGTGTCTCTTGTCCCTTGTCGCGTCATTGTTCGTCTGTTTGAGTGTAGCTTGAGTGTAGAACCTACGCGGCTCCGACTGAAGTCAGTTTTTTTCTTTTTATTGCATGAGAAATTGGATGTGTGTGACACTTGAGAGCCCTGGTAGTCTGCGGTCTTCATGTCATGTGCTGTATCTCATTCCTGAATTTTGTTTGTGAGTTCCTTGTCCTCGTCCGTGTTAGCCTTTTTCCGTGTCTGCGTTTCTCTCTCCTCCCCGGCAAAAAAAGTATATTTTTGATTGTGTAAACTCTACGTTTGAGTCCTGCCTCACCGTGTTGGCCAGCTAGCGATTCACTTCATTTTCACTTGTCGAATGAAAAATCTCCACCACTTTTGAGTTTCTATATTCTAGCTGCATATTCCTTCTCATTTATTTTTGGTTAGAAAAGCAACTAGACCATCTGGAGATGGTCGCAATACTACTTTTGGTTCAGACGGATAGATAACAATGTAAATATCTCAGCATGCATACAATGGCTCAAAACATAATTTGATTTCCTACCCGATGGTTCATTGCTTGGTAAACCCCTGACTTTTTTCATAAAATTCCTCCAACCGGTCATTATTTCTGGGTTCAATGTTTTCTCGCATTTTTTCTTCAAACTGCACTAGTGACTAAAATGACACAAAAACAATGTGTCTGGCTGCAAAAGTGAATTTGGTGATTTCAACAGCAGGTGATCGTGCACAGCTGGGAAGAGATGCTTATATACTTTTTATTAGCTTGTTACTACCAATAGACTGCTGTATGTTGTGTTTAAAAATATCTGATCTTGTGTTTATATTACTTATACAAATAAACATTTGATAACGTACAAACTAATCTAAACTAACACATGTCATCAATTTTTGCCAAGATAGATAGTCAATTTGAGCAACGTTATTTTGTATTCTACGTAATGACGCAGTTTTCAACAAATCTAGCAACGTCCCCGTCGGATCTAGTTGTCTTGCGTGTGTTGAAATTGAGTCATGGTTATAACAACAATGAATAACCCACAGGGTAAAAAACCACAACACAACAGCTTGTGACACAAACAATTTCTAACTCTAATAATTGTACATTTATAAAAATTACATTGCTGAACTGCATGCTGGATACTCAGCTCACATAGTCTAACTTTAACTCTGTTGCTACATGAAAATACAGAAGAGAGAGTTACAGGAGTAACAACGAGAAACCAGAAATGCACCAACACAACTTGTGCCCAGGAGAGGAGCTGTGTCTGTTTGGAAGGTTTTTGGGTTTGGAAAATCCAACAAAAGTCTTTTGAACCTCCGGTGGCAACACTAGCTAACACAGAGGTGCCAACGCTCACGGTTTTGCCGTGTGTCACATGCTTATGCATGTTTTCACACGCACTCACGCCACACAACACGATTTCTCACACTAAAAAAAGATCAGATTTTGGTCCAAGACCAAAGTTCCTTTCCAAACTCCTTTACGGTAGGTGGCGCTAAGCAGCGCATCTGCAACCCGAGTCGCTGCATAGACATCCTTCTTTAATACCTAAGATGGCGGACTTTCGTTATCGGGAGTCCTGACTCACGGTTACATAAGAACGGGGTCATTTCAGCAGCTGACTTGATGACTTCACCGCATCAGCTGGTCTTGCTAACACAGTTCTTAACTGTTAAGTATTTTCCTATCAAGCTTGTTTCTTTTTCATTTAAAATCATAATGGTAAACTATAGTGAATATATAATATGTTTCTGGTGCAGCTGAACTTTACTGGATCACACTGACAGGTGTATATCTAATATATTATTGGATGGAAGAAACACAAACACGTTACTGAGGTAAACATTTAATTCAGGACTTTTGAATTAAATCACTCTGCATTAGCTAGTAGTAAGAGGAGGTTAGATATATCAACAATAATTACTGTGATAAACAATAGTGGAGGTGGGAATAAATAACAAGCTGCAGCGGCCCACCAGGGAGGGATGAATGAGACGCTGACAGCTCGGCTCGTCCGTCCATGTTTTCAGTCAGCGCGTCACTTAGAACGGGAAAGCACCCCCCCGTCGACACCTGGCTCAGGTAAGTTACCTGTAGCGTGCCAATCCTCCAAAGGTGACTAGTGTCGACAATAGTACCTCGGTCAGAGAGAACCAAGCCCATAGGATTTATTTAAATTATGTCATTGATGCGTAACTAACCTAGGCTAACGTGGACACGTCCAGGTGTGTGTAACCACTGTTAGCCCACTGCGGGCTACCGTGCGCTAACGTTACATGGACGTAGAAAGCGGCATGTCAACACAGCAGCCCTCCATGTCGTTCTTAATAAAACAACGTAGTGCTGCTTCATTTTAAATGATGACAAAATACAAAGTCCGCTTACCTCCGTGTCGCTCCTCACAGTCGCCTCCCGTTAGAGATTAATGGCGGAACAGATGCCAAGCGCTCAGCCGATCCACCAATAAAAACTCCTGGTTCATTCAGCTGGATAAGCCCCGCCCACTACAATAAAAAATCTGAGAGAAAAGGTTTTGGATCCGAGACTAAAGAGTTGTTTTGAGAGCTAAAACAATAACAAATAATTCTTTCTCATCTATCTACCTTTATAAATTCTCCCCTGACACTGTGCAGTGAATGCAGACTAGGGCTCGCTCCGCTCGTCGGCCTTGCCCTCTGAGCGTCTGCTACTGTTCCTCTCCCTCCAAGTCCTGTTCACTGTTTTATTAAAGTGTCATCACTGGGTGTGAGGCTCTCGTTAAAAAGATGCTGAAATGCATCAGGGCAGAGCATAAATAAACATTGACTGTGCAAGGTCTAGTTATGACAGCCCTCAGGTATGTAATACAAGTCAGGACCCTCTGTGTTAGCGGGTGTCCCACTAACAGTGGTGGCAGCAGAATCACCCAGTGTTATGCTGTGACAGAACCTTTTCCAGATGTAAAAATTAGGTCTCTAAGAAACGGGGGTTTCTCCATTCACAAATGTACCGCAAAATAACTCATCCTGCATAGGCACAGTCTACAATAGGGTCTGTTGAGGGCATCAAAAGAAGGAAAAAGACCCTCCGCAACTATATCTGTTCTGCGGTCTCTCGTGACCTTAACCTAGCTTGTCTATGGGCTTAAAATAACCACAACCTATCCTTGTCAGCGGTCTACCTCGACCTTGAGATCCCACCATGCCTTACTTTGGTCCAGCTAGACCCTCTATATCCTGCGGTCTCCCTGGCCCCTGTATCCTTGACTGTGGTCCATTGAAACATTTCTCTATCCTTTTCTTGTTATACTCATATTCCATGATGTGACGGCATTTCACCCACTCAATTCTGCCCTTTAACAACAGCTGAGGAGGACACACCGGCTCGGACGCTACAAGGGGCAGTAAAGAATCTATTCATAAATAAACCTGGTTTGGGGGATATGCCTCATCTGATCTTGGCAACCTGAACGAAATGCATGTTTAATACTTTGGCGAGTGTTAATAAATCATTGTTAAAAGTTCAGAAGTCTCTCCTGATTGAAATGAAGCTTAGGTGTAAATTCAATCAGGAAGACTTGATAATCAAAAGTTAGAGTTCAGTTCAGTTAAATTTTATTTATATAGCACGTTTAAAAACAACCTTGGTTGACCAAAGTGCTTAACAAGCTCCAAAAGCAGCGAGACAATAAAACACAGACGGAGCACAATGTACAATACAAAATAACTGACAGAGAAAGAATAAGGTCAGTAAGTTCAAGATATCAAAGCTCAACTTGAATTAAAAGCCAATGAATAATAGTGGGTCTTAACCATGGACTTGAACGTTGCATTGGTCCGAGCTGTTCTTACATGGATCGGTAAACTATTCCAGAGGTTTGGAGCAGCCACTGAAAAGGCTCGGTTTCCAACCTGAATCCAAGCAGATCAAGGAGCATTTGATTGGACGACCTCAGTGCTTTGATAAGTGTGTGGACATGTAAGAGCTCCGACAAGTAGGAAGGTGACAACTATTTAAAATTTAAAAACTATTAATACAATTTTAAATTAGCAAGTAGGGCTTGACTTTAGCCAGGAGTCTCAGCTGGAACAACAGAACTAATCTGTTTGTCAAAGGACAAATTTGGGAGCCTAAAATACTGAGAGAATCTACACAGGCACTGAGATGTTCAGCACGTCCAAACACAACAACTTCGGTCTTAGTGTCATTAAGACAGAGAAAATTCTGATCCATCCATACTTTGAGATCACTCAAACAGTTTAACAACGGCTTGATAGTGTCCTTCTCATTGTTTCTTACAGGCAAATAAATGTGTACATCATCAGCAAAACAATGGAAAGAGATGTTGTGTTTTTTTTAAATAAACCCTATGGGCAGCATATACAGAGAAAATAGCATTGGTCCCAAAATGGAACCTTGGGGAACCCCACAGGACAGAGGGGCAGCTGATGAAGAGCAGTTACCAATGTGGACAGAAAAACTCCTATCTGTCAAGTAGGATTCAAACCATTTTAAGGCTATACCTGTAAGGCCAACACTTTGCTTAAGTCGGAATAAAAGGATAGAGTGGTTGACAGTGTCAAAGGCAGCAGTCAAATCTAAGAGCACTAAGACAGCGGAATTTCCTTCGTCGACCGCTAAGTGGTCGTTGTAGACCCTTAGAAGGGCAGTTTCAGTACTGTGGCGGGGCTTAAAGCCTGACTGAAACTTTTCATGAATACTAAAATGATCTAAAAATGATTGAAGTTGATTAAAAACAACCTTCTCCAAGACCTTAGATAAAAAGGGAATCTAGAGAATCATTGCCCTGTTTTGGTTGAAGACTGCAAGGTCAGAGGGCAAGCAGGATGTGCCGAGCAGGCAGACACAAGTCTGACAAGGATGGGGGTTAGAGACACACCAAGCACCATACAACACACACATATTTTGGTCGTTTAGTTTACATTACGATTAGAAGACCCTTAAATCTTATGTGACCGGGTCTCGTGTGGTGGGGGAAGAACTTGCTCCCCCTCAACACCAGTTTAGGGCCAATAGAAATCTTTCCTTATCTGGTTATAAAACATGATTTTAGTTAGTTGTTCTTGCGGCCTGCGGGTCGACAGAACTGCTCCTCCCTTTGCAAATGCGCTGATACTTGACCTGTGATCTGACAAATAAATCTCCCAGAACGGGAGAAGTTGTTCAGCTGAATTCTTCCAGACGTCCCCATCCGGGCTTCCAATTTTTGATTATGTTCCTTCGATGCATTCGTTCGTTCGCTCCTTCTTTTTTCATTCTAACAGACTGTAGAAGCTACGGCCCCGCTGTCTATCTGGGCATGCCATAAGCTGATTGGTTTACCGAACTGTGCCTCCACCCCCAATCGTGGCAGGGCTGTCAACGTTAAAAGCGGTACTCATCTTTGTTGTTGTCAGTTGTTAGGGAAACATCCGATCAGTGTGTTGAGGAACGACCAACTTAAAGCTTCACACAATGAAATATTTAGGATTAAATGTGCCTGTTTTCATCCACGTTCTGGTTGTGTGTCCTGACCGCAGTCCTGTGTGCATCGCAGCTGGGTAGCGATGTTAACTTTAACACGGCGACGTCATAAGCGCGGTGTGCGAATATACAGCATTTGCACGTACCTAACTAACTTTTACGCCGGTCCATTGTCTGATTGGGAGGTCCGGCTGGTCTAGGTCCAACTGTTTCTCCGCTAAAGTTTTTCTGTCAAACGGCTCTTTGATGAGAGAATGAATGTACCAAAGTTGGGTTTGGTCTGGTCGGAGGTATACTGCTCGCCATAACGAGAGATTCCTCCTGATGAGAGTGCAGCGTAGGGTGACGAAGAGCTGGCCCCAAATCTCAATGTATTTTAGGGCACTATTATAATGTTAATCATTAACTTAATCAGTGATTGGCTAACTGCTTCTTAGACCCTTTGCCTTTTGGACCCGGGCCGAGCTGAGACATGTAAACAAGCGAAGGACGTATAGGAAAAGCATATATTTTGCGCCGATATCTTAATTTAGGTGCATCCACACAACTATGAACTATTTGTGCTGCGTGTGCCTGCTTATATCTTTTAAAAGCATATGAATTATTTTAAACTCCTCTTAAATGAACGCCATGAATAGAACTTTTCCAAAACTTTGGGGATTTTATTTTGTCGTACTTTTCCAGGCCTCAAAAGAACCATTTTAAAATTCAAATGACTTTTCCAGATTTTTTATGAACCCTGTAAGTGAAGACATCAGAAAAAAACAAAAACAAAGTGACTGCAAGGTGACGGCACCAAACAAGGACCTGGTTGTTGTTTGGAGATTCAGACTCTATTTCACACCCGATTTATTTTTTCTTCTTCTCCTTTTGTAAGCAGCCAACAGTTCATCATTAATTCACTTCTGACTGCTTCATTGCCCTTTCTCCCTGCCAATCCCTCTCAGTATCGCTGTGCATCAGGCATAAGATTATTTTCCTCTCCACCAATAAATCAATGACTGCCCCGAGCGTGTGGTTATTAAAAAAACAAATGCCACCTTTGTTAGGTGTTGTGCTGTATAGTAGCCATTGAACTTCAGCCAAATGACATGTCATTTTCCTCTACACTGGCCAGTGGTAGACCGGCGAGAAAACTACTGTAGGAAACTTGACCACTGGAAGAAATTAGTTTAATTAGCAATGCCTACGCCCCCAACTGAATGCATTTAACAATTTGGTTGGATGGGTTGTGGGGAGCTATGTCGGAGAATTTGCTGTGGTGCCCAAAGACCCTAAAAAAAAGGGGTTGGGAGGGTGGGATTTGGAATTGTGAAATATATGTTCCTGTCTGTGTGGGTTTTTTTATACTCTTTTTCAAGTAGAACAAAAATTGTGAACTGGGAAATGGAGAAGTAGGATATGCATGAAGAAGTCGGGGCAGGGGCAATAGTGGGGAAAAAATAATAAGGCAGAATGGGGAAGTACAAAAAACATCTTGTGAGATGAATACCTAAAACCAGCCAGTTTAGACCAGTTCTTACCGTGTGGGGAAATTATAAAAAAGGTCAAAATATAAAAAATGTGGTTAGGGAGGTATATACAGGGATACCGGAATAGGCGTGGTCAATTAGCTTCTATTCCTCTTGTGTAAGTTGGGTCATGATACCAGTGCTCCCTAAAAAACAAGTTGCTGTGATATGAAATCACCAAGGAAAAAGATGTTTACAATGCAATAACAAACACATACCCCTTCCCAGGTTTTAAACCACCCTAAGTGTCAGATTTCATTTGAAAGAGGAATTGGAGGGAAACCAATTCCATTCAAACAATCTGGTGGTTGAAACTCCTGGTCCAAGATTGAGTTACTGCACCTTTTCCACAGTGAGACATTTTGGGGGCACTCCCTCTGAATCAGTGGCTGAAGAGTTCTTGTATCATGACCAGTCTGATTGCCTGGGTGCTCTTGTATTTTGTCTCATCAGACTTTGTTTTAGGGAGATCACAGAGTAGAAAAACACAAATCGTAGCCAGATCAAAGAATAAACGGCTTATCTTGCCACTTACTTTAAGGAACCATTAAATGACCCAGAACATAAATACTGTCTTGGTGGTAAAAACCCTCTGAGCTGATCGCAGTGACCACAAAAAGGAACTAAAACCCTCTGAGCTGATCGCAGTGACCACAAAAAGGAACGCCACTCGTCTGGAAATTGTGTTGTTGTGTAGGAGTTGCAGAGCAGCACAACGGCAATGCACCGCTAATCTACAGCCAGAGGCAGATGGTGCTGTTGTTTATTCAACCCTTCATTAGCACAGTGACCCAATTAAATATGTTTTATGAACCAGTTCATATGTATGCATCAACCAGTCAGCATTTATATGATAAATCGTCATGGTGTATTGTTGAATTTGCCTACAAACGCGCTATGTTACAAAGTAAATCAAGGTGCTTTACCTCATTTTAGCTCAAAAGAAGGATATAGTATTGAGTTGTTAAGAAAATGCCTTTTAAGTCCTTAATACATGCCAAGTGCTAGGACTGTGATTTAGGAGGCTGCTAAAAAAATGTAAATGGAGAATTAAATAGATTTAAATATTGATTAAAATTAAAACCATTTTCTCATTGGCTCTAAAGTCAATGTGAACATAAAAAAATCCATAATGTCCTTGCATCAAAATACAATCAGCAATAGCAACAGAAATTGTTGCTACTTAGAGCAAGGCTTAGGACATTTAACAAGTCATAACCATCTATCGTATATATTTTAGGGCTGTCAATAAATTGAAAAAAATAAATAAATAAAATAAAAACTATTTAATCGCACATTTTGAAATCGATTAATGGTGATTCATCTTACAAGTAATGAGTAATAACTTTAGAAAACATGTATAACACTGTTTAACTGTTAATGTTACTACACACATTTAATCGTCTTGGAGGCAGAAATCCAATTGATTTAACACGTTGAACTAGCAACTCTTCCTGCTGTCCTCGTGCACCCCCCACACACATTTAGCAAGGATGCATTCAAACCAACATCCTCTGTAAACTGTGCTACGCAGGGTAACGTTAGACGTTGAGATGGAAGTAGTCTAGCAGCTAGTTTAGCATGGCAGTGCTTTAAGTGGTCTGTTTGCCACTCAGCCCCCTTCTCTTTGACACGTGGAGTTATTCCTCTCTGCAGTTCTCTGCTGTATGTCGCGCCTCTGTTTTACTTCCAATGCAAAAAGCTCTCCATCTTGATGTAACCGACTGTGGCTAGCGGCCGTTTCGTTTCAGTGTGTATATGTATAACATATAATATATTCACGAATAACTACTGTTTTGTAGATTACATTTGAACACATCATACTCACGTCCAAGACTCCCAACATTTAACTAGTGAATGAAGCATGAAGGCAACAGGTCTGTGTGATTTTAAGTCTTCTGAATAGAAACGGTGTAGTTTAAATTTGAATAGACAATTCTCCAGTGCTATATATTTTTCTGTGTGCTACCAGTCACTTACCCATGGGTAGTTGCATGGGATAGGCAGCTTTCGTGGCCAAAGGTGAATTGTATGTAACAAAAATGTATCCCTTTATAAAATTCACAAAAACATTTGAAGCCTATAAAAGGTCAAATAAACAGGGCGTTGACAGTAATGTGAGATGACCACTATATTCCCTGGAGGCTGCTGATCTAGAAGACAAACAGATCTACAGATGTCAGAGCGACAGGAAACACGAAGTTAACGTAAACTGAATTAGAACTGCATTTTAAAACAAAGGGAGGCATGGTTACATATATCAATATTTAGCAATTAATCTCTTACAAAAAGCCCCATCAAAGAAATACAAATAAACCTCCAAACTACAGATATTCAACCCCCACCAACAATGTGACGGGCATTGGTACATCATGATTGGCCACCTGTCAAGCATGACACAATGTTGTTGCACTGGTTATTCTGAACCCTGGTCCAAACCTCCTAACCCATATCTCTGAGGTGGGTAACGCCCATTTAATCGGATGATATCATTCGAAGCTAGTGCTCTAACCTCATTGTTTGATTTACGTTTTCTCTCGGTAGCATGTTTTCCTTCCTCTAAATATTTCTACTTAAATATGTAATAAGACGTGTGATGCCATGGATTACAGTTTACCTTGGGAAACCTCATTCTGCCCGTGGGTGTAAGAATCTGCCTTCTCCGAATGATTAAAGGGTCGCTCACTTGAAAAACCTGAATAGCAAGTGCTATCCTTTTCAAATGTCTGACAACATTGTAGATAGTCGGAGTGAAAGAGGTGAAAACAAGAGACATTACAGTACATTATTGGACACAGCTCCAAGGACACTTCTGACGTGCCTTAATGTTTCTGTTACGACTCATCAGTCTGATGTCGTCTTGTAATCTCCAAACAAACTTTCAGCACAAAGACGTGAAGCTAATGCTGCGTACACACCAAAAGCGAATTTTCGCAATGCTTTACTGTTGTTGGTAGTTATTTCCCCTCATTCATGTCCTAAAGGGGGCGTGGCTTATCTCCGGCTTTTGGAAAAAAAACACAATCTTTGCTCTTTATGTGTTGTATCATCTGTCACCACCAGGCTGACCAGCAGCCGGTTTAATGACCACAACCTAACTTACAGGTGTTCAGTCTCAGCTGCTTGTGTGTCTCCGGTGAGCGGCTGTTTCATGAAGTGTATTTACGTTGTGACAGCAGGACGGCGGTGATGATGAGTAGAGCAAACGCTGATTGGCTTTTGGGACAGCATAGGATGATTTATTGGCTTCGCTCCTTTCATGTTTAAAATTTGCCTCATTCGCAACCAGAACCGTCTGTGCATTGACTTTGCATGGAATCTACTCGTGCGAATAATTTGCTTCGCTTTTGGTGTGAATGCGGCTGTTTTGGTATGGATTTAATTGCTGAAATAACTAATAACTACAAAGTAGATAGTTATGAATATATTGATAAAGTTTGTTCATTCATTCTCTTATTCAGATTTTTTCACTTTCAATTCTATGTAGCCAAGTCAAAGATTATACTGCATTCAAATGGGGAATCCTATATGTTGGAATGCTTTTCAGCTCCTTAAGGGTGCTATGACTTTTCAGCCTTCTACCTTTTATGCTTGAATTAATATAAATACAATTGGGTTTTTTTCCAACTTCGCTTAAACCTCTTTAAGACTTCTGTCTCAATCTTTCAGCTACAGCCATGGTTAAGAAAAACATCTTTGTGATATGTATTAAACTTTTTCAATACCACTGATACCAGTGAACCAGTGTTAAAAGGCCCCCCCGGTCTCAGGCAGTCTCGCTCTCTCTTAATTCATTGTTCTTTTTAAAACATAATATATCTTTTGTAACTTTTCTTTGCAGTTATGCCTTGATACCAAACGGTCCTTAATGTTTTTCACAGAGCGACCAGCAAGAGCAGGGTTTTCTGCAGTCTTGCACTGTTTGCACTGAATCATAGTGGCTAGTTTGCCCTCGGTGGTGTGTGCTTTAAAATGTCTCATGACTGCGGCAACCTCTTTTGGAGACCACTGCCGCTTTTGTGTCCTCCTAGGATCCCTTTCAAGAGAAGAGATGCTACATCAGAGAAAAAAGAGATTTGTCAATTTGAAACCAAACCACAGTAAACACATCATTTTCTTTTCATTTGTTATGTCAATTACTAAAACTAAACCTAAAAAAACAGCCTAGATATGCATATCCAACTTTTATTTTCTGATCTTTTATATCTTAACCTATACTTGTATTCCAAACAAATGGTACTACTGAACAATGGTATGTGTTGATTGAATGCGCCATTGTCCAAACAAAGACTACGCCGGTATTCAGTTTAGCTTCTAATTTTGATGATCCTATTGACTTGCATTATATTGTTTTCTAAAGAGACTTGCTAGTTAAAACCTTATATTCCTTTCATTTAAATATGCCTTCTACGGATTCAATATCTGGGAAAATAAAACAATTAGAAATATCTAATATACACACTGAGAGCATGCTGGTGAACAGATGCATACTGGGCTTACCATCTGAGGTGCCTAGAGGTTCCTCAACAGGTCACCTGCTTCTCTTCATCTCTGCAGAATTTAAAGTAAACCTCAATTCATTAGTCATGTAATATTGTGACCCGAGTCGTCTTAACTACATTTTGACGTCGCCCTGTATTCCTCCTGCCCAAAAGAGGCGAACAAGCAGTCGGTAGGAACCAACGGTAGATCTGGTTGAAAGACTGGGCGGATGGTTGTGGTTTTAGCTAGTACTTTAGCTTAGTTGTGTCGCCTCTTTTTGAAGGCACTGTTTTTAAACAAAGTTGACTCACCGGCTTTCCTCTGTCATACGGCTTAAAGTCAAAATGTTCCCAAACTGAGGCCAAACATTTTGCCTTCAAAATCAAGTCCATTGGGACTTGTTTATCTTTGCGGGTTCGGCTGTAGATGTTACGAAAAAGAACACTTTATAACTATTCTCTGCCTCCATTCACCGGTTCGTGTCTGCTCTATATCTGTGCGCTGCCTAAGCCCCGCCTCTGCTTTCCACAAGGAAAACAGGACAGAGGAGCGCGTTCAACTTAAATGTTGATGACATACATTTATTTATAAAATGAATATTGCAGCACAAAAAAGTATTGAACACAATTTCAAATTTTTCAAGTTCGCCCATACCTATTATTAGGTGCAAACGCGAGTGAAATACTTGCACTGTAGAGCCCTGAACAGTATTGATACCAAACATTAGCAATTAAGGGAGGGATATTAATCGAACAATAAAACTAAATAACTCACAACAATATTGTGTTGAAATCAAAGTTATGCAGCATTTTCTATTAAAACCTGAATTATCGGGAGCATCTGTCCGCCAGCCAATCAGAAGCTCCAAAATCATACACTGTGTGAATATTCATGAGGGGGTGCAGTACCACAAATGAGCTACAGGGGGGCTGGGCTCCTACACATAGCAGGAATTAGCAGGCCCTGTCCTGCTAATGTCGGTGTGTGTTCATATCAAATATCTGCCTAACTAAACTCATTTTTAAAATAAATTAATGGCATACTTTCCTTAAATATTTTGAAAACCACAATATCAACTTAAGTCTCGAGAGTTGATTGTTTGTTTCTTCTATCCCAGTGGGGACGGTCAAAGTATGTCATAATACACACAACCACAAGGGGACAGTGTTCAATCACAGGGTAAGACAGGAGAAGGCAGGAAGTGAAGCCACCCAAGGGACACAAGAGACAAAACTACAAAATAAAACAACTAAATAAGACATGAACCCAAACCGTGACATAAATAAAATGCTTCAGAAAGTACAGGTTGCTCCTTGAAAATAATTTATAAAAAGTACAAATCAGAAATTGAACAGGATTTGTTTTAACGTCAGAACTTGTTCTCTATACTACACTCACAGACGTACACACAAATTATTACCATTATTGTAGTGCAAGTTAAGTAAATGTATACAGCAAATCTAAATGCATCCCTTTATGGGCATAATATGAACTACCGTATAACCCACAAAATATGCCCTAGGGCACTAAATTACCCGTACAAATATATTTGTCAAAATAACCGAAATGAGACAAAGCACAAAATATATACAAGACAACATATTGAAAAATGAATGGCCCAAAAAAGGAGAGTAAATAAAAACGTGTCTTTAGTTTTTCTAACTGCTTTACGGTTGTTATTAGCGAGCTAACGCTAGCTTGGTCAGCTGGATGACAAGTAAACAGCGGCAGCAGAGGTGCTGGAAGCTCCTTACGTTCCTCACGTCAAAACGAGACAACGTGGTGCTCTCGTGCAATGTTACCTTGACTTTGAATATAATAGTGCTTTATTTCAATAAACAAAACACTTAATACTTAAATTGTAATGGTGTGCACAACATTTCAACTGAAAATATATATTTGTGTCACAAATATTTGTACAACATTATATATATCCTAGGTGAAAATCTTGGAATTGATTACCCATCCGAACTTAAATGTATTCATCAAATAGTTTTGGTGGCCACAGAATAAAAACAGGAAATTAAATTAGGGAATGTGATTGGAAATAAACTTACAGGCATGGTAAAAGGCATGCAATGTCACTGAACTGTGTGTGGTTTCTTTATGAGAAAAATATTTTATTACTATTTTAGAAATTTCCATAATCCTCACATTTACTTGAAATATTGGCTTCATATGGATCATCAGCAGTGGATATCTTTTTCACCACCCATCTGTCTGACAAAATAATGGGTTACATTAACACACATCTTTGCACATTTATATTGTTTCATGCCAAGCACCAATGTAAAATAAAGAAACTATTATTATGTTGGATTTAATTTACTGATTGTTCTTTCCAATGAACATGATTTTATTACCATCTGGCTTTTTAACCTCATACCTCATTCCTCATACTTGACTAAGTGAGTTAGCCCGATCATTTCCAGGATAAGATTACATAGATCAGGCTTTTCAGCTGGATAAGCTCACCACTCCTCTCGAAAAAAAGGGAAGCTGTCTACCTCATCAATGAAGGAGAGATATCAGTTAGATCAGTGGGCCGCAGACCAGTACCGGTCCGTGGGTCATTTGGTACCGGGCCGCAGCGAAAGAATAAATATTTACATTTTATTTATAGTCTGAACGATGTTTTATTTTGAAAAATGACCGGATATCCCCTATTACATCCATCTATGACTCACTCTTTCGCTTTCCTTGGTCATACGTTGCCACTAAAATCCCACCGGATCTTAACAACGTATTGAATGATGCCATTAAACTTAATAACCACATGAAAGCACACGCCCTTAACTCGCGCTTGTTCGAGCAGCTTTGTGAGGAGATGGACGCGGAGCTCAGAAATAAGATGGTTATCCCGAGGGAGATTGCTGGCCAAAGTGTATGAATTACAAGAGCCGCTGGATTTCTCTTAGGCTGCTGCTAATAAAATTCCATACGAGTACACAGCGGATTCACACTTATTATTAATGTAGAAAATACCACAGTTTTTATGCCGGTCGTATCATTTCATTTTGTGTATTTATCCCCCACACCTTAAAGGCCGGTCCGTGGCGCAAAAAAGGTTTGTAGACCGCTAAGTTAGATTAACATTTTACAGGGAGAGACTTCTCCGAGATCACAAAGAACCGTTAGGACATAACTTCCTGTAAGAGCGCTATTGATCCTGTGAACAAGCAAATAATTTATCTACAAGAAGATCTTCTCGGATCTCTAAGTCCAGCCAATGGATTTGAGGCAGACCCACGTGGAATAGTGATTGACTTTCTTGAACCACATACAAGGAACATGGCCCTGCAAAACCCAATGCCATAGCATAGCCCATGATTGATGCACCTTTTGTAAGTCTCTTTAAAAAAAATAGATAAATGTATTTTTAATATAACCTTTGACTGCTTCTATGCAATTATTTGCCGTAATGCCATAGCATACAGGAAACTGGAGTAGATACTGAAATTTAGAACCTGCTGACCTTGAACATGAAGAAGCAACATCCATCCCAGTCACCTCATCTTCAGTACCTGTTGCGTTACTGTCAGAAGCCAGTATCTCTGCGAAACACAGCAAGGATATGGATAAAACAATTGGATAGCACATTTTTTTTATTTTAGCAAATTGGCAGATACATCTATAAAAAGGAAACCCGTTTGTGTAATAATACAAATATTCAAAAAGGCATTTCTTACCTTGTAGATCAATGTTAATCTGATCAAGATACATTCCTTTGAATTTAGACAGCTGTCCTCGTTCCAGGGCCATGAGGTCTTCTTATCTTTACCAGCTGAAGTGTGCGTTCAGTCTGCAATACTGGCGATGCACCCTGATGTCATGTCCAAGAAATTCAGCAAGGCCAACCATTTCATTGACCTTTAAGTTAAGGACTTTTGACATAGTGGCCATGTGCTTTCTCAATTTAGTCGAGGCGGCTTGCCCACAGGTTTGAGCAATCTGTCAAATAACATCTGATCACCTAAAGTGACTGACGGCTTGTGGTCTCCCGAACATGAAAGGATTGTCAGACACATTAGTTTTGGCGATTCTTGACAACTAACCCTTCTTTTCAAGGTCAGACAGCACAAGCTCTACATCTGGATGAGTCAAAGAGGCATCTCTCAGTGCAAAAGAGTTTAGGCTCATCTTGGACACTTCTTCTCTTCGGCTGAAAATAATTCAGTGCATGTTGTGTTAATATTACTTTTGACCGATAGGGGGCGCTAGAGTGGATAAACAGCCACACACTTCATGGGGGCTGCAATACTGTGTGCATGCACTAGGGGCGCATTTTGAAAACACACTCGACAGTTTTGTCATGAAAATGTATTGCACACACAGGTTTTTACTACACTGTCTTAATTTGTTTATGAACTCTACCAGGAAAGTAATGTTAAAATGACAGCATATTTAAACATATGGACTTAAATGAGCATGTGCTTGGCTGCAAATCAAAATATTTGGTAGACAGGACAAAATTCAAAATTTATTGGCCAAAGCAGATGAGGATGCACAAGCCTTCATCACATGAGGTGAGCGACAGAATAAACAGGGATGTGATAAAATAATAAGGTAGAATATTGAAACAATAGGACATTATTCTTTTAATTGCACCAATATTTTTGCTACTGTAACAAACAAATTTCCTCTATTGTATTGAATAAAGTAGCCACATAGTCATGTTTGGTCTTGTCATGTCCATGCTTTGCATATAAATTTTCTCCAAGTCACAAAATGCTTTTCTCCTCTCTGATGATGCTTGTAATTTCATCTTGGTACATAGCATTTACAAGCTCCCACACTTTTTTGTTAATATCCTCTGGGACGGGCTGTGCAGAGGTACAGAGTGATTGGATATGACTTTGTTGTTTGATTATACAGGGCTATGTAGGCCTATTGTGTGGTGTCTGTCTGAAAGGTGTGTCGCCATGTTTTACATGGTCTGCAAAAAATGTCTGTGTCGCTTTGAAACCAGTTTTACAGACGTGTCTTTCTGTGTCAGTGGGCTTTCCTTCAATCTGCAATGTAGCTTAAGTACTTTGTATGGAAGCATCTATCTTCTTCTTACAACCAACTCAGAAAGGGCAAAGCCAATCAGAACTTTCAATGTTTAACACGTTAGAACCAAAATACAAGTTTTAACGTTTTTACGGACACAGCGATACTCTGCAATCACACATAAGCTGAAGTCAAAGTCATGGAATCAATGAGGAAAGTGGGTAGCTTTTTATGTCAAATGATTCAGAACATGCTGAATTCTATGTTCAGTTTAGGTTGCTTTGGCATCTAATTAGCATTAGTTACGGTCATGTCTTCTGGTAGACCATCGTAATTTTTTTAAATCAATTTTTTTAGATCAATTGCATGTGATCGACTGGTTGATCGCGATCAACCTATTTGGCACCCCTGCTTTAGACTATCTAAGATTAACTGTAATAGTTAAGTAAGTCCTTTGCTCCATTTGTTTCTTCCAAAACTGTCAAACTACCTCTCCTCGTCCTCTCTTGTTAGCTACCATTAGCACATTCGCAAAAAAAAAAAAGCATGTCATCAAGCTCTTGAGGCAATGACTGTATCAGTAAACACCATATCTGAACTATCTTTTAAATTTAGAGTGCACCATAATTTACACTGTTTTTGTGGATAGATAATTAGACTTTTGTATGTCTAAATGCACATACCGATTGAGGTTTGTGAATGCGTCTCAGGATCCTCTGCCTCACTGTCTTCACTTTGCCCAGAACGGAAAATGTTAAAGGAGTTTCAATTTGATACATATGGGTATGAAAACTGAAGCTAGAGAATATTACTTACAAGTTTAGCTATAAAATCCAAGTCATATTTTTCTCCAGTAATTTTGATCAAGACCTTTAAGTGCAAAGACGAAGATTTGTGAGGAACCCTTTCTCCATGGCAAGAAATAGTAATAGGATGTTTTGGCCAGCTGGGTTGTAGCTTCTGGAATATTCTCTGTGGACCCGAGTATCGTGACCTAGAAAGTCAGCCACTTGGTCCAACTCATGGTTTGTGTGGTTCAGAACCTGCGACAAGGTTGCAACATTTCTGCATAACTGCGTTGATCGGAGGAATGATTATTTGCATAAATCCTTGTAACGGGTCATAAGCTAAACTAAAAAATACTTTTTAATTGAACAAATCATGGTCATATACCTAATTCCACCTGTCGCGATTAACCTATTGCTACGGGTAAAGGCTCTGTTAAAAAATTAATGAACATTATCAACAGAATCCTAAGAATTACAGTGTCTTGTCAAGACAATGTCTTGTCATGTCATGTATGTTTACGCATTGGGTTGCAAAGATGAACATGTTACCCAGCTAGCCCTGGTCTGTGCTGTAATACACCCTGTACCTCAAGAGGTTATCTTTTTAATAGATCTTTGTTGGACTAGGTAGACAGATTACTTTCTTTGGGGTTGGTAGTTTGAGAAGTACTGACGACGGTACATTTCTTGACCTACGGTGAAATGCTGCCCCCAAAAAGTGTTATCGCGTGGAGGAAATCGAATAAAGGAAGACCTACGAAGAGAAATTTGTCTTTGTACTTTTTAACAGACTTCTGCGCAGTCGAAAATCAAGAAACTGCTCCGGAATCGGTACCGAGAGCGAGTTTTTATATGCTTAAAGGCAGTAAATCTGAGAGAGTCAATTAAATGATAGAGATGCAAATGGTGCCCGTAAAATGTTCGTAGCTCGAAAGCCTGGAACACACCAAGCCGACGCCGACGAACTAGAGGCGACGAGAGCCAACTGCAGAATCGGCTCACGTCGACAGCGTCTGGTTCCAAAGTTAGCCTGTCACACCAAGCCGATTCTCAACACCCGACGGCAAAGTAGCATGTCCGTTCTGCGCGTGCCGTTTTTTTTCTTCTAGTGCACTGGTTCGCTGGCTGAGCAGCCAATCAGAATGCCCGACCGACCGACAAGCCCCGACGCCGATTCAACATGTCAACATGCCGTTACAAAGCTGACGAGGACCGACGGTGCGGAAGATAGTTCCCCTTTAACAGACACAGCAGCCTTTATTCAAGGTCTTGCTTCTGGTTATCTGGAGAACCTTAGTAAATATTGCCTCTACTCGTAGCTCTGTTTGGGTCTATAAGTGACGGTTAATGTTACACTGTAGTGGGTTTATCTACTCTTTTGGATTTAAAGTCTTGATTTTACTTTCTAACGGTACAAGAGCTATACACAGCGTCACTACATCACTTCTTATTTAGTCTTTGCTACTGCAGCGGGGTTGGACCAAATTGCTAAATTCGAATGATTCACTTAAAACACGTAAGGGAAGATGCAGAGACTTGCCATAATTATTATGTACCAGTACAGGTGATTTACATGTTGTTTACAGCCATATTACCCATTGTTTAATATAGAATAGAGCATCTGTAAATTGAAGGATTTTTTAATCATATTGTTCAAATTGCCATTGTGCACAGTTAAATATGCATATTGGCAGGAACTATTATGCAGATGGAGATAATCAAGTAGATAGCATAATTTGCAAATCTATTGCCAGTAGGGCTGTCAAAAATAGCGCGTTAACGGCGTTAATTAGCTGTTTGTTGTTAATTACGTCAATTTTTTTGACGCATTTCACGCATGCGCAGTGTGACAAATTATTCAGGTCCGGAAAGAACCTCTTCTTCTAGGGAATGCACTTCATCCTATACAACACATTACTGCCACCTGCAGGCATACGTCAGGCCGTCAGGTTCAGCAAGTCGTTTGCGCCAGAGACCCGCACCCCCCCCCCCCCTCCCCCCGGTTCTCGCGCAGCGGAACAGAGAAGAAGAAAAGCTCGCCCAGCAGAGCTTTGCTAAGAAAAATAAATAAAGAGCAGCACTGAGATAGAGGAAAGACCATCGGAGAGACCCGTAATACTGTTCTGAAACATGTGGAGGAAGAGAAGCCAATGCGATGTAAATCCTCCCGGGTATGGAAATATTTCACACTGAAATGGGGGTGGTAGCGAATTTCTTTGCAGCGCCAGTCGTTCTAATCGCCGTGCTTGACTTTAAGGTGTAACCTTTATTATTGTTCGGTCTGAAACGGCGCGCCCAGTGACGGGTGGTGCAGCAATATTGTTGTTCGGGTGGAAATCGGGAGAAAGGTCGGTCCGGGAGATTTTCGGGAGGGGCTTTGAAATTCGGGAGGGTTGACATGTCTGGTCATGTCTGGTCATCGCAACCCTGAACCATCAGGAGCACAAACTCACAGCAGAGTGGGATAAACTGCAGAGGCTCGAGACCCTTCTAGAGCCATGCAGGGAAATCAGTCTGTAACTTATCAAATAACATTGATTTGATTATTTTCTGGAATGAATTAAAAAATCAAATATCAATAACATGTATTTATGTAAAAAATAATAATTATGATAATAATAATAATGATAATTATGTATCTGTGTCCTGTTATTTATCTTTATTATGCATTTCAGAAAGAAAAAATGGTTAGGATTCAGGTGATTAATCATGATTAATCCACTGAAAATTCTGATTAATTTGATTAAAATTTTTAATCATTTGACAGCCCTAATTGCCAGACAACATCAGGTATTACCATAATTACTGTTTGGACATTTCACAGAATGGATTTTAGTTGCCTTAAAGTATTCCTCACTGCAAGGCCTAACAGCTTGCCGTGTGATAAACCAACACCAATGATGTAAGTGATATTTACATTGGTTTGACCGTTTATTCCTTTTTTGATAATTTTCAGGCTCATCATTAGAATTTCGTCTGCCACTTTTGAGGAAACATGCGGCACAATATAAATGAATTCAATGGATTATAATGCGGTTGATCAGTGGCTTGAAAAATTTGGAATTGGAAAAGAACTTTTTTAGTATCTCAGGTCATCAATCTCACACTAATCTGGTCAAATCAAGGGTCATATATAATGCAAACCATCACTTTGTTAGCACTACTAGTGCATATTTTAATGTAAAAGAAACGACAAGACCAGTACAAAGTAGAGCTATGGGAAATCTTAACCCTGTTTCAGTGCAAGTCAGATTCAGTTCATGTTAGTGATCCGTGGGTAAACTCAGGTTTATGCCCCAGCGTCTGAACTTCTGAATATCTCTTATCTAACTGACACATCTAAACACACACACCAATGGTCTCACATAATGTATATCCATCATCCCTATCTCTCTCCTTGTTGTACCGGTGTTGTGAAAAGGATTGAAGCAAGATCAGAGGATTGTCGTGCATAAACAAATGATGAACTAGATGTAGGGCGAAAGAGACGTTTACACATCTGTGTTTTTCTCCTATGTCACTGGTGGAAAAATTCTGAAAAAAAATTACAATGGTGTAAAATCATCAAAACAGAGTTGACACACATACAAGTCATGCGTCAAGGCTACTCAGAGATTTTCATCTCTTGGAGCAGGAATACATAGTTAGAAGATATACATGCTAAAACAGAGTGGGGGGCTCTGGGCAAAAGTGCTGGTAGTCGACCTTTGATGTAGACCTACCCCAAACATCTTTATTACTAGACGACCTAGAACACAAAGACTCTGTTGTACTAAGGTGGAACATTATTGCAGTTTTTCCAACAGTCACCTGATTCATTCTGAAGATATGTGAATTCCATGCTTTTAAAACACCTCAGGTTTATTATTGAACGGAATCCACATTGGTAACATATTTGTATTTTTTTTTTTAAAAGACAAAAAAAAAGTTGTAATATTTGTATTCAAAGACAAAACGGAAGTCAGTACCTAAGTGTCATTTCAAATGATTTAACAATGTTTCCCTGTTTGAATAAAAATATGCAATGGCTAAGATGTAGTAGTCAGCATTGATTTGTTTGTATTCAAAATTTAGGCTTTGTTCAGGACTAAAACCTACACTCACCGGCCACTTTATTAGGTACACCTGTCCAACTGCTCGTTAACACTTAATTTCTAAGCAGCCAATCACATGGCGGCAATTCAGTGCATTTAGGCATGTAGACATTGTCAAGACAATCTCCTGCAGTTCAAACCGAGCATCAGTATGGGGAAGAAAGGTGATTTGAGTGACTTTGAACGTGGCATGATTGTTGGTGCCAGAAGGGCTGGTCTGAGTATTTCAGAAACTGCTAATCTACTGGGATTTTCACGCACAACCATCTCTAGGGTTTACAGAGAATGGTCCGAAAAAGAAAAAACATCCAGTGAGCGGCAGTTCTGTGGGCGGAAATGCCTTGTTGATGCCAGAGGTCAGAGGAGAATGGCCAGACTGGTTCGAGCTGATAGAAGGGCAACAGTGACTCAAATAACCACCCGTTACAACCAAGGTGGGCATAAGAGCATCTCTGAACGCACAGTACGTCGAACTTTGAGGCAGATGGGCTACAGCAGCAGAAGACCACACCGGGTGCCACTCCTTTCAGCTAAGAACAGGAAACTGAGGCTACAATTTGCACAAGCTCATCGAAATTGGACAATAGAAGATTGGAAAAACGTTGCCTGGTCTGATGAGTCTCGATTTCTGCTGCGACATTCGGATGGTAGGGTCAGAATTTGGCGTCTACAACATGAAAGCATGGATCCATCCTGCCTTGTATCAACGGTTCAGGCTGGTGGTGGTGGTGTCATGGTGTGGGGAATATTTTCTTGGCACTCTTTGGGCCCCTTGGTACCAATTGAGCATCGTTGCAACGCCACAGCCTACCTGAGTATTGTTGCTGACCATGTCCATCCCTTTATGACCACAATGTACCCAACTTCTGATGGCTACTTTCAGCAGGATAAAGCGCCATGTCATAAAGCTGGAATCATCTCAGACTGGTTTCTTGAACATGACAATGAGTTCGCTGTACTCAAATGGCCTCCACAATCACCAGATCTCAATCCAATAGAGCATCTTTGGGATGTGGTGGAACGGGAGATTCGCATCATGGATGTGCAGCCGACAAATCTGCGGCAACTGTGTGATGCCATCATGTCAATATGGACCAAACTCCCTGAGGAATGCTTCCAGCACCTTGTTGAATCTATGCCACGAAGAATTGAGGCAGTTCTGAAGGCAAAAGGGGGTCCAACCCGTTACTAGCATGGGGTACCTAATAAAGTGGCCGGTGAGTGTACATCTTCCCAATCAGAACTTGTTTACATTTTGGAAAAAATATACACAATTAACAATTACCTTTTGTTCCCTTGATATCTTATGTTTTTTTCTCATACGAGGGGATTCGTTCCTTCCTAAATTGAATGTTTTGTGTTCAGTGGGACTTTGAATATGACTCTAAAACAAAGACAAAATATAGTACTGCTGATATGCACACTGAATTTGACTGTTTAATAATAGACTGTATAGAAGTGACATAAACAATGTCACCCATCGGTTTGTCTACTATGGTACCGATGTTGAGCTTGGCCTTTTGACGGCATCCGTTTTTGATTATGGCTCTACCCAGCTTTGTTTGATGGAATCAAAAGTAACACAAGAGGGTGGCGCAAAGTACGAATTAATGCTATTCATTTAGTCAAAATGTACATTAGCTGAAACACACAGTGAAAGGGTTTCACTTCTGTAACAAAAACACACAAAAAAATGCCATGGTAACAACAAGTAAAGCATACCATAGTCTCAATGGCACCATTATTTACTAAATTGACATAATCTTGGAGTAAAGAATAATGCAATTATAGAGTATCACTAATAATAGTACAAAACTTGGATGGTTCGGTGTTAAGTTTCCATTCATTAGGCTTGCTGCCTAAAACCATCCAATTAAAATACAAAATCAAAGTTAAAGTATGAATAATGTTTCTAATTAGCTTCCAGTTTTATCTCTAAATGTGACAGCCTCACCACACAGATTATAGACCTTTTTCACAAAAAACAGAAATGCGTAATCAATGTGGAAGTGGACTTCCTGTCAAGCGTCAACACATGAGGAGATAATGGAGTCTTCACAACTTCGCTCACAGATTTACCTACACTTACATTTGCTGACATTGCAAGACTGGTGGAGGACAACTCTGTCACAAAAAAAACAATAAATAAATGGTACACATCAGTATGAAGTTTACTTAAGTGAGAGCGATCAGGCTAACTGTTAGCTACTGAACGACAAATCATTAGCGTGTCCACTTAGACGTAATGTATGTAGAGCAGTGGCGGCTGGTGAATTTTATTGTAGGGGGGGCTAAAAAAGATTTTCACATACAAACGAAGCATTCTGGTGCATTCTGACAAAATAAGACAAAATAGAACATTTTCTTACAAAGGAAAATCGGGCCAAGGAAAAAGTTTTAACTTAATCTTGCTAAATTCTACAAGGCAAATAAATTAAGTGCAAATACATCAATAGAAATTGGCAATCATACACAAGTTAACATTCTAAAAGTTAACAGAATGTGATTCTAAAATGGGTAAGTGTGTTACGTCAAATTTATTGTGTTGGTAACTTCACTCATACATCTATCTACAGTCAAGTATGTACCAATATAATTAGTGCAACCAAGGCATGATACCACCTTAGGTTTGCAGAGAACTACATTTAATATGCACATTGAAGGCCTAAAGTAGGGTGGGTTGTGAGGGCCGCTGTAACCCAGTGTCCATCCTCACATGAAGGAGGGGACAGGACAGAGAGAGACTAAATTACTTGGACTGAAATTTTGCTCGTCTCTCTTTCAGTGCAGCAAAGCGGTCAATGACTTTCTCATTGAAATCATGCATTTTAAGGACTAGTTCCCTCTCTATGGAGAGCAAGGCCAGTGCATTCAGACGTTCCTGGCCCATTGAATTTCGCAGGAATGTCTTTCAAATTTCTTTTCAAAGTTGAGAAACATCTTTCAGCTTCAGCTGTTGTCATGGGAGTAGTTATGAGAATGTTCAACAAACTCACAGTCTCAGAGAATGTCTCCTGGAGGTTGTAGCTCATGATAACCTGGTACAGTGCCAGTGCACCACAGCAAGCCTTGAATTCAGGATTCTCATAGGTCAGACATTTCCGTCTGGAGCTTTGCCTTATTCAGCATGGGATATGCCTTCACAGTGGCATTCAGAGACTCAGCAGGAAATTAATGACAGTGCCTTTCAAACATATCTCCCTGTACTAAGGTAGCACTCACTAGGTGGACAGTGAAAGAGAACCTCGCTTTGGTGTGAGCCAGGATGGTGTCACAGACCTCTTCAGACAGCCTCTACTTCGCCTCTTCTGTCAAAGCCATCCTTGGTCTGTCGGTTCCTGATGGCTCTTGCAGCTGGTCAGAGTCTCTGAATGCAAACAAACCAATAATGTGTGTAATGGAAAAAATATATGTAACTCTTCTAAATGCTTCATTTGTATAACCAGTTTATTAATTGCAAGTGCTGAGATGGAAAGGCCATAGGTATAAGAGCTGAAGTGTTCCACACTGATAAATGTCCCCAGCGTCCTAGCTCTAGAGACTAAACAAAGTAGGTCATATGTGTGTAACCAGATTTGTTTTCAAGTGTTGGGAGGGCGAGTCCATGGTCAAAGAACTGATGTGTCTTACATGGATTAGATGTCCCCAGTATCCTGGCTGTAGAGACTCAACAAGGTGGTCAAGGTTTCTGTTGACGCCACCGATAACTGAACTTGGGTATAAGAATTGCCTCGTTCTGTTAGGGGGCAAGGAGGTCCATGACAGTCTGCAGAGCACGTAGCTGTTGTGACCTTTCTTCCCTTGCAAGGAAATAAACGGAGAAAGACTGTTACGGACCTGCCGGCTCCTCCTCCTCGTTGTGTCTATTTGCGTCTCCCCTACAGGTGAGGGGTGCACAGGTGTGACGGGTTGCCAATGATTCCTTCCAGGAACACCTGGGATGGTTTGATGTATCCGGAGGGGTTTAAACGCGCTGGAGACCTGGTGGAAGGGGGGCTGCCGCTTCTCCTTCTCTCCCGCACCGTTTTGCTGACTTTGTTTCCTTTTACATGACTTTTTATATACCCTGATTCCATACGCTTTCAGTTCTCTTGACTAACACTTATACTGACTTTATTTATTTTACGTTGCTTATTCCTTATCATTAATAAACTGTATTTTCTTTCAATCAACTCTTCCGCGTGGTCTTCCCTCTCTGTTGCATGGCCAGGCACAGGCAGTATGTAACAAGACATATTCGACTCAGAGCCTTTGTTTCTTACTTTACGATTGCCTGTGCAAAATCTTCCACCACATGTGTTTGTTAGGCTGTGTACAGTACTGCAGTCTATGTGATGCACATGTTCGCACTTTATCCAGTACAATGATGTCAGTATACCCACTGAAGGTCTTCAGGGTCCATTGGACCCCAAATGACTGCACAAATGTTGAGTAAAAACGTTAATTAACAAATTGTATTTGTTAAAAAAAACTATTGTTCTGTTACAAAATGAAATGTTATTGTTTTGTTTTGAAGACCATCAGAGGGTTAAAATGGGCAGGGATTCATAATGTTATTGTTAAACACAGTTTTTTCAGCTATCCATTGTGCCTCACCTAACCAGGATGTCCAACACAGAGTAAAGCAAGCTAGATTACGCCACTGGCAATATATTATAAAAAAAGTACATATAATATAAAGAAAAGAACACAAATATAGTCTCCTTTCATGCATCTGTTCTCATAACAAAGCTCTGTTTTGAGAAGGATCGAATAATATAAATGTTATCTTACCAAATAGTCTGCACACTGCTTGTAAAGCTCTCAAGCGCCCTTTTGATGAAGACTGCATCAATGTCCTTCTTCTGGAGCTTCTGGTACAGAATGTCGACGTGGGGCATGATTTTGTGAAAAAAACACAGAAAAAAAAAGAAAACCTTCGTCCTGTAGCATCCTCACGTAGCCAGATGCCTCTCTCACGCTGAGCTGGTCAAATGGACCATGTGAACCCGTCTTGATGGCTTAAAAACATTCAAGGAGGTCATCTCTGTTCTCGTACACAGTGTTGACGATCCTGCTGTTAAAATTCCACCTTGTAGATGAAGCTCTGGGCAGTCTTCGTGAAACAATCTTGTCCAGAACGAAGCACCGTTTTGGTGACCGGGAAAAGAAAGACGCAATACCGCTCAGATCGGAAAAAAAAACGTTCACTTTTTTGATGTGGGAGGTAGCTTGCTGCATGATCAAATTAAGCTGATGTGCATAGCAGTGCGCATAATGGCCATTCTTAAAATGTTCACGCACCTTTTGCTGCACACCAGCCTTCTCTCCCCTCATCACACTGGCACCATCATAAGCTTGTGCAACGAGTTTCATTTTGTCATTGTCGTTGGCCAAAAGCTGGTTCAGTCGCTCCAAAAGTACACTGGCAATTGAAACTGACGTTGAATCCGAGATGGAAATACACTCATAAAAACGTCCCTGCACTGCATGGTTGTCATCAATGTATCCAAGCACAACAACCAGCTGTAGTTTCATCAGCTTGGATGGCCAGATAGCTACCTGACTTGACCTCCTCCACAATTCTTTCCCGCGGGACCGTTACATTACATTCTAAAGCTCGTTCTGCACCGTCTTGGATGTGCCCTTGAACACCGTGGCATTTTTCAGGTGCTCATCAAAAACTTCATCTAACTCTGCCACGAAGTTCACCAGTCCACGAAAAATACCTGGCGTTTGTGGAGCCCTCTGTCTCATCCTCAAGCCAACTCGAACACTCCGCAAAACTTTACACATTGGATAAGCCGGTTAAGGATGTGTCGGTTCTTGCTCACCTCATCGTTGTGGCGACGAACAGCTATCCTGTATCCCTCATTCAGTTGAGTGGCAATGTTCACCCTCCCAATAGTCGCATATCTCAAGCAGCTATCCATGTGGATCTTTGACATCTCATGCTTTTGTGGCTTTCTCAGACAGATGGTGCATATCTGTCACGCCAGTCGAAACCCAAGCAGTGCTGTCTGCCGTCCGGGTGTCAGGGTGGAATAGTAGGCAGGGGTAGAAAAAGACTGCGTTAGCTTCTTCACAACCTGCTAGCCAGCTTTTTTTCACATATCAATTAGTTGAAAATCCTCGGGTGTAGGACTTTCCTGTTCCAGCCTTTATAGAAATTTGTTTAATAAATAATTTTGGTCTTGGAGGTCCTGATTGTTTTAATGCCAATTTGTCTGAATTTGATCGTTGACTAAATGAAAGTTCTTTCAGAGACGCAACGGAATTGCACACATTAACGTTAGCAGCCATCTTGAAAGTAGCTACTTGATCGAAAATATCCCCCTCGCTCTCTTTGCTCAGTTATGTATGACAACAACATTGAAGGCTTGATTTTCGAAAAAGTACATCGGAGAATGCTTGGGCAATTTTCCACCTCAATGAATTCGCCCCGGGAGAGGCGGGACTTGTAGCGGGCGCGCGCGGGCCGATAGGTCAATAGGCTGCCATTTCTGTCTCCCATTCAGTGCACCCTATTTAGACATTAGAGCGGTGCATTGTTATTTTCAGGTAAGTGTTTCTTGGCCCCTGCATCTAGCCACAACAAGCCGAACACAATGCAACAACGAGAAACCCATGAGCTTTGATTAATCCATTAAATTGTCATGAGCTTGTTCTGAAAGACCGCAAACAGGGACACACGATTCCACACACATGCACACAATAAACAACAGCATTTGAACTGACCGGCTGCTGTTGATATTCTTCACAGTGGAAATGGATCCTAGAAAGGAACCGAGAGGATCACCTGTTCTTCCTCCAGAATCAGGTGATATTATTTAATTATGAGTACGTGTTACAACGCATGTGTTCAGGGTTGTATCACATTGAAGAATACGGCGGGTAATTCATTTACTTTCTTATCTTGTGCATTTGTGGCCCTTTTCTGTGTGTGTGTAACCTATTCCTTCCCTCTCTCCCGCTGGCCTCCTGCACAGACCTCAATCTCATTAAGTGTCTGTGAACTTTCTAGAATGTCATGGCCTGGTTACCTGAAGCTACCGAGCACACACACTTGGGAGTTTTCTTTGTTACTTTTTGGCAAGCGTTTGTCAATTATTTTATCATGTGTTTCACATCTTGACACGCTTATTTACTAAAAATCTGTAGCATTTTGTAGCCTCATTCGTATTTTGGTTTGACAGGTACTTTGGGAAGGGGTCCGCCAGGGGTGTTTTTCTAGGATTCCAAGCAGTGGGGTGGCTTAGCCCTATTGGGAGTGGTATGAATTACCACTCCCAATGGAGAATCTGGTGCAAACTCGGTTTCCAGAAATATCTCTCTTTTGTAAGGTTGAACACCAGCTACCCTAAAGCCAGCCTGTATGTTCAAGGGGGTTGCAGCCAGTGGATAGGCAATTGCCACAATCCCAGGAATTGTCATCCCGGGGTTGTTCCTCTTCCAGGTATCACATGCGCTGTTGATGTGCCTCTTTAGTGGTCTGTAGACAGACCTGTCTAATGGTTGGAGCCGATGTGAGCAGTGGGGTGGGAATGACAACATAATTATGCCATTTTCTTTGGCATAATTGAGTCCATCAATGGACAGATGAGACTCGTGGTTGTCCAAAAGGAGTAAACAGTAAACACAAGAAAGAAACAAGAGAAATGCTGTCAATCAATGATGACAGCTGAACAACTGATTTAGGGCCAGTTTTAAATTTTTAACTAACACAGTAATGGTCGTACTGAGGCTGTGAGAGCTGATTTCTGTTCAGCGGACGTTTGGCCATGCAGGTCAGGTGACTCATGAGATGAGTGCGCTGCACCTGCCGCGACGATACAACAACGATATATCGTTGTTCCCTCTGAATGTGTAGGAAAACTTTATCTAGCACTAAGTAGCAGCTAAAAGTCAAACTACACTGCACTAGCTGGCTAGCTTAGCAGCCTGAAACCAAGTTAAGCGTTGAACATTGAGCATTTTATTTTTTTTAATTATTAGGATACCGCCATGAAATATGAAACGCTGTTTTCTGGACTGAAGACTGAGGGTGTTTGTTTGCAGATGTGTGTTCAATAGAGCTAACAGTGTCTGAAATATAGTGTGACAGTCTAGATTTAAGTAGCTATAACACAAGAACAAGCTGTAACTTATTTATTTGCTCTGTGATTTAAGGGCTGTTTGCTCTTGGAGATAAAGGACTTTTTGTTTGTATCAATTAGCTCATCTTCACAGTTCACATATTTTTAGACGTTTAAATAGGCAGAGGCAGAGCAAATTGCATTCAAATTCCTGACTTGGTGGGTCTGTCATAACCTCTACATTGGGTCAGCGCAAATGTAACGATGGTGACAAGGATTCCTTTGGGAGGACAATCTTCCACCCAGGGTTCGAAATGACTAGGACTCTTGGGGGGTCCCCTAAAATGTAACTATAAAAAATACTGAAGAGTACCTTTCTACACTATATACTGCAGGCAAAATTATATTGACATATTTTGAAGGTGAGATAATGGTCTTGGGATGTTTTTCATGGTTTGGGCTGGTCCCAGTATTGTAGTGGTGTCTGGAGAAGTGGATTGGCTATAATCAAACAGGTAACCCTCTAATTCTGGACCAACAAAGTTACAGCACCTTATATAAATCCCTGACATGACAAAGTGGATAACAGGTCATTCTTTCCTTGAGCAAGGAAGTTAACTAAGCAGGTGTCCTCATTATGGCAGCACCATGCACCTTCAAAGGGTTGGATGAAATTCAAATGGCATTTCTCATCCCTTATGTTAATGGGATTTGTAAAACAACTAGCCGCTGGATTGAATAATAATGATGTCTATAAAGACTGTACCTACATTAGATGGTTTACTTTGTTTTAAAGTAGTCAATCTATAACCTGAACTAAAATCTTTAGGGAAACGTTTTAAAAAAAAAGTAAGATATTCTAACACGACCGAAAGCCATTAATATGACAATAATCCAATAGTAACCACATTATTCAAAATCAACATGTTAAGTGACCAGGCACATATTTTATCTATTTGTTAACAACTTCATCAGGTTAGTGTTAACTGGGGTTGGAGAGAAGACCTACAGGGCACCCCTGCTTCTTTTTTTTTAGTTAGTAAAAAAAAAGGAAACGATTAAATGAATTATTAATAATGTAATAACAATAACTTATAACAAAAACTTATTTCACCAGTAAATTACTGTTAAACGACAAAAACAATGGGAAAAGGGTATTTTACAACACCTTCGAATGCAGCACAAGGCTGGCGAGGCGAATTTCACGTGAACGCAACATCTGTTTGTTTTTCAGACAACGGCAGCTACAGACTGTTGTGAAACACAGACACACTTTACACCGTTCAGCTGTCAGTATTTTAACCGTGGTTGCTCCATTGACATATTTAAAATATGTATATACTTCAGCTGCTAGCTAACGGTAGGCTAACGTTACCTGCTGTCCAGTGTAGTGTTTACTAGAGATGAGCGAGTACAGCATTATCTGTATTTGTTGAACCATATGAATTATCTGTATCCGTATCCGTACTCGGACTGGGCGGGGCCTAACCCGGAAGTAGGAAGGATTTACCCCGTAAATTGTCGGGTTAAGCCTTTCTGCGGTTAAAACAGCATTCCTTCTTAATTCTTATCACTGATGATCATGAGAGAGAGAGGGGAAGTGTGTGTGTGGCTTAATTTGTAATATTAATATTTAGTTATTCAACACAACTAGTCAACGTCAGACACTGAGTGCGTGAAGAGATCCAGCAGACGGTAAAAAAAACTGATGAGAGAGAGAGAGAGAGAGAGAGAGAGAGGTCAGTGCGTGAAGTAAAAAAAAAAAACTGGTTAGAGCCGAAATTTAAATTGCCTAAATTTATCGGGAAAGACCCGCGAACCTGCTGCCTGAGGGAGGGAGAGAGGAGTTCTGTGTGTGAGTGAGCTGAGCGGGACACACATTGACTACCAGCCAATCACAGAACGCAGACACAGACAGCTACCCAATGAGGACTTTTATTCAATCCGAGCACAGATATTGACTCGTATTACTCGTATAATACTCGTACTCGGCAAAAGTGCTTTATCCGTACCGGATACTCGTTTCAGCCGAGTATCCGGCTCATCTCTAGTGTTTACTAGCGTCCCGTGCGGCGCTGTTTCACTTCCCTCTAACGTCCGTTTTCGGAGCATCAGTGAGAAGCGGGAGGCATTTAAGTGGCATCTAAATAAGGCACCGAAATCAGAGTTACTATTCGGTCTGGTAGATAACGGCCGTTAAGACACCTGTACCGTATTAGCACCGGGTCTCGGACTCCCCCCCCCCCCCCCAAAAAATTGTTATTAGCTGCCCTGATTGCTGCTCAATCGCGCTAGGAAAGTAATTTTTTGTTAAAAATATAAAACGTCACTAAAGACCTATAATTTACACAATCAATTTTAATGTTAAAAATATTTTTCGGGGACACCCCAAAATCTAAAAATAAATTCTTATGGGGGGTCCCCAATGGCTTATGGGAGGTCCCCAGACCCCCCCAGACCCCCCTCATTTCGAACCCTGCTTCCACCCCATTGTGGACACCATGCTTTGAGAGTTAGACAGGTGCTTCTCCAAAGACAATTGTGAAATAATGAGAGGAATACAAGCTTTGGACCCCAAAAGCAGATGTTTCCTTCAAGAGGAAGCAGTCTTTCGCCTGGGAGAAATTCATGAAAGTGACTCTGAAGATCTGAGTCATGAACTCCACCAGACAAGGAGGCTTTTGCAAAGTAAAATGCCGAACTTGTCCGGTATTGTTGAACTTGCAGTGTTCCTTGAACCTCATAAGGATGTTTTTCGCGAGCTTTTTCGTCTGTGCAAGGTAGCCATAGCCCTCCCGGTAAGCAGTGCTGCATGTGAGCGCAGCTTCTCAGCTCTTAAACTCATCAAGACCCATTTGCGCACAACAATGACAGATGACAGACTGAGCAACCTGGGTGTTCTCAGCATTGAGGCTAGAAGAGCAAAGTCCCTTGACATGGACAAATTCATTAAACGTTTTGCTACCAATCACCAAAACAGGCAAATTCATCTGATAAGATGGATGAACCCAGAATTTGTCTAATGGTCTTGTTTTTGTGCTGTTAAGGTTTGCTTGGTTTATGTACAATTTTCACAAGTTACATTATGAAGAAGCACCTTAACCCTTTAGTTATATTTGGTCTGGTGGCATTGCATTGGACTTTAAGTCTTGTCTTGTGGTCTTGGCCCTATGTGAAAGCATTTTGTAGCAGCAGAATTAGCAAAAGAAAGAACTAGCTACCTCTATTGCACTTTGTCACTATTATTAGAATCCTCTATTGTTCATGAGAGTTTAAAGGTTTACATAACATTACTTCATAGTATATACTTTGTTTGGAGTTAAGATTTGTTTGGTTTTTGTTACAATTGTTTATATATATGTAACAGATTGTATATAGGTTCTGTTAAATTGCTGCTTAAATGGGGACAGCGCCGTCTACCATGGCCACCCCACACTAGCTTTGTGTCCCATCTTGGCCACCTCAGTAAAAATGTTCTGGATACGCCACTGGTACTGAAATGTTTCAGGAAGTCAACAAAGTGCGTGTCTTTCATCTATCCAGAAGAATTTGCCCCTCCTTTGCTGCCAGGTGGCCCGTTGATCAGGAAATGCTTGCGGAAGTTGACACAGGGGAAAATAAAGTATGGAGGCAAGCTTTCTGACCTCACTTGGCGACAGACCAAAATAAATGTCAGCTGACCTAATGATATACTCAGCAAGCTGCTTTTCCAAATCAGGTGAAAAATGTTTGTATAACCAACCATTGTTTTTGGCATGGCTGTCTGACTTCTTCCAATTTCTTCTCTGGTCATCTTTTGACAATACCGAGTCAGAGTACGGTAATTCATGTCAAAATCCTTCGCTGTACTTCTGATTGATTTGTTCTGCAACTTTACCTGCCTGACTGCCTTTAACATTATGTCAGGTGGTGTACTGCCAAAACGTTCGTTGATAATTTCAAACCATCTTCCTTCCTTAATTCCTGCGTTTCCTTACTTCCTTCCTTCAAAAACATTATAGCAATTAATAGCCTTATATCACATTTTTTTGAGAATGTTCAATGTGTTTAACACACATGTCAGTTTGGGACAAATAATGTTGGCTACATCTCAAGGTTAGCTTAACATACCACTTTAGCTAAGGTATCAAAAGACTCGTTACTGTCTCCTCTATTTTGTGAAAAATCATTATTTTTAACATTCATATCTAACAATGTTGTATTGCATAAAATGTAAAGTGCACATTTTTTACTTTTAAGCAGAAAAATAAGAAAATTGTAGTTACCTTGACAGCATGTGAACAGGAAGTTGACTATAGAAGAAGAAGTCACACAAAATGGCTGTTTGATTTTTGAGATAGCACCTCTTGGAGTTATGAAGAGTGTGACAACTTACCCGTGAGACAACATGCCTCGCTCTCCCCTACTGTTCCAATTCTAAAGTCTGCATCTGGTCGAGAACGGTCGTCATACCCGGATATGACTCGCCCCGCCCATTTAACTGGGCATGCATCGGAGCAGGCTTGTCTGTTCAAGCCAAATATCCCAGAATGCATTTCACCTCAGCAACAGGCAACAATCGACAGAGGAAGATAAAAAAATTGTAAGTCGAAGTTCATAAATACTATATTTAAGTCACAGAATTAAATTTCAGTACATTTTCAGACGAGAAGTTAGTTGTTTAAGCAACATTTCTGTGATCGGTTTGTCAACATTCAGCCTTCGTAACAATTTGCTTCGTGGATGGAGATGGAGAGGTGTAGTTGAGGAGACTGTCAGACCCTCCAGCACCGGGCGGTCAGCTCATCTCACAACCGTAGAGAGCAGCCTGTTTTCGGCAAGTCTTCTGTCAAATGCTCCGCTGGTATTCACGTCTGCGTAGCGGTTATACATGAGCTACGCATAACTTTACTATAACAAGTCTTCATAAGTTTGACTGTGGTGTCAGAGACTGATGTTGTTCACCGGTTACGTCTGTTTTGAGGATAGAGTTTAGATTCATAACTTCATGTTAACTTAACGACCTAACGTATTGTCTGTATCTACAGAGTGCAGCTTTTTATTGTCTATCATTGTGCATTAAAATTAACGATGTTTTAATTAAAGGACAATAGGAGACTCCCATTGAGACTGAACTGGCTACAGAAGGTTGTAATAATAATGAATAAATATTTTACACATAAATTATTGTATATTTCTCTAAGATATTTAATGTCTGGTCAGCCGCTTGCATATGCTTGTATATATATGAAAATGTTTCTATTTATTTCATTGTTTGAAAATGTAAATCTAACTAGCACCATTGATCCCTGCATCAGATAGTTAAATGTTAATCACTATTAATTAGAGATGAGCCGGATACTCGGCTGAAACGAGTATCCGGTACGGATAAAGCACTTTTGCCGAGTACGAGTATTATACGAGTAATACGAGTCAATATCTGTGCTCGGATTGAATAAAAGTCCTCATTGGGTAGCTGTCTGTGTCTGCGTTCTGTGATTGGCTGGTAGTCAATGTGTGTCCCGCTCAGCTCACTCACACACAGAACTCCTCTCTCCCTCCCTCAGGCAGCAGGTTCGCGGGTCTTTCCCGATAAATTTAGGCAATTTAAATTTCGGCTCTAACCAGTTTTTTTTTTTTACTTCACGCACTGACCTCTCTCTCTCTCTCTCATCAGTTTTTTTTACCGTCTGCTGGATCTCTTCACGCACTCAGTGTCTGACGTTGACTAGTTGTGTTGAATAACTAAATATTAATATTACAAATTAAGCCACACACACACTTCCCCTCTCTCTCTCATGATCATCAGTGATAAGAATTAAGAAGGAATGCTGTTTTAACCGCAGAAAGGCTTAACCCGACAATTTACGGGGTAAATCCTTCCGGGTTAGGCCCCGCCCAGTCCGAGTACGGATACGGATACAGAGAATGCTGTACTCGCTCATCTCTACTATTAATGTAGAGACACCAAAGAGGTTCAGGTATACCGGCAATTTATAGTGATGTTTGTGCATTTAACTGTACAAGGACTACCACACTGATTATCGGCCTCTTACTGTTTAAGTATCAAGAAGACAAACGGTAGATATGTGTGTGTGGAGTATAGTTCGAACCATTAAAATATGAACTGCTTCATCGTTGTTACTGTATCCAACCTCCTCTTATTTTATGAAACCATTATAAAGCTTATGCAATGTGATGTAATACAAAAGCCCTGAATTAAATGTTCACCTAAGTAATGTTTTGTGTTTCTTCCATCCAATATGAATATAAATTAGATATACACCGATTAGTGTAAACCATTTCAGTTCAAACCAGTACTCCATCTTTTTTAAAAAGATGTTTGACTGTATAACAACTTTGATCTGATCCATTGAAATATTTCGCCTGATGATTTTATAACTGATATATGGTGCTCTGGTGGTCCATTTGATATATACCATTTCTAATTTTAAATGAAAACGAAACAAAAGCTTGATAATAGTAAGGAACTGTATTAAAATGTATTACCAAGACGAGCTGACATGGTGACGTCATCAAGTCAGCTGCTGTTCTAATTGCGGAAATGACCGTTCTCCGTCCTCCCGAACCCCTGAGTCAGGAATCCCGAGTCCACTTCCGAGACTATTCTTGCAGGAAATATAGTCCGTTCTCGCCGTCTTAGGGATTGAGAAAGGGCTCCAGTGGTGCTGATTACCTCAGGTGTTCCCACTCTCCTGATGACCCGCTGCCACGTCCACCTGCCTGGAGACCAGCCACTGGCAGAGAAGGTCGTCACAACATGTCAATGAGAGAGGATGAAAGGGTTTTTCCCACAAAGATCCCGTTTCAGTTGAATGAACACAAAATCATTACGAGTTACTGGAAGAAATCAAAGAGGACATCAAAGCTCCGACTCAGCGTTCACATTCACATGGCCTGAGTGACTTGACTGTCGTCTCCCAGACGCAGACAGAAGGAAAAGGTGGGGTCGTAGGTTTTGTGTTGACTTTGGTAGAGACCATTGTTTAATGGGGGATCCTGAGGGTCTTTGTCCTAGTCAACCTCTAGCATAAATCTTTGCAGACAAGTACATGGACACATCATAATACCATGCCCTCTTCTTGCCTGTGCATTTTTTGGTCTCTGCTCTGAAAATACCACTACCATGATAGAATAGTGTAATAACTGTCTATCTGGACAATATTGGACCAGTTTGCTGTAAATTGTTTGTTCATTCATTGTTGATATGCACCACCCCTTTTAGACCATTTTTGGGCCATAGTGCAGGGAGTAAAGTAGTAGTTACTAGCTCCAGACACCACTCAAAGCATTGGATTGACGTGCATCTCCCTACCATCCATATGCGAACCAGATAGTTGGAGGAAAAGGATTTAGATTTAGGCCTTTTTGACAAACTTCTTTGCCTTTTGGAAATATTACTTACTTATTTTGCTATGCCCCATGTTGTCTGTCATCTCCTTTCTCAACTGTTTCTTGTCTTTTTCCCTCCTTCCTCCGCCGCTGCTCTTTGTTTCTGTGTCCTGTGTTTATTCACCCCACCAACTTCAGGTGATCTGAGGTAAGACGACAGCTATTGAAACCTGAGGCATTAGGGTCACAATTTGTATACATGATAAGAATAGGGCTAGCGACACAAAAACAGAGAAGTAATTTCAACTTTGAGGTTGGAGGCTGTGTATGTTGGATTTGACTTTTCAAATCACAGGACGGGATAACAACATTGTACACACACTGCATGTGGTCCCGGGGCACAGAAAGAAATCTGAGAAGTGAACAGAGTATATACACCCCACCCACACATGTGAAGAGAGCGCGATGTCACACAGCTGCTGTCAAGCTATTTTCACTCGCAGGAAGACAGAGCACCCAAAGTCAACACCTGAGGACGAGGCATTCATTTATATGTGTGAAATACAGAATATAAAGTACCATTGCATCCCGAAGAAGTCATTGGATGGAATAACACGTCACCCCCCCCTTATCTACGTCTACACTAGCACCTATTGACAGGGCTGGACTGGTAATCTGGCATACCGGGCAAATGCCCGGTGGGCCGAGGCACTTGGGGGCCGGTCGATAGGCCTATACAATTTTTATTTTTTTGCTTTCGACCGGCCCATAAAGCAGGGACAGCGTTTGTCAAATTGTCTCTTAAAAGTTACTGCAATGGCCACTCAGTTAGCTTATGCTGTGTTATTTTACTTTAGCTATTTTGCACTGTTTTTGTAGCTAGCAGAGTTGAGAGTTCACTTATTCAATTGCAACTTCGGATATTCTAATGTAACCATTTAAAACTCATAACGGCCGTCGACGGCCCTTCTTCTCTAGAAAAAACTTAAATGATGCCATTTGAGTTACACGTTAGAAGAAGTAGCTAACGTATATTATTTGGGGGTTAAAAACCCGCATATTCAACTAACTAGATATTTTCTAATGTTTCTTCTAAATTTCCAATATCATCAATATGCAATATTACGGCAAGTGAATAAATGTTATATATATATATTATCGGGACGTTTTGTGTGAGTAATTTGTTTGTATAGGTTTTTTATGGGTAGTATCTCAACAATTAGAGGTAAATGTTGTTTGGTGTCATATTAAAGAGGGGTTTGTGCTCTTTAAAGGGATAGTTCACCCAAAAATGAAAATTGTGTCATCATTTACTTACCCCCAAGTTGTTTCAAACCTGTATGAATTTCTTTATTCTGCTAAACAAAAAGAAAGATATTTTGAAGAATGTCGGTAATCAGACAGTCCACTGGCTGACTCTCTTAGTTTGTGGCAGTCTCTCTCTCTACTCTACTCTACTTACTTGCTACTTGCTACTTACTTGTGTAGGCCCTGCTCCACTGCCAGCTTTGATCACCAGGGACTGGGAGTCAGTCAAGAGAGAGTGAGTACACTGGTCCATGGCACTTACAGTAGTTCTCAGCTTTGTATGGGCTTTTGGGAACGGAACAGTAGATATGCATATCTACAGGGACCGCAAGGATAGTGTACTGGTTGGTGCTTGTATCCGACCGATTGTGGTGGGCCGGTCTGAGCAAAAATGCCAGGGCCCTTTTTTGTCCCAGTCCAGCCCTGCCTTTTGATGTTTGGTCTGTGGGTCATTTCATTGCTAAAACTAATTAGATCAAAATGGGTTTAACTTTTGCATGGGTAGACATGTTGTGCACAGAGCTTTATGGTCCCCAGAGATGAATTACCTAAGATGCCAATCATGCCCTTTTTTATGCCTATATGAGTTTGATTTGTTCACTGATATGTTTCCATGAAATAGGCCTTGAACATTTTTCCTAAGATGGTGAATTTAAATATATGTATATATTAGGGCTGTCAAATGATTACAAATTTTAATCAAATTAATCAGAATTTTCAGTGGATTAATCATGATTAATCACCTGAATCCTAACCATTTTTTCTTTCTGAAATGCATAATAAAGATAAATAACAGGACACAGATACATAATTATCATTATTATTATCAATTATTATTTTTTACATAAATACATGTTATTGATATTTGATTTTTTAATTCATTCCAGAAAATAATCAAATCAATGTTATTTGATAAGTTACAGACTGATTTCCCTGCATGGCTCTAGAAGGGTCTCGAGCCTCTGCAGTTTATCCCACTCTGCTGTGAGTTTGTGCTCCTGCCATGACCAGACATGACCAGACATGTCAACCCTCCCGATGTTTCAAAGCCCCTCCCGAAAATCTCCCGGACCGACCTTTCTCCCGATTTCCACCCGAACAACAATATTGCTGCACCGCCCGTCACTGGGCGCGCCATTTCAGACCGAACAATAATAAAGGTTACACCTTAAAGTCAAGCGCGGCGATTAGAACGACTGGCGCTGCAAAGAAATTCGCTACCACCCCCATTTCAGTGTGAAATATTCCCATACCTGGGAGGATTTACATCGCATTGGCTTCTCTTCCTTCGCATGTTTCAGAACAGTATTACGGGTCTCTCCGATGGTCTTTCCTCTATCTCAGTGCTGCTCTTTATTTATTTTTCTTAGCAAAGCTCTGCTGGGCGGAGCTTTTCTTCTTCTCTGTTCCGCTGCGCGAGAACCGGGGGGAGGGGGGGGGGTGCGGGTCTCTGGCGCAAACGACTTGCTGAACCTGACGGCCTGACGTATGCCTGCAGGTGGCAGTAATGTGTTGTATAGGATGAAGTGCATTCCCTAGAAGAAGAGGTTCTTTCCGGACCTGAATAATTTGTCACACTGCGCATGCGTGAAATGCGTCAAAAAAATTGACGTAATTAACAACAAACAGCTAATTAACGCCGTTAACGCGCTATTTTTGACAGCCCTAGTATATATATATTTTTAAGTTTAAACGTATATATAAGTTTACATTTCTCCTGTATTGCTTTATCAACAAATTCCTGGGCACCTAAAGACATTTACATCAGACTCAACTGCCCTTTGTGTCTAATGCTAAATAGCCTGGGAGATTCTAAATGTGTGGTTTTGATTTCAGAAGGTAATTATTATCATACGCATAAGGTAACTTTGTTTTGGATAACAACAATATCTGTTTTAAACAGAAAACATGCAGTGCTTGAGTTCTGGATGAATTTGTTATAATGGTAGGGTAAACACTGGATATGCAGCTGTAAATACATATCTTAAATATGTACGGCACATTTAAAAGGTTAGTGACTTTGCTCTTACCTATCATTTCTAGTAGTCTTCATTTTTAATTGGCTCATCTACTACTGAAAGAGTTTCCCCTGGTCTAAGGGTAAATAAACATTTTCTATCTATTAGACAGCGCCATTCACTATTATTAAAGGAAATAATTGCCTTTTTACAAGAAGCTTATTTCCCTCATTCTCCAGTCACCTACCAAGGTTATAAGGTTTCTCGCTGTTTTCTCTCTTGATTAATAATTGATAAATTTTAATTTGACATTTCTTTTCTTTATGGCATCATGTTGTTTATCTATTTTTGTGTCTTTATCCTTACAACTACATTTCTTGTTGTTCGTCATGAAATATATATGTCCAGACTCACAGGTTTGACCCTGGCACAGAAGAAATTTAACGGGAGCGATGTGTTTAATATGAGCAGCACTTCCATGTTGGTCATCAGCTGGATTTTTCAGTAGCTTGGCAACAATTGCAACAGTCACCCTCAAAGAAATAGATTGTGGCTTTCTCACCTGTTAATGTGCTGTGAACACTACAGGATACATTAAAAAAAGAACTGCACAAAAGCTTTGATACCTGTGGACACACTAACACAGCATAACCACATGTATTGTGGCAAATGCCTCTTGACTATGTTGTGGAAGATTTTCTCATGCAATCGGTTCAGTTGTAAAGTCTGTGAATTGTGCATTTTGTGTTTATTTCTTCCAAGGAAGAGGTCTGCAACAGCTATACATCGACAGGCAGTGGAAAGGTTCTTCTTAATGTTTGAGAGCAACACATACATTTTTATACATGGACAGGGTTAACACCTTGGTTTGATACAGACAACGAGGTCCCAGATGTGAAGGAAACTCAAAGTGCTCACAACAGATGTTTGATTAGATTTGGGACTAGGGCTGAAGAAATTCACACCTTCCCCTTCCTCCACACAGCGATGTTATGCAAAGACAAATGGGATCAAAGAGAAGAGGTGCTCTGAGATTCTTCTGCTCAGATAGTTCCCACACAGCTGGTGTCTTGGAACTTCCTCAGAATTAAAGCCATGATTGGCTTTAGACATTAATCTAATAAAACATTATGGCATCATTATATTTTGCCATTACAACTAAATCATGGTTACTTACTAAATCATCATTATGTTCATTTCTCGATGTCAAATCCCTCCATTCTTTACATCTTACTCATCCTGCTCCTGTAATCTCAAGGACCTAAATGCTATGTTTGTCATTTGTTTCCATTAGGATCACAGAATGCAAAGCACTTTCTTTTTGATGGCCAATTTGCTGATGGGTGGTCCAATGCAAAGTCACGAGTATTTACGGGCTGACACAGAGAATACAAATGAACGCAATGGCTGACCCTGCTGAATGCTAATGGAGAGACCTATGCTTTTACTGTGTTTATACACCACATGTTGGTTTACAACACAGATCCTCATTAGAAATGAGAAACTGGGTTTCTTTAGAATGTTGGGAACCTGGTTAATACAGCTTAATATGTCGGCAGGGAAAACCTTTCTAATTTTCATCTCATGTGTACTTTCATGGTGCCTGTTTATAGACTATAGGGTAAGTCATCAACAGAACATTTTGATTATGCAATTGAAGCAACAAAAGCCAATTTTTAATATATTTTTTTTGCGTAAATTAACAAAAACAGTTCAATGGCAATTGAAGAAAAACACTTCAGCAAAAATGTAAAAGGTATTTTTATTTTGTCCTGCTTGAACGACCTAACCTTTAAGGCTGCTGAAAGCTGCACTCCGAACAGTTGAGGACTTTATAAGATCCTGAGGTAGGTAACCTGTAGGACACAAAACCTGAGTAACGTATTGTAAGCCAAGATTTCTGCTCAATGAGCATAGCCCTCTAAAATTAGGACCAGAAGTACAGCGACGGCTCTTAAAAGGTTACGCCTATACTTCTAGTTTCATTAAGTAATTAATGCAATGTCAAACTCAAGAACGATAAGGAGGTAAGTCATATTAGACTCAAACCTAGGAATGTGGATAAATCAATGCTAATCAACCTACAACATATATTTATGCACATACCAGACATTCAATTTGATTCATTTTGTATAAACCAAAATTACAAATACATCTCACAGGGCTTTCCAAACACATTGGTTTTAGGATGTATGACATCCATACGTTTACATTAACTGCAATGACGCTCCTTTTCTGAAAAATGCTTAATTTCACACATAGTAACCAGAGAAACTGGATTTCTATCCAAACAGCGTCTTATTATTGTCACGTAGGCTGGTACAGGTAGGCAGGGAGGACTCGGACGCAGGGTTTTCTAGCAAGTGCTCTTTAATCGAACTGAAAATAATGCCAACAGGAATCAAAACCCACCTCCACATGCAACACGAAACACGAAACAATGACGCAACAGGGGATACCAGGCACACAGGGCTTGAATATACAAGGGAGGTGCAGGTGATTGGACACAGGTGGAAACAATCAAACACGGCAGACAATCACAGGACAAGGCAGGAAGTGAAGCTAGCCAGGGACACAAGAACATGAAACTACAAAGTAAAGGAGGAAGGAAGCCCAAACCGTGACAATTCTATTGTTAATAAATATAAAGGGGGATGCTTAAGTAGATATTAAAATATTCAGTTTACAGTACCAACAGCCAACAGCTATAACAGCTTATTAGGGGTGCTAAATACACTTATAAGATGTATTGACATATATCCGCACATCTTGTCTATATCATTGCTACTGCTACTACACACAGTATAGCTTGTGTCTTTCCACATTAAACACTTTCTACGGAGGTTTTACCTTTTCACTTTCTAGACTAAAATGGAAACTGCAGTGACTTTATTTTCATGGTTCCAGCTGGGTCCATGTTGGGACTTACCACAGTGTGTTTTTGGCCAAAAAATGTTTAACTGATGGAAGTTATTTGAAGGCAACTTGCAGCACCATAGCAGGTCAAATCCCCACTGGAGGATCCGGTGACTCATCCCTCCCAGCTTACTGTGCGTGTTTGCTGCCATCTTCCCCAGGAATAGCCCCACAGCAACGTGACGCACAGCAGGCTGTCACACACATAAACTCACAAACGCATCCGTGTGCGGGCCTGCCTGTGGGGACTTGTGTGCAATGGGGGGGAGGCTATTTATCTCTTTGCAAGTCTCTTTTTTTCATCCTTAACCTGTGAGACCACCAACGGCCAGTGGAGCCTCGCTAACACCCTCACGTGCAGCGCATCTTTTAGAAAACCGGTACAAAAACATTTTCAGATGGTACGCAAACGTAGGGTCAACAGGACCAGCTTCCCTTGTACGATGCTGGGCATAACAATGTAGCAAAAATGAATTAGCACATATTGTGTCACGCCCAGAAGTCTCAGCCAATCGGAGGATGGCCATTGCAGTTCTGCCAGACCAGAATTGTGTGACACTGTGAGAGCATGAGGAAGCCGATACCACCTTTTTGCATTTAACAGATTTGTGTTGTTGAGTCGCATTAGGATTAGGGGTGCCTGTGAGTATTGTACTTTTTGTTTACCAAGTTTTAAGTTGGTGAGGCTGTTTGTTCAACTTTCAGTAATAGTCTTCCTTTTGAGGATGTCTTTTTGTTATATTATGTTCTTATTTCCACGGCACCCATTGGTCCCTTTTTCCTCTAAAATAAATATCCTTATAAATGACCAATTACATCCAAGGGCTGGACTGGGACAAAAAAAGGGCCCTGGCATTTTTGCTCAGACCGGCCCACCACAATCGGTCGGATACAAGCACCAACCAGTACACTATCCTTGCGGTCCCTGTAGATATGCATATCTACTGTTCCGTTCCCAAAAACCCATACAAAGCTGAGAACTACTGTAAGTGCCTTGGGCGGTACTGTCGGTAATCAGACAGTTGATGGACCCCATTGACTTCCATAGGAGAAAAAAAAAAATACTATGGAAGTCAATGGTGTCCATCAACTGTCTGATTACCGACATTCTTCAAAATATATATTTTTGTTTATCAGAATAAAGAAATTCATACAGGTTTGAAACAACTTGGGGGTGAGTAAAGTATGACACAATTTTCATTTTTGGGTGAACTACAACATTTACCTCTAAGACACTTCCCATAAAAAAACCTATACAAACAAATGACTCACACAAAACGTCCTGATAATATATATATATACAATTTAGAGTATTCACTTGCCGTAATATTGCATATTGATGATATTGGAAATTCAGATGAAACATTATAAAATATCTAGTTAGTTGAATATACAGCTTTCAAAATGCGAAGCAGGTTTTTAACCCCCAAATAACATACGTTGGCCTAACGTGTAACTCGTGGGCGAGTAATAATTAAAATAATCAAATGGCATCATTTCAGTTTTTTTCTAGCTTATGCTGTGTTATTTTACTCTAGCTAACTGAGTGGCCATTGCAGTCACTTTTAAGTGATAATTGGACCAATGACAACCTGACACTCAGACTTTATAACAACCGACAACGATAATGTTCGTTGCCTTATTATAATATTAATTAATTGAGGTAACTGTTAAATGGTCATCATCTTGGTTGTGGCCCAGCCAGGTCCACACACACTATCCTCATGCACCCGCCCTGATTAACACTCCCTCCCTGTTCATGCTTGCTTACCGTTTCAATGACACTCTCCTGCTCACTCTGCCCCTCCTGGACTTCACTGACAGCTGCTGCACCTTTATGGAATGCCGTTTTAGTCAAAATTAAATAAATGAACAAATACACGGTAATGCATAATGACACTGTATTTCATAATAAATAAATGAATAAAAACACGGTAATGCATAATGACACTGCATTTCATAATAAATAAATGAATAAAAACACGGTAATGCATAATGGCACGGTAATGCATAATGACACAGTATTTCATTTCACGTTCTTATATGCAAATCAGGGGGCGTGGCTATCTATCACATTCAGAACAGACGACAGAGCCGTGTGCCGTCGACACTGCTGGCGAACGCGGAAGCTCCCCCCCCCCCGATCGAATTGGGTCGCCGCTTGTCATTAAGGGGTAAAGGTGGGTCCCGGAGCCAGACAAGTTGAGAACTACTGGGCTAAGGGACGTGAGAGTGTTGACATAATGGAAGACATCGGTGGGCTCCGAGATAGCATGCTAGCATTAGCGGATCAAATCGATCAACATGGGTTATCTGCAGATACTATTTTGACACATATTGAGGGTTTTCTGGAAGTACTAGGGCTTGCGGTTCCGACTTCGGCAGCTCTAGACAAACGGCCCACCAGTTGAGAAACACTGCCTTAGCCAGCCCTTTTTGCACACGTCTCCGTTGTCTGTTCTGAATGTGATAGATAGCCACGCCCCCTGATTTGCATATAAGAACGTGAAATGAAATACTGTGTCATTATGCATTACCGTGCCATTATGCATTACAGTGTTTTTATTTATTTATGTATTATGAAATGCAGTGTCATTATGCATTACCGTGTTTTTATTCATTTATTTATTATGAAATGCAGTGTCATTATGCATTACCGTGTATTTATTAATTTATTTATTATGAAATAGTGTCATTATGCATTACCGTGTATTTGTTCATTTATTTAATTTTGACTAAAACGGCATTCCATACACCTTCTCCTCTGCTGCCTGCGAGCTAGGTTTGCCAACCGTCTCGTATTACGGGCAATTTTGATTTGTCCCGGCCTGGACAGCGCCAGTACCGATTTTCAATCACAGCCTGCTAAGTCAATGACGCGCAAAAAACTCCCGGTTGTTGTGAAGTTGTGGCGCATCAGACCAGTGTGCGCGCGGGTGCCGGGTGGCCAGAGCGGAGCATGTGAGGTTGTGCAACCCCGCCGACCGCTAGCACCCCCCCGTCAGCCCGCGAAAGTGTCCCTGATTTGGGGTTGGGAGAGTTGGCAACCCTGCTGCGAGCCGCAAGCACCGCTATCGCTATGGCTAGTCACCTCTCCTCCTCCATGTGCTATGTTCACCTGCTGTTTCTGCAACATGTCGTCAGGTTCTGTAGTAGTTTTGGAAACTGAAGCTACAGCACTAAACACGTCGGTTATTTTTGAACATGTTGAGGCATCAACCTCTAGATATTTTTTTGGCCCGCAATTTCTCCGCACCCCCCTTGCTCTTACGTTTTTGTTTCTCCATCTTAATCCACACATTTCTTTCTAGCTCTGAGTCACTGAATGCATCTGACTGACACACAGAGAGGGAGGGGTGGAGCATGCTAAGAGATGATTGGGCCAGCCCAGTGTCAGTATGGAAAATGAACCAATGGGCCGCTGTCCCTGCTTTATGGGCCGGTCGAAAGCAAAACATTTTTTTTTTTTAAATAAAATGTTTTTATAGGCCTATCGACCGGCCCCCAAGTGCGTCGGCACTTTGCCCGGTATGCCCGATTACCAGTCCAGCCCTGATTACATCTGGTTTTATGTTTATGTCTGTCTACTACTAGCTACAGGACGTTACAGTAGATTATATATATATGAAATACAGTGCCGTGACAAAGTATCTGCCACCTTCCTGGTTTCTCATTTGTTTGCATATTTGTCACACTTCGTATATATATATTCTGAATTCAAACATTTGCCTTCCATTATACTTTATTTCATATTTAAACAGTTTTAAAAGAAATATTAGCTTTAATATTAATAATCAACTCAAAGTTTGAAGGTGATTTCTATTTGGTATATTTTTTAGTCCCTTTTTGTGACCAAACTGCTACTCTTGTATATTGTTCACGCGTCATACTATCATTCTATAAAATATGCAAGTAAAATAATTCGGTAAATATTTGACAGCAGTTTCAGTTTTGGTCTCGTTCATTTTCATAATATTTTAATGACACACATTCAAAGAACGTAACCTTAATTTACACTGTTCTGACATTACTTAATAGCTGCACTTCTACTGTGTCAAACTGTCTTCAGTTGTTGTCATATCTGAAGCTTAAAGAAAATGTTTGACAAGCTCCCTCCACACTTCAGATGAACGCACCAAGTCAGGTGGGGAAAATGGTATGACGTGTCCTCCTGTAAAACTTATTTACAGTAAAAATAATGATTAAAGCAAATCATATGGGAATCAAATTCAGCACAGGCCAAATGGGGTTTAGTTAATTCTTTCCTTAGAGGCATGGAATTCAGCAAATCACACGTCTGCGCTGAATGCTGACTGCCGCTAAAGTCAGGGGCAAAAAAAAACAGTGAGGGAGAGCCTTGGATAGATCTCTACATTATTGGGGCCATAAATGATGCGGCCCCGCTGCAGAGAGAGCAAGTGACTCAGCGAAATGCGGGAGCGTGGCAGGGTGGGAGCCGAGCAGAGATAATGACAGGAATTGTTTATGAACTCTTTTTTATTTTCCCATCACCCACGAGTAACATCCAGCGTAAGCCCGCAACAAAGGGATGGGGGGGCAATAAAACGTTTAATCACAGCCTGTCAGGAGTATAATCAAGTCAAATTTATTAATATCCCCACATGCAAACAAACCACAACAACCACCGCTGACACACTGCAAACACACACATGTGAGCACATATGTTAAACTCAAGGCCCGCGGGCCAAATTAGTGTCATCTGTACACCCACCACCCTCCCGTCGACCGAACCAACCGCGCACCCCATCCATCCCCCCACCCGTTGACCGGACTGGTTAGGAGGTAAAGGTCAAAGTTTAAAGAGAGCGGGAGAGAGATCAGTGTGATTTGAAGTGTAATTGGGTTGTTGCAGCAAAAATTTGTAAAAAAGAAACTCATTTTAATGTCTTTGGTTCAAATTTAAGCACCGTAAGCAATATTCAGTATGAGACGTTCACGGCTCCCTCACGTTAAGCTGTTTGTAGATGACCTTTGGAGTCCCACTTATCACACTTAACAAAAGCGCCATGCTGCTTTTAAGGGGCCCAAGGAGAGAACAAGGGAGATGTGTAGACATGCCCCTGGGGTGTCATCTTAGCAGTGGGATGTGCACGAGTACATATTATAAATAAAACCACAAAATGCCTTATAACATTAAGCAAATATGTCCATACAAAACTGGAAATAGAGGTAATCATTATAATTTATTGTGTAGAGAATGTCATAGGTGCAACAGTGGCTTACATCATGAAGGCACAGACTATTGTTTTACAATAAAATACTCAAAATATGAAACAGGATTGTCAATGTATTGTGTTGCATACTGATTTAAGTGAACAAGCTAGCCCCGGTCCACTCTTCCCTGAGGGGACCATAGTGAGTCACTGTAGCTTCCAGAAAGCAAAGATGAGCTGCCCCAACGACTTGTTAATAATACAGACATGTTCCATTTGCTTTTTGCCAGGCTGCTTCACTGGGAGTAGAGCTCTACGAGACGTTATCCGCAGTTCGGCAGCCGCGTGAAGGGTAAGCTGAAGCTCTGGGTCTTTTTCTCGTTTCTGCCACTTGGTCCAGTTGTAGTGAGGCCGGGGCAAGATGCCTGTGTGTGCTTTCTGCCTCCCTGACTTTATTTCCTTCTCCCTTCCTTGTTTTCTCTCCAGGTGCCAAAAAGGTAAAACGGATTCCACCTGTGCTAGCCAGTCATGCTGGTCCTTTGGGCAGCACCATCTCTGTAGGAACATTCAGCTGAGTGGGGCCCAGAATAAAAGGCACACGACTGAGGTGGAAGAGGAATATTTGGCACAAAATGTTTAGAGAAGCATGCAAAGTCTTTTTGTTTTGGTGTTTAGAGGTTTAATTTTTTTATTTGTTTGACGTGAACATTTTGTCCTGTACTCTCCCACGTGGTTTGAGAACATTTGTTAGCACACACCTGAATTTGAAGTTAATTGTAACATCTACTCTGAACTCTAACCTATTCTTTGGTTGTTTCGTTAATGTCTCAAAATTTCCCTGAGAGGAAAAAGGGACATCAAACCGCACGTGAAGCTGGGGAAACACGTCTCTGCCTCTCGGTCCATTAGCACCGGTTCCCCCCAAGGCTGCGTTCTTTCCCCTCTGCTCTTCTCCCTGTACACCAACAACTGCACCTCCAGTCACCAGATCGTCAAGCTCCTGAAGTTTGCTGATGACACCACCCTCATTGGACTAATCTCTGGTGGGGACGAGTCCGCCTACAGGTGGGAGTCTGACCACCTGGTGACGTGGTGCAGCGAGAACAACCTGGAGCTTAACGCCCTGAAGACAGTGGAGATGGTCGTGGACTTCAGGAAGAACGCAGCCCCACCTTCCCCCCTCACCTTGTGTGACTCCCCCGTCACCACTGTGGACTCCTTCCGTTTCCTGGGCTCCATCATCAGGACCTCAAGTGGGAGCTGAACATCAGCTCCATCACCAAAAAGGTTCAGCAGAGGATGTTCTTCCTGAGGCAGCTGAAGAAATTCAACCTGCCAAAGACGATGATGGTGCACTTCTACACGGCCATCATCGAGTCCATCCTCTCCTCCTCCATCACCGTGTGGTACGCTGCAGCCACAGCCAAGGACAAGGGCAGGCTGCAGCGTGTCATCCACTCTGCGGAGAGGGTGATTGGCTGCAATCTTCCGTCTCTTCAGGACTTGTTCGCTGCCAGGACTCTGAAGCGGGCCAGAAAGATTGCAGCTGACCCCTTCCACCCTGGACATGAACTGTTTGTGCCCCTTCCATCCGGCAGGAGGCTTAGGTCCATCAGGACTAAGACCTCCCGCCACACGAACAGTTTCTTCCCTTCGGCAGTCGGGCTCATCAACAGAGCCCGGGCCTCCCCTGACTGACTCTGACTCCCATGCTCATTTTTCACTTGTCACCCGTCACTTTGTTTAGCTGGTGCACTTTATCCTCATTTTTATTCCGAATTACTAACCCATAGCTTTAGTTTTTAGCGTACTAACCCATAGCTTATATTTTATATTTTATTATACTTTTATTCTATTTTTATCTTATTTGCACTATGTTGTATTTATTGTACTGTCTTCATGCACCTTACGCTGTCACACATACGTCCACATCATAGTTTATTTTTCATCTTCACTGGGTGTTCACATCATAGTCTATTCATCTCCACTGCATGTTCACTAACTCTCCTGTCATTTCAGATCCTCCCACCTCGTCACCTGATTTCCTGCACCTGGTTCTCCTCACCCTCACCTGTGGTGCCTTCCCTCGTCAGTCACTCACTATTTAAGCCAGTCACATTCTGTTGCTCACTGCCAGATTGTCTTGTGTGTTCTACCAAGTTTTCCAGCGTTTCCCGAAGCCATCCTGTTTTTCTCGATTCCGACCTCGTCTGTTCCTCGACCCCGATTTACCTGCCTGCCCCGTTTTGGATTTGTCTGCCTGTCTGTGTGCCCTCCTGATTCTGACCCTGCCTGTCCTCGTCTACGGATTACCTGCCTGCCCCTCTGGACTTGTTTGCCTCCTGACGGATCTCCCGGTTTTGACCCTGCCTGAACCTTGATTAAAACCCTCCTGTCTTGTCCATCGTGTACGAGTCGTGCATTTGGGTTCTCCCGTACTCCGGTATCAGTAACCGTGACAGTACAATCTGGCCAAACATGAACCCAGCCGACCAAGAACGTACCGAGCCCGAAACCCCGAATCCAAGCAACATGTTGCAGCGCCATGAGCAGCAGCTCCACTTCATGGCTGAGGCCATGCAGTCTATGTCGGCCCGCCATGAGAGCAGCATGGAGTCCCTCCGCGACCACCTGCGGAACCTCGCCGTGGTGACGCGTACTCCGGACGTCACCCCCGCTGCTGCCCAAGCACCCACCTCCGCTCCAATGTCCGACGCACGTCTTCCTCCACCCGAGCGTTGTTCCGGCGCTCCCGGTTCCTGTCGACCGTTCCTGGTACAGTGTTCGCTCGCCTTCGAGCTCCAGCCGTCCGCGTTTCCCACCGAGAGGTCCCGGGTAGCGTACATTGTTTCCTTGCTCACAGGGAGAGCAAGGGATTGGGGAACGGCCGAATGGGCTAAACAGACTTCTATCTGTTCCTCCGTCGCGTCGTTTTCCGAGGCGATGCAGAGGGTTTTTGACCATGCCACTCCCGGACGAGAGGCGGCCCGGGGACTGTTTGGTCTGCAGCAGGGAATACGATCCGTTTCCGACTATTCCATTGACTTTCACACCATGGCAGCGGAGAGTGACTGGAACCAAGCCTCGCTTCGCGATGCCTTCTACCACGGATTATCCAGCCGCGTAAAGGACGAATTGGCAGCTCGGGATCTCCCTGCTGGTTTAGACGAGCTGGTCGCCCTCGCCATTCGGATCGACGGCCGTCTGCGGGAGCGGAGAAGAGAGAGGGTCGCTTGCGCAGCTTCAGGATCACCGCCGCGCCAGTGGCCGGAACCGCGACGGGCACCAACCGAGGGTGGACCTTCTGAGTCTATCGCGGGGCCAGAGGCAATGCAGCTGGGACGGGCTCGACTCGCTCCGGCTGAAAGGCACCGCCGCCTGCAGGCCAACCAATGCATGTACTGCAAGTCCTCAAGAGACTCCTTGAGAATCACCTCTTCGTTAAGGCAGAGAAATGCAGTTTCCACACCTCGGAAGTATCTTTTCTGGGCTTCGTCATCAAAGCCGGCAATATTCAGATGGACCCTGCGAAGACCAGGGCGGTGGCAGACTGGCCCCAACCCTCCACCCGCAAAGAACTGCAGCGTTTTTTGGGCTTCGCCAATTTCTATCGGCGGTTCATTCGGAACTACAGTGCTGTGGCTGCTCCTCTCACCGCTCTAACCTCCCCACAAGTGCCCTTTCAGTGGACCTCGGTAGCGGCCAGGGCATTCGGGGAATTGAAAACACGTTTTACCTCTGCCCCTATCCTTGTTTTCCCAGACCCTGCTCGCCAGTTTGTGGTGGAGGTGGATGCGTCGGACACCGGTGTAGGAGCAGTTCTCTCGCAGCGGTCGTCTACAGATCAGAAGGTTCATCCATGCGCCTTCTTCTCCCGGAAACTGTCTGCCACGGAGAGGAACTATGACATCGGGGATCGGGAGTTATTGGCGGTAAAGCTTGCACTGGAGGAGTGGAGACACTGGCTGGAGGGAGCTGACCAGCCGTTTATGGTATGGACTGACCACAAAAACTTAGAGTACATTCGCTCTGCCAAGCGGTTGAACTCCAGACAGGCAAGGTGGGCTCTATTTTTTAACCGTTTCGAGTTTACTCTAACTTACCGGCCGGGCACGAAGAATGCCAAACCTGATGCCCTGTCCCGTCAGTACCAGTCCAGGAGCTGCGTTCAGAGTCCGGAGAACATTCTCCCCCCTGAATGTGTTGTTGGGGCAGTGGCCTGGGAGGTGGAAGAGGAAGTAAAACAGTCTCATACAGCGCAACCGGCACCGAGTGCCTGCCCCGATAACCTTCTGTTTGTCCCAGCGAATCTGCGCTCAAAGGTCCTGCAGTGGGGTCACTCTTCCCGCCTGGCTTGTCACCCGGGAGTGATCCGCACGCTAGCTCTGCTGAAACAACGGTTTTGGTGGCCCACCATGGAGAAGGACGCTAGAGAATTCGTCAGTGCCTGCATTATCTGCGCTCAGCATAAGCCCTCTCACAAGGCTCCATCCGGCCTTCTTCACCCCCTGCCCATCCCTCATCGTCCCTGGTCCCACATTGCCTTGGATTTTGTAACCGGCCTACCCCCATCTGACGGTAACACAGTTATTCTAACGGTAATTGATCGCTTCTCCAAGTCTGCTCAACTCATCCCTCTACCTAAGCTGCCTTCTGCTAAAGAGACAGCAGAATTGCTATTACAGAAGGTGTTCCGCCTGCATGGTCTGCCCGTCGATGTGGTCTCCGATCGGGGGCCACAATTCACTTCTCATTTTTGGTCTGAGTTTTGCAGGCTACTGGGGGCCACAGTCAGCTTATCGTCTGGATTTCACCCACAGTCCAACGGTCAGGCAGAGCGGATGAACCAGGAGATGGAGACTTCTCTACGCTGCATCTCTTCCCGCAACCCCCGCTCTTGGTCCCAGCAACTCCTATGGGTCGAGTATGCCCACAACACACTCCCCAGTTCGGCTACCGGGCTCTCACCTTTCCAATGTTCAAGAGGATACCAACCTCCGCTGTTTCCGGAGCAGGAACTGGAGGCAAGCGTCCCTTCTGTCCAGGCGTTCATTCAGCGGTGTCGGCGCACCTGGAAGCAAGCCCGCTCCACGCTCCTGCGTACCTCGGACCGGTATCAACGGTCGGCTAATAGACGTCGCACCCCGGCACCCTGCTATGTCCCGGGACAACGTGTCTGGTTGTCCGCCCGGGACCTTCCACTCAGAGTGGAGTCCAAGAAGTTGGCGGCTCGATTTGTGGGTCCCTTTCCAGTCTCCAGGGTCGTCAACCCTGCAGCAGTCAGACTCCAGTTGCCGCGGGCCATGAAGGTCCACCCCACCTTTCATGTCTCCAGGCTAAAACCTGTCCTGGAGAGTCCACTTCAACCCTCCTCCAGACCCCCTCCGCCCCCCCAGCTCATTGACGGGGGCCCAACTTACACGGTCCGGCGCCTACTCAAGTCTCGTCGACGGGGTAGGGGGCTGCAGTATCTGGTGGATTGGGAGGGATACGGCCCAGAGGAGCGCTTGTGGGTCCCGTCACGCCACATACTAGACCCTTCCCTGATCAGGGACTTCCACAGAGCACACCCGGACCAGCCCAGGGGGACGTCGAGAGCCGTCCCTAGAGGGGGGAGTTCTGTCACACATACGTCCACATCATAGTTTATTTTTCATCTTCACTGGGTGTTCACATCATAGTCTATTCATCTCCACTGCATGTTCACTAACTCTCCTGTCATTTCAGATCCTCCCACCTCGTCACCTGATTTCCTGCACCTGGTTCTCCTCACCCTCACCTGTGGTGCCTTCCCTCGTCAGTCACTCACTATTTAAGCCAGTCACATTCTGTTGCTCACTGCCAGATTGTCTTGTGTGTTCTACCAAGTTTTCCAGCGTTTCCCGAAGCCATCCTGTTTTTCTCGATTCCGACCTCGTCTGTTCCTCGACCCCGATTTACCTGCCTGCCCCGTTTTGGATTTGTCTGCCTGTCTGTGTGCCCTCCTGATTCTGACCCTGCCTGTCCTCGTCTACGGATTACCTGCCTGCCCCTCTGGACTTGTTTGCCTCCTGACGGATCTCCCGGTTTTGACCCTGCCTGAACCTTGATTAAAACCCTCCTGTCTTGTCCATCGTGTACGAGTCGTGCATTTGGGTTCTCCCGTACTCCGGTATCAGTAACCGTGACATACGCCAAGACAATTTCCATGTATGTATAACATACTATGGCAATAAACGTTTCCTGATTCCTGAATAAACTATTAAAGTTTACACGGACTGCACACTTGAGGCATGTAAGCCACAGGCCGAACCAATGGTGTTGAGCTTCAGCATTTTGGTTCAATTTGTTGTCACATACATGTTCGTAACATGTATGTGGCTCGGGATAACTATCCTATGGTACTTTGAAAAGTAATGATCATACAATGATTACAAAGCAATGGCAAATAGCATTGTTTAAGTACAAAAAAGTGACTAGCATGATTTCCGGACTATAGAGCGCACCTGAATATAAGCTGCACCAACTGAATTTAAAAAGAAAAAAAAGGTGTACATATATAAATCGCATGTGTCCACGTTGTAACATGAGATATTTACACAGAAAGCGTTTATTTTTAATTACCGGAAATACATTTATTTTTCCACAAAGTGCCTATAACACGACACTAAACCTGCAGTAACATAGCAGATGAATAAAATAACCATTCAACCAGAAAAAATCATTGATTGCTTTCATCATCTTTCTCCTGCGCACTAAAACCACAGAAGTCTGCTGTCTGCTGTCTGCTCTCTGCGTGTTCACCGAGGCTTTCAAGTTCGGGCCATCTGCCTTTATTTCCTCTGAAAGCTTTTGACGTCTTTTTAAGTTTGCGTAAGTTCTTCACATTGCCATCTCCAACGTGACCCGATTGATTAGTTAATGCCAAGTTTACGTGCAGCCGTTCTGTAAAATGACAATGATGATGTTCGAAACACAATCAAATTGACGCATTATCTCTGGCACCTGTCTGTCTCACTCTTGCGCGTTAGCATGTAAAAATGATACATTAGCTGTAGGGTTAACAAATTACTTTAGGCTCATCTGATTGTCACAACACATTTTTTATTTCAAGCAACGGTAGGCAAATGTCTTTTTATCATACGTGCATTTGGACTGAATATCATTCTTCTATTTTTTGCTTTTTAATTTTTAAAACTGCCCATTTCATAAAGATTCCATTTGTTAGACGACGTCTCCGCATCCCTAATAGAGCATTTAAATGAAAACATCATACAGTAACTATTAGTTGTAAGGGATTGTAACTGTAGGATAGGCTAACACAAATAGTTTATGGTTTGTAAAAAAGTAAAAAAAAATAAACAATACTGCAAGCACTTTAATTGGTCTAACTTTTTCCTACTTCCTACTTTTTCTTGCTGTGCATTTTCCCCCAAAATACTAACTAATATTAAATGTTCAGTATATCTCCTAACTATTTGAATTATGGGCTCTGTCATGGTGGTTCAAAAGCGCTGCTAGAGCCTCAAAGAAGTGTGAGTCTCTGCATGATATTAGTTTCACCCAACAACTACATGGCGTTATACAAAGCCATCTTTCTGTGGATGCAATTTGTTGCTGCAAAAAAGTGAAAGACATTGGGAATAAATAAAAATATCAATGTCAAAATATTGTCTTGTCCAGTAAAGGCCTTTATTGTTACCCGCTCTTATCTCCTTTCTCCTGCCCTCTTCTCCATTTGATGTCAGTTTCACGTTTTTCAAATGCATAAAAACCTCCTGAAAGGGTTCTCATATCCTTTGATTTCCAACCATCCCGGCACATAAGTGCCCTCTCCGATCATCACAGAACAACTGTCAGGATTACACTTTCGTCCCGTTCACCATCACCTCCCACTCCCCTCCCTCTCATTCAGTCACCCGATCCCTGTCACCTGACTACTAATCATCTTCACCTGAGCCCAATCACCAGCACTCCTTCATAACCCAACATGCATCCCTCACCCGTTGTCTGATCTCGTCATTCCAGGACCACAGACCCACCGAGCTCACCCCTGTGTCTTCCCAGATACCTACCTGAGCTTACCTGAACTCCAGTAGTCATCGTCTTGTCTTCCGCCCGATCCACCTCCAAGGATTCATCTGTTCACCGCTCCCATCGGCATCTGCACCCGTCAACAAGCAGGACTCTTTGCCACTCAGATAAGACTCTCCATATGCTTTGTGTCAATACAACTTACCTTTTCCACTCTGCGTCTGCAACGTTGCATCAATAAAAACTGTATTTGAGACTTACCCCTCTGTTCCCTGTTTCAATACCTGATTACAACAACAAAAAGACCATAAATGTGCCAATTGTGTGTTCATTTATGCGATTATAAATGCAATCCCAATGCAAGAATTCATTTCTGTAAAGAGGTCTGACCTTTGGATTAATGCGTATTGATGACATAAATGCTGATATGTGTTTTATGCACACAAGTCAAAGTAAATGTGTCACAAAGCAACGACACAGAAACTTACATTTAACAGTCGGAGTGAAAACTATCATGTGAATGCACAATTTTATTGGACAGCTATTTGCGTCTTAGTGCTTTTCCAATTCTGGCATGAGTGGTAGTAAGTTATTATGTCTGTTTGAGACTGTCCTATCCTAAAAATCATTCTTTTGGCTCATTAAATCTGTTTCAGGGTGTCTTTTATTTCACTTTAAGTTCAGAAGCTTTTATGCACAAAACGTAACAAAACACTAACCAAAAAGGCCTGTGCTGGGTGGGATTTTTATTTTGCTTTGGTTGGATTATATCAAATGATATCCTTTTCTGTGTGTCTGAGACCAGCGTAGGAAATACACGAGGAATGGGGTAAAAAATACCTCCATAATTCTCTAACAATAATTTAGTTAACTTGTCGAAAACATGTAGCGTAATAACTGTCCAGTTGCTATAGAATGTTTTTATTCTCTCCTTGATTGATGTTGCGTGTGCGGGAAGAATCAAACATTCTTAAAGAAAAAAAAATGTAGCGCTTCTTGATCAGACCTGTGAGGGATGAAGAGCAAATCCAGTCTTCGTCACTGTCTGATTCTCAAAAGAGAAAATCAACGCACCCATTGACCATTGAGAAATGGAAGATAGAAGATCGTCTGGTGGAGGACAAGAGAACCACCCGCATTTTTTGCAAGGTACCCAAGGAACTCGACTTGCCAACAACGAGCTACCAACTTCGTTGTCCAGCAGCACCGGTGAAATCTTCTGACTTTATCAAAGGGAGCAAAAACATTAACAAATGTGTCCCAGCGTTCTGCAGAATGGTCAAGCTGTTTGACATTGCTTCACACGAGAATCTACAAATACAAACAAAATTGTGAAAGTCTGATTTAAAATCTAAGAAAACACTTGGCATCTGTGGAAACACAGCTTAATAGTCTTATTGCTGCCATTTAATGACAAATGTACTTACACTAAGCCCAATTAAGTATTTGTTATTTCACAAGTCTCAAAAAATGACCAATTTCTTATAAAATGCCCCTGGTTTTAAGTCATTGTGGGCGAAAATTGTCCCCTAAATTTCTTACCCTGTGTGAGAATATTACAGTTAACTGACACTCACATACACACAAACATTATCATATTCTCTCACATGGAAACCTTGTTGGTCCTGTGGCCTTTTCGCACTTTAGAGATATTGCTTATTACATCCGGAGCCCATTGAGGCACGGTAAAGGTTGAATCAAGGATTTGATGAGATTGGTTTTGACATGCTAGCATTTAACATAGCAGCACCAGTCCCTACGTTAGCCCAGGTTGGCTCAGCCAAACTATTGGGGAAAGGTCAATGCTAATGCCTGCTGGTTAGCTCACACACCTCGCTTCATCTGTTACACTCGATCCTTCTCTCCCTCTTAAATATTTTCTCCAATCGAAAGTTGTTTTATATAGACTGTACTGACGAAGTCCTAAACGAAGTCTAGTACTGGTTACTAATAAGGCGGATAGGTTTAGACGTGCGCCCGGTGCGCTCGAACACAGCAAAAACGGAGAGTTCTTTGGTTGTTACAATTAATTTGTATGTTTATTTTACATGCAATTTTATATAGCGGCAAACTTTGCTCATAATACATTTACCCCAAAATAACAAACCGCATTGCTCAACACAAAGGCACACACGCACACTGGCACAGTCGAAAACTGTTTGCTTCCCAAATTAGCAACACCTGTGTCTGGGATTCCTGCAGGTTAAATGGCCTACCTGGGCTGATCCGAGGTCAGCTGAGCCACAAAGCACATACAGCCCCCTAGTGGCACAGAGCAAAATTAAATTAAATAATACCAAATGAATATGGCTCCTACATAGACCTACAAGTAATGTATGCCCGTAGTTAAAGATTTCCAATAATATATGTTCCCTAAGCCCCATTGGAGTACTTTGGCCCCAGGGCTTGCTCAAGGACACTTCAGTAGAGCAGTTGTGTGCTGACACTGAGGTTTAAACCACCACTCATGTATCTGAAAAGTCTCACTGAACAGCTATTGCCCCAGTGGGATCTCGGAGAATCATTATTTTTGCCCATTTTTTTCTCCCACTCTCTTGCTAACGTTATTGAAGGCTTTAGCACTGCTTTGCTGACAACTCACTGCTGCCTGACTGCGTTGTTAGTGCATCCGCAAAGGTCAGAACAAATACACTGTAGTTAGCTTGTACAAGTGTGTACTACTTGATTCTCTCACAATCAAAAGCCATTTATTGTCACATGTGTTTTTCATAGTGAAAAGCGTCTCGATAATTGTGATAAAATAATTAAAGAAAAATAAGAAAAATTTAAACAAGGTAAACAGATAAGTGCGTTAAAACGTGTATCTACTGTATATGTACATATGTTTCCACTGCAGAAACCACTGCAAATGTTTTCATGATTGGAGTATTTGCGGGGCAAACGTGAACAAAATTGGAAGCCTGGTTGGGGATATCTGGAAGAATTCAGCCAAACGACTTCTCTCATGCAGCTTAAGCGGTAATTCTTGAAGGAAGACTCCCTTCATGCCATGCGTAATTTATATATGCCTCAGCTGGTTTCCCAGAATCATCCAGTCAGCGGAGATTGGCTGTGCCCAGGTGTATACAACCAACAGGCGGTGCTGTGTCTCTAAACCAATCATATAGGTGCTGTCAAACATTTTAAGGGGTTCTCTCTGTTGTTGCTGTCAGGTGTCATTTCAGCATAAAACCAGATGCGACCCTCTTCCACCCCAGGCACCTCCAGCAGCTATCAGGCATTGTTCCCTCACCCTTGGTTTTCATCAACTCCCTTCACACCACCACCAGTGTCTGGACTCTGGAGGGGATTCTGCCGAGCAGAACTCGGCATCACAGCCTGTTGATTATCCCGGTTTAGGATAAAGTCCAATCGCCAAAGATTGTGCACTATTGCAATGTTTGTCAATTCCGACCGAGTGTTCTGGTGTTCTCCTGGAAAATTTATTTTTCAGATCACAGGACAAGTATCAGCGCTGCGTTTGCAAAGGCAGGAGGAGTTCTGGAGGAGTCAACAGGAATGTTCTTCCTGACTAACATCAGGAAGAACATTAGGTTTCGTACTTGTTCTTAGATATAGAAGAGAAGATTCCTATCGGCCCTAAACTGGCATTGAGGAGTAGCAGTTCTTCCTGCAACACAAGATCCAATGAAGAGGTGGTAAGGGCGGAATCTGCCCCTAGTAGGCACTCTCAGGCCGGGGCTCGGGCGGCTGCGTGTCCAACTCCAGGCTCGCCAGTGCCGTGCGAATGACAGACGCCATGGAACTAACGTCTGTGCTGAAAAACAGGAGCCAGGCTCCGGAGTATGAGAGAGCTGCTCTTTGCTGTGCTCGATAAAGGCTGACGGTGAAATAGCATCCTCCTCAGTGGCAGGTGGGTCTGCAGTTTAAACCCCTCCTGCACTGTTAAGTTTGAAACTCAAGTTAGCTAACGACGCTCACTGAGATTGGGAGTGGGACAGCATAGCTTTCTCTACGCTCTCGTTAGTACTTCGCTTATTTAGCTCAACGCAGGAGTACTCGGCCAACAGCAGACAACGAACAGCGGTTAGAAACAAATTTCAATCAATCTCACTTATTGCCGTCTTTGCGCTTTAGGTGGGCCTTGATGTACCGTAGAGCGAAGCAAGCTCTTCCCTTTTAAGAAGGGCAATTTGTCACAGCCTTTGGAGGGCGGGAAGGTCCGCAGCTCCAACAGATGGTCACAGGGTAACACACGATAAACATTAAACAGCTTGTTTAACTAAGGTAGCTACCAGGGTGATGAAATAGGTCTGATCTCAGTATGACGAGGGGATCATCAGAGGTCACAGGTGACTGTTAGTATAAAGACTCGACCTGTGCAAGTGCGAGACAGAAGATAATCCAGTGTGAAGCACTGCCTCTAGGGGTCAGTAGGAAGGAAATAGAACTCCGGTTCTGCAGCATTAAATGTAGTATTACGTAGTTTTAGTAACAAGTCTGAATAGGTTATGAGAGTGCATTGACTCAAATACCTTGGAGTTCCTTTTCAAAAGTAAGATAATAGTAATTAAAATCAAATAATCATTATATTTAAAAAACAAAATTAAGAGAAATGTGATCTTCAATGCCCTTGAGATACCACTCTCATCTCATCTCATTACCATTTCTCTCTCTCAATATAGCATAAGATTGGCTGATTGGAGCAACATCATCAGCGATGGGATCACTTAGCGTTTGCTTTCACTCCACCTCCATCATTTTCAGCTATCCAATCAGAGTGAGGGCAACATCGCCAACGAGCCGTGACATATGAGGCATCCCATTTTTTGAATCAAATTTAAAGCAAATATCTTTTAACGGGGCAGAAAAATATAATTTGAAAACAAGACGTTTGAGTTCAGTGAGTAGACATCATTTGGTGTTGTTTCATGGAAAAGTGGTCGATTCTGTCAGGTATCCCACTTTGTCATATGATCATACAATCCAGACATACTGTATGTCCATTCACAAACAAAAAGATGAATCATACATTTACCCTGATCTGCGAGGGCATGAATGGGAAAAAAGGCATGTTCAGCACATTCAATTGTCACATTCAAAATACCGCAAGGAGGGCGGACCAAGGCCATGTAAGAGAGACTCCCATTTCATAGTGACGAGAGAATGTTAAGGAAGCTTATTCGCAGTCAATCAAGCATGACGTTTCTGATGTACAAGAACCATAACTAATCATGGGAGTTGTTTTTTTCCAGAGTTTTGGGGTCAGTAGACATGCCAGATACCCAATTTAATGTGTAGAAGCACTAAAAAAGTGGAGCTTTCATAATATGTCCCCTTTAAGATATCTCCATTTTATGCTTCCAATTTTTGAAAATAAGAGACCAAGTGTAAACTGATCTTCGGGAGACTGTTTGGTATGTTGAGGTAAAACAGATGGAAAATATTTCCTTGAATCTGAAGTGTATGAATTGTTACATGGAGTTTGGTTAAATTCAATGAAAGTAGTTTGAGTGAGTTCAGTTAGGCAAACAGACTGCGAATGCATTACAGACTAATTTCCCCTGGGAATTCTGACAATTCTCTGATGCCGTCTGGGGAAAATAAAATTCCCACATAAAGTAACAACAGCAGGGGTAACCTTTTTCTTCCAAATCAAACCAATGTGAGTCTGGCCAGGAGGCAGCATGGCAGAGGGAAGGTGCTATTAAGAAGAACTGAGCTTAAATTGTAGAGACTGTGGAAAGGGCACTGTTGAGTATTTAGCACAGTGCCAAGCTCAGTGGATCCAGGACTAAAAAGAATGGGGTGTCCATTTAACTGATGGGATTTTGAAGGTGAGCCGGCGCTTTCTCAAGGAGAATTGTGATTTCTGATTGGATTGGATTTTGAGATGAAATAGTACTATTACATACTAAGTCAGACGCAAATGGACATGAGTAGATGCACAATTGATGCAGATATACATTATTATGTAGTTATTTTTGGCTTCCTGGTTGTTTGTTTATAAACATTAAAAGCATATTTTCCCTAAACCAAGCTAGGCTGCTAAATTTGCTGTTATTTTTTGCTGTTTTACGTTAGACTGCTATTTTCTGCTTTTACATTACATTACATGTTATTTAGCTGACGCTTTTATCCAAAGCGACTTACATTGCATTATAACCCATGCATTACATTTTTGCCTGGGGAACAATTAGGGGTTAGGCGTCTTTCTCAGGGACACTTCGACATGGCACATGGGGCAGCCGGGGTTCGAACCATGGCTCCCAGTGCACTGCACTACTCCATGCGCCACCATCGCCCCTTTTCTTTAGTCCCTGCTGTTTTTAAGTGACTGGACTGCCAGTTTCTGCTATAGTGTCGGCTGTATTAGATAGAATTGACTGTTAGCTTGCCCTGCTAGGGTTGTTTTATTTCCTAGAGTTATTGTCTTTTGCTTTCTCCTTTTCACTTTGGGTAAATCTGTCAGCTAGTTGACATGTAATGTAAAAATTCAAATCATAAATTTGTTGATTAGCGGTACATTCTTGAAATTCCCACCTCCGGATGATGTATGGGAGTTTCTTATTATTTCAGCCATGATTGATAAAACATGTTCACAAAGTGAGCCCTGTTCCTCTGCGCAAAAACTCCCTTTGCATTTGATGTAAACACAGTACAAGTAGTTAAGTTATTTCATTAGTAAGTAATAATGTTTCAAAATGTAGCTACAGTCAAAAGATGGTAAGCCTATTATAAATACAAAGGGCTGTAGTACCAGCAGGTCAAAGAATGAGATGAAAAGATGTACATAGGCAGGGGCCTCAACATGCCTTCAGAGCTTTTACTTTGTCGAAGCCTGAGTGGACCTGTGTTGTAGTATTTATGTTGAAATGGTGCGTATTGACATCAAAGACCTAAATAACAAACAATAATAACTTCTATAGCAAAATGTCAGGGCACTCAGTCACAAGCATATTTTGTACTAAATGAACGTCAAATCTGAAGTCTGAATCTGAATATAAAATCTTAAAGGCATCTTATATATATATATATACTTTGAAAAAATGTTTTGCATTCATATGACTATTTTTATTGATATATAGAATATATTTTATTGATGAATAAATACATGTATTTTTTATTATTAGTTAATTTAATTGACATAAATGGTCTCCTACGTCTATTATTATCTCATTAAATAAGCAACATACCACGTTTCCATTTAACTTCTCCGTATTTCAAATATTCTGTCAGTTGCAAAAAAATAAAAATAAAACATGGTTACAGCTGTGGCGAGAAGCTGCTGCTCCTGTGTCTAGATGATAGCTCCTTCATGCTATATTCTTATGACTTCACTGGAACCCTTAACACCTTAATCCATGCATCTGTTCACCTAGCCCTCCTGCCGAGCAATGACTGAAAAATCGTGGCGCTGGACATCCATAGTTCAATCCAAAGTATTTTCAGCAAGTTCATACAGTTTCTTTTTACAAATCAAAAACAGAAAGATACCAAAAAAGGACAACACAAAAAAGGTAAAACGGGTGTTATAAATATTTTAAAACTATATAAATATATTGGTGCAGTACGTCTGGTTAATTGTTCATATAGTTTGATACTGTGATGGATCATTCCGTCACTGGAAGGATGGTGCCGTTTGAAGTAGGAGGGGACTTCTCATAGCTCCAGAGATCGGTTGAAGATTATTGTGAAGATGGGGGCCAGTTGGTCAGCACAGACTTTAAAGCAAAATGGCAACACACCGTCTGGGCCTGGTACCTCCCTGATCTTTAGTCTGTGAAAGAGAGGATAAGAGAGGAGGCCGGAGGTGTAGTGGGTTCTTGGATGTTGGCTGGGCAGTGGGGATGGTGTGAAAGTGGGCTGATTGAACCTGCAGTAGAAAACATTCAGGCTTGGTAGATTCTAAAATCTGCATGTAGGTTGGGATAAGATGAAGTGATCAAGAGTCCCAAGGCTGCAAGGGGGGACGGAGAGGTATGCATTGTGTATTACAGTGTAGCAGTAGTCTAGTCTAGTGTGTTTATCTCCCTGTAGAGTATTAACTCCAAAGACTCTGAAGACTTTGTAATCACATATCATTTATTAATATATCATCTTTTTTTGTCTCTTTCACAAAATCACAGAATAACTGTGTAGAAGCTCCCTATTTTCTATTTAATATTAAGATAAGACAGTTTCAAAACAAGTTAGATTTTTGTAAATTGTAATCTCTTTTTAATCTCCTCAGTGATTCGTAATTTTTAATCTCCTCAGTGATTCGGCGACAAATGTTGGTACTGTGGCAACAAGGTATTTAAACACAACGATAAACACCCTTTCTGAGTAACTACTCTGTCAGAAAACAAAACAGAAGAGCAGCTGGTGTGTCTGCTCTGCGCCCAACCAAACACACTCTTGTTGTTAAAATAAAAAAGAGTCAACCCAAATTGGAACTGTGATTCCATGCTGCACAGGATCTGAGTAGTTTTCCATCACAGCAGTAAGATCAGTTTGATGAGTTTTAATGTGTATGAGTGACTGTGGCAGTAATTACGCATTGTGAGCCGCTCTGTGCCAAGGCTTCATCTACGTCTAGCACAGGAACGCCACAAACAGTTTTTAGCAGGGTGTAAATGCAACATGTGGCTCAACAATGTCCACAGACTAATACACTATCTGATTTTCTGTCTTATCTATTTTTCCAAGACCATACATAAAGATTAAATACATGTTCTGTGGCGATGTCTTGGATGGTTCAACAATGACAAACAAAATGAAATGGTTTGGTTGAGTTTTCAATGTCTGTTCAAAACCCTTCACTTTCAGTACAAGTACAAATTTCCTGACTCATTGTGAATTTTGAAAACACAATTTTGGATTGAGCCGTTTCTATTTGAAAGGCCTGAGATTCTAATATGTGTCCTCTTAGCGCATTAATTGTCAGGGCTGGTGCGTGCAGGCAGAGGCATATGGAGGACAAAAAATGACTTAAGTATAAATAAATAAATGAATAAATGCGTAAATACACGTATAAATAAATGCTTATATAAAATAATAAATACATTAGGTGTAAACTTATATTAATACATTAAACAGAACATAATTAAATGAATTGATTTCTACATTTCTCTATTTGTTCATTTACTTATGCCTGTATTTCTGTGTCTGTATGTAAATGAGCTCAGGCGGTCCGAACCTCATTCTTGAGCAGGATTGGTCAAGTGGAGGAGCGAGACATAAGCAATCGATCACAGCACTGCTGAATATTGAATAAACATTATAAATTATGAGTATATTTTAACAGGGGTACACTTTCCTCAAGAGAGCTTTATTTTTGAAACCTCACAAAAACATTTACACATGAGTGTATTAAACTGAAGGTACTTAAACGTTACCTCGCTCCCACTGATGGGCTAACCCTTGGAGCCAGAGGAAGAGGCAGCAGAGGACGGTCGGCGCAGCGCGTCAAAGACGGGGCACACATAGGGTTGCCAACTTTCGCAACCCCAAATCAGGGACACTTTCGCTGACAGTGTGGGGGGTGCTAGCGGTCGACGCGGGAGGGGGGGTGCTAGCACAATCTTTTTTTTCTTTGCAGCGCCAGCCTCACTGCTCATTTTAACGTCACAAATTCACAACAACCGGGAGTTTTTTGCGCTGTCATTATCATTATTTTTACTTTTGTGTTGATCTTTTTATTCATGCGAAACAGTTTGGGAAATGAGAATGCAATTCAACACAGATTTCAAATCTATGCTTAATCAGCATTTATTTAACTTCCCCCTGCATCATGCAGCTGGTTACACAGGCATTTACTGGAGTTTGTACAAAGACATCCAACACATTGGAAGGGGGCCTTCAGCGTTGCAGCTGAACTTCAGGGACCAGAACACCAGGCTGACGATGACATCACGGTCCAGTCCAGTTAACTCGAACCTCCATGTGGACCTGCAGTTGAAAGGGTTCAGGTTAAAGGGTCTGTTCAGCCAAAAGTGATGTTTCAGTTCTTATGGTCAACGTTTCTACAAAACTGAGTCATTTTCAGTTAGTTATTTATATTTTAGAACCTTGTTGTAAATATCACAGAATTTATAATTTCATTGGATTCTAGATGAATATGAACAGCTAAGGCATCAGAAAGAGATGGATTACAATCCCAGAGAGCCGATGAATTAATATATAGGGAACAGAGAGGTATGATGTATAATCCTCTCCCTAAAACACTTGTTTGATCACAACATTTAAGTGCCCATGATATGCAGACTAAAAATGTACAGGCCTCTCTGTTAGTTACATTATGCTTCTGATACGTGCACTTTGAAATTAACCTTCCCGAAATTACTAAAAACTTATGTGAGATACGGTTCATCTTTACATTGTCCCATGTAGAAAAGGTCATAGTAAAAATAAAATGACTGAATTAATTTACACCTCTACTGGGTCCTGCTGTGCCTCGTGTTCATGGAGACTCCACAGTTGTGGGGTGGATTGGTTTCCCCCAGTGCTCAGTGGGACTGGTTTCCCTCGATACGTAGTTGCAGCAGGTCCAGCCATCCTGGATAACCTGAAGGTGTTTCTGTACGTGGGGAACAAAGCACCAGTGCAGCATAGAGAGGAGTTTCATTGTCAGGTTGAGAAGGCCTTCTCCCTCAAGGTAAAGATGGAGTAGAAGAGATTAAGTACGCCGTTATAATTGTCTCTCCAGACCTTTTCTATCCTGATGGGGGAAATAAATAATTTAGTCTGCTTACAATCTGTATTAATCTCTTAAAAAAGATAAGATTACTGACTGCCACTTACAATCTACTTTAGCAAAGCTTTAATTCAGACTTCACAATAGAAATAGAAGGTACAGAGCACTGTTGGTATCTCATCTGATCAGAATATGTGCACAAGTAAATAACCAAACAGATAATGACTAATGTCACTTATCTTGTATATGTGTGTGTGGTACATTCAAATGCCCAACCAACATTTGGTATCCAGTGTTGGGATGTTGCTGCAGAATTTCAGTCCCAGTTTCATCCAAATTGTTGTCCTCTAATGGAGTTTATAAGTTGTGGACGTTGGTCATCAAGACACAACAAAAGCAATGTGACCTGACTCACAGTACAAACAGCACACGTTGATCACGAGTCAACATCACTGCACATCACATAAACTGCAGTTTAAAATTGAGATTATTGTTAGAGACTGTGTTCCTCTGTCCTCAGCTATGTGCTGTAGAAATAAATGAAATATAACTAGAGCTTTAACTTGAACCTCCTGCCTTAATACATTTGCCCATATCCATTATACATGCAATTTATGTTTTAAGTTAAACATATTTCCCTTGTTGAATATCTGAATCCAGCACTATCATAAGGGTCAAACTGATGCAATTGTGCTTAATTAAAAAGGTGCAAAATCTGACCACATTCAGCTTCATTTAATCAAGTAATGGGGGATGCAAATTATCTGATATACTAAAGAGTTTATTCCATGGCAACCTTGTTCATAAAAAGTTACCATCAGTAAATATTACGTACATTTGCAAAACAATATAAAGCTACTTTTAAAATATAGTAAATAAAACCAGAAACAAACACTTCACATTATTTCCTTATTCCATACTGCAGCATCCTCCGAACAGCTGCGCCTGTTGCCCCCAAAGGAGAATAAAATATACGATGGACGTCGTCCATCGTCCTCTGGTTCCACATCCATGTCTTCATTGAACTGAGAGAAATCCACCACTTTATCGAGCAGAAACTAAAGCGTGCTTCTCTAAATCATTGCTAACAATCGCAATCAATTTCAAATGGTATGTAAATACCATTTAGCCAAATGCTAACAGCTTCTCCCGAGGAGCTAACTTCAAGACAGAAAGAGTAGACCAGGAGCGATCACACTCCCCTGACCAATCCTGCTTCAGTTTTTTGGACCTCCCACCTCATTAGCATACAGACACACGCATAAATATATAAATATATATATTTATATATTATATATTATATATATATATATATAATGTTTATGACCTTTATTCTCAACTTTCATTTATTTACGTATTTATGACGCGACAACGTACAAGAGACTAACATGGCTTAAATACACAGGGGAGTGGACACAGGTGGAAAGAATCAGACACTGCAGACAATCACATGGAAAGACAAGACAAGGCAGGAAGTGAAGTTAACCCATTGACACTACAAAATAAAACAGGACATGGACAAAACCGTGGCATCCAGAATACAAGAAAGAAGCCTAGTGGATGAAAATGACTCGCGTTTCCCTTTATCTTTCCTGAGCCGCCGTCGTGAGGCAAACCTTTTTGGAACAGAGGGGATTGGTTGCTGACATGCTGCGTTTTATTACCACCATGATCAAATTGTGGTACAAAGGAGAGGAGGGAGATAGAGGGTACAAGGGGAAGCCGGAGAGAGGGAGAGACCAAGGGTAATAAAAAGGCGGGAAAAGTGTATGAAATTGGACTTAAAGCTTTTAATCCTCCTGACAGAAAGAGAAAAGGAGAATCTTAGAGAGTAAGACTAGATATACTTAAAGAAACCCTTGTTATAGAGGAATAAAACACATTTATCTTAGCAGGTTACCCGTATCCCACATTTATGTAACAAGCACTGCCAAGTGTATGATTAAATGTTTGCATGACTGCACCTTGGAACAGGCCGGAGTTGCCTGGTGGAGTCTCACAACTGCTTGCTCCATGAACTTCAAGGCATTCGTCCCAGACTTAACTTGCCTGTGATTGGTTCTAGATGGATCATGGAGAAAAATGTTTTATAGCCATGACGATCCTCAATACCTTTTGGTATCTCTTGTCCGAGTGTTCTTCGTCCTCTCTAGTTTCTGCTCATCACACACACAAGCCTCTCTTTAACTCATCAGCTTGTAGTATACATACCAAGATTCTTCCAGCATACCTTTTGCAGGTTTCTGTTTGAACATACACATCACAGCCAACTCAGAGGATTCGACCTTCTATAAAAACTGTTATTTCTTTCTGCTCTGGGTCCTTGAAAAAGAATCTGCAACGTGGATGCGGAAGACTGGAAATTCTTGGACAATCAAACCAGATTGAGCTTTTTTGGTGGGAGGACTTGAATAGGCAGACGCTAAGCTTTTCAGGAAAAAAAATATTAAATCACGAACAAGTTCTAGTAGAAATACAGAAAAGTATTAACTTGAAAATAAACATGTATGTCACAAGGATAAGCCTTAATATAATTAAATAAAATGAATGAATAATTACATCAATAGGTGGTCTATTATTTCCAAAATCCCAAGTTCTGTCAGCAGCTGTGTTCTGATTTCACAAACACTCTTCAATTCTGGTCTTGTGATGTTGCCGAAGTGAGCCCAGCTGAGGGTTTTACAGAGCTCATCAGCATCTAATCAGATTTCTGGAACAGTTTCCTCTTCTGCGGCTCATACATTTAGTGTGTCCTTATTTGCAAAACAGACAGAAAGCTACACCGCGTCCTCCACAATGCAGTTGCCTTCATTTAAGATCCATTTAATTTATCTAGGATGAAAAATGGTCAATTATCACCCCCAGGTCTACCTTGCAACACTGCTCTAGCGGCTCAACGGACGGCTGTACCAGGAACAACTGCGCCAGAGTCAAAGCCATCCCAACACCTGGCCACTACTCAACTACAACAACCAACAGGCCCACAACCCACAGACACGAGTTAACGACTCACATATCCCGGACGAGCCCCCACCTGTTACACCTCCACTCCGGCTCGGGAGAGGAGGAGGGCTCAACTACCCAAGACCACGCCCGTTGGATGTGGGAAACAGTACACTAAGCACCACGACGCTACTACAATTAACAAAAACACCACCACAACTGAGTACTGAATGGTGGGTTTGTTTTCCACACAATGATCATGAAAAATGACAATACATACCATACCAACAATTCCACACAAATGGGTAGACACGGAATAGGAGGACTAACAAGTAACAAGGCCTGTGGAGTAGGGCGGTGCCAGCGGTCTGTCAAAGCAAAGAAACAAAAAAAAGGACCCTGAGCTTTCCTATTCTTCTAAACCTACCTACCACAAGCTAACCTATCACACCAATTATCTAACTGCTACAATACACTGGGCGACAGCCACTGGCTTCTAACCTAGTGTGCCTAACAGAGGTTTTTCCTACGAGTGTATGTAGACCCCTGGGTATCTTACCTAGCACTGCTCCACGGCGCTCTTGGTAAGTACATGAAACACAGACCTGGGTGTACAAAAGACCACAGTTTTAACAAACAACATAAACCACATATATTTCTAAGTCTCTCTCAATCGCTCTCCCAACACAACCTTCCTCCAAGCTCTCACAAACAAAACAATTTAAAGAGCAGAGCCGCGCTGGATTGGCTGGAGAAACACCTGGCCACGCCCGCATCGTCAGCAGCAACTCACCACACCTGTGAAGAACAGACTGGAACAAAGACACGGGGAGGAGAAAACACAAACAGAGCACATGGCAACAGCCGATTTGAAGAATAATTGTGGTTTCACGACTTCTTTCTAACCATCAAAGGATCAACCCCCCCAACCCCAAAAAAGGAGAAAAAAGTAAAATAAGAGCTGGTGCCAAGTCTTCCTGTTTATCCGTCTTAAGTAAAGCTGAATATTTGACAATATTCCTGCAACCGCTTAAAGTCAGTGTTGGGTCTTGGTGCGCAGACAGTATAACAAATTGCCCACATGGCTTCACGCTGACTCCATATCACAAGGAGTCACATCCCACAGGTGGTTTTGCTCTCATTTTCAAATCTGTGGGAGGAAGGAGTGGAAGTGATCAAAGTGACTCACAAACTCCAAAGGAGCAATCTGCCACACGGACTAGGAGCAGTCTTCTCAAAAATAATGGAAGCATGGTTAAAAGGCTTAAAAGCAAAAGATAATTTCACTGCTCTACCTTTTAGGTTTTGTTTTCGTACCACTACAGCAAGACCCAAAGGAAGAGTACGCTGCTCACACTTTTGCTGCTCATCTCTGGCGAGAGCAGACACAGTGACACAGTCCCAACTGCGTTTCAAACATTCATTATATTACCGACCTGCATAAAACAACAGGAGTCTGCCTGCAAAGTGCCTCTGTCAATTATGCATGGCCCCTAACGGGAGGAGGAGGTGGGGGGGGATTTAAACATTTAACAATAGATACAGGAGAATCAACTAAAGCTCTATCTCCTGAATGCATTTTTTAAACATGTGTTATGGAGGTGTAATTCTTGGCTCTCACATCAGTAAAAGACAGTAAGAGGGAGAGAATTTATTTTGTAACATTAGAAGTCATTTAATTTCCATGTACATTCGGTTTCACCTTTGTTTGAACTTGAAGTACAGTATAATTATTTTTCAGTTGCACTTTATTACAAGTTACAATTTATTACAAGTGGTACCCCCACCCACTGCTATATTATTTAATTCTGGACCGAATATACAATCATAGAAAAGTTGCATTTAAACTTTATTTTCATTTTGATGATTTGTATCACAGCTTGTCATTTAATCTGGCTCAGTTGAGCAATTAGCTATTCCACAGAGACTGTTTCACATCCACAGTGTGGAGGTCAGAGAGAGGCCTTTCAGACTATTTCCCACCAATTCTGCTTTGGCTGTCATTAACAATGAGTTCAATTCATTCATGACATTACAGTAATGGCGGCTTTGAATCCAAATAAGCAGCTGAGAAGACAAATTAAGAATATGCAGAATTTTCTTAAGGGTCAAAATTTTCCCAATTGTATCTATTTGAACCCTTTCTCATGTAGGAATTACAGCAAAACATCCAATATGGATTATTACCAGCCTGCGGATATCGCAATCATCCAAATAAACCATCTGGCACATGAACATCACTGTACGAGAAATACGTCCAAGAAATATTTGCTGCATTATCATTTTCAAATGACCTATGCTAATGGAACACCAACACCATATTATTGCTACTAGATTTGAGGGAATGAGGTACAGTTCAATTACCATCCAAGGAAAATATGATATGAAACCTTATTACAGTGAGTGACCTGTAACAACACAAGGAAATGCTGGAAGTGATAATGACAACTAAAGGTTTGTCAAATTAACAATTCATCTTTGAACTGCGAGAGAGGAGGGGCCGTTGTATTTTTCCGCATTGAGGGAATGAGCTGCTCCCAGAGGTGTGCTAACGGATCACGGCGTGTACCAGGTTGCTCTTATAGCCACCCATACTGATGAGGGGGCCAGTCGCCAAGAAGGGTAATAAAGATGCTTGGCCAGCTGTCCTACAGTTTGCTTGCCTGCAGCTTTACAGTGTGGGGGGCTGGCTCAGGGCCTGGCATTGAGGAGCACTGTAATATTCAAGAAGAGCAATAAAGAGAGAGAGAGAGAGAGATACACAATATCAAAACGTTGTGTTGAAAATGAGCGGAAGGATAGTTGTTTTCTGATTCTTTTTAGGCTTTTGGTCATTTTCTTATGAATATTTGTTTCACACCCTGGGAGTATTAGAAGACTTGGCACTGCGCCCTTGCATTGGATATATTGGAGCACACCCAAAAGACCTGCGATGTGCAACATCAGAGAAATTATTTCGGTAATCAAAAACATGAGATTTAATCAAGACACTGTAACCCAGTTTCTCCAATTTTGCCAAATAACAGAAAAGTTTGTCCTCCCCTTGGCGTTCGCTCAAGATGAATGTATCCAGAGGTCTTGTCTTCAGGCAGTTGACTTGAATCCTAAATCTAGAGCCGTGTTTACTGCTGTGTATAAAAGATCAGAGCAGGTGTAACACTATTTTATTATCAGTTCATATTGTAGAGAACCATATTAATATCTTAGAACAGTATGCAAGGACCCAGCGGGTTTTTGATACATTGGTGGGATGTTCTGTACCTTTAAGCAGACAGGCTGGACAAATGAGTTTGAGGGATTGATGTGTGTGATTCATAGAGACAAGCTACAGTAGAACAGAAGATAGATCATATATTTTTTGATGTATGTCAGTATCTTTGCAATGATAAAGATGGATTGATGATTGAGGAGAGGAGATACGCCTTCACTGGTACTCTTAGCATTATTGTATGAAAAAAAAGCACGACACTATTCATGTAACTTTTTCAAACATTATTAAAACTGCGCAGGATTTTAGAACATGCAACATTTTACAAACGGCGCCCCAAACACCATCTTCTCTTCTATCCGCAAGCACTGTTAAATAAAACTTTAAAATGCAATTCCTTCAACAGACAACAGCCAGCATTACAAGGTAAAGATATTCATCAACTACATGGAAGTTTAAGGCATTCCATATAATCTGTTCAATGCTTTTTTTGCAAGAAGTGACTACAAAAGTAGTAGCTTAGTACCATCTAAATCTGAATAAGACTGGTAGGCCAAGATGTTACAAATAACTTTCATGAGCTAAAAAACACACTGTGAAAGGGTTAAAGTTGCAAGACCAAAATATGGACCAATTACAAGTTTGCCACGCCCCAAAGCATACTGTGAGGATTTGTGTAGTTGTTTGTTGTTGTTTTCGTCTCTCCTCCTCCCCTTCTCTGTTTCCCCTTGCAGGTGCACCTGCACTCAATCCTAATCATCCCCACTATAAAGATCTGGTCCACTCAACAAGCCGGCGCCAGATTATTCCATAGATCTTGAACCTCCGTGTGCCTCTTCGCTCGGCTGTCATCCTAGCCTCTCCGTGGATCCTCCAGCCAGCCTGCACCTGCCTAACTAGATTTTCCGCCATTTTGAATTTAGTGAGAAACACATTTTTGGCAATTTCTCCTAAACGCTTTGATTGTCACGAAACCATCGGTGGATCATTATTGGGTCAATGGCTAATTAACTTCGCAAGGGGTGTGGCTTAATCTGGCAGATTTTTAACTTCCAAATGACTTGGCCTGCCCTCACCAAAATTATAGTATGTGTGGACATTGAAGCCCTGAACACAGCCTAATATTTTCATAATTTTTGAAGAATAGGGGGCGCTGTAATTAATGGTTGAAAATCTGCCTTTTTGGCCTTTTCTCATGATTTCTTACAGTTGTAAAAGACCAAACTCCTCCCACGGATTAAATCTGATTCTTTTCAAAATCGTGCAGTGTGAACCCCTGAACACACGCAAATTTTTTCAGAATTTTTGAAGATTAGGGGGTGCTGCGTTCAATCATTAAAGATGTGCCTTTTTGGCATATTTTCATAATTTCTTACAGTTGTAAAAGACTGAACTCCTCCCAGGGATTAAACACAATTCTTTTCAAATCCATGCAGTGTGCTCTTGAGACCTTGGCCTCTAAAAGTTGCATTATGCCGGAAGAAATATTAAACTATGTGCGTAGGGCGCAGATTTAAAAAAACACTTATTAAAAGAATTCGAAGGAGGTTCGGTCATGTATGGCATTTTGAGAGGCTTTTATTTGGGGATGGAACATCAGAATGTCCTGGTTAGCCATAGGTGTCACCTTGGGGATGTCTACTATACACCCGAAGTGGAATGGTCATGAAAGTATTGATTGTTTTCTTTTAAACCTAATCTGAAAATGACCAAATGTAGTCTGGTGACAGATTTTGAAGGAAATTGGCATATATATGGTCTACTGAGAGGCTTCTATTTTCGACTGGTACATCAGAATGCCCTGGTCATCACCAAGTCACACAATGTTGTCATCACAATCTACTCAGAAAGAATGTCATCTTTGACAATGTTCACGATAGACTGGTGGAAACATGAACTAACACCACTGACTTGCGAACGCCACGGGCGTCCTCGACCGCATTTCTATGGTTTGGCCAGTGCCCCAACGTGCAAGAAGTAGCGAGGACCCGTCCAATCTTAATTTTAAGATTCTAGTTTTTTTCATGTCACAACAGATTTCAAAGCTAGTCAAGGTTCTGCTGTCATCCACACAGATTTCTGCTGCCATCTGGTCATACATTTCAGTGGGTAGGTGACATAATACTCACGTGGGTTTAGAGTTTAAGTGCCTTCAACTAGAGGCTATAAATGGTGTTTTGACCGTACCCTATATCCTATTCAGCTGAACCTGTTAGGATAGGGATATTTCAGGGTATATAGATTCATGGCTGCCATACTCAACAACTTAAAATATTGAGTTCTTTTGAAACATTGGTTTTACATGCTTTGTTCATTTCAAAACTGCATTTACATTGTCTGTGACTAACAAAGTCACCCATAAACACACATTTAATGGTTGACTGATTTCTCCAAAGCATTTATACAACTACTAGGATTAACACTGTTATAGAATATTGTTCATTATAGTACATTTAATGCAGGTAGGTATTGATCCAACCTGCTGTGGTGGTGGGGTGTGGTAAGATCAGCTGTAGGGGAGTGAGAGCACAGGAGTTGTTCAGTGAGCGACGCAGGTAAGTGGACGATGAGCGCAGCTGATCCGACATCCCGACTGATTATAAAAGCGAGAGAGAGAGAGAGAGAGAGAGGTTTAAAAGAATCCTTTATTCCACTCTTCCCATGGAGTCAGAACATACTTTAAACCATACAAGTAAGAAAAAACACCAACAACATAACCATCCTGCTCTAACAAGCAATAAAAAACACAAAACCAAAAAAAAGAGGACAGAGTAGAAAGTCACAATTCTACTATGTAAAAATTCAGCACCAGTTCAGCACTAACACCCACTGATTATAAAATGCTCCATCCAGATGGTAGCCCATCTCTCCCGGAAGGCCTGCATGTCGTCCACAGTCTGGTAGTAGGCATATTACACCCTGATTCGGGCTTTGAGCAGTCCCTTCATCACCTTCACCAGGTCTGCACTACCGGCACCCCTGGCCCTGTTTTTTCGAGTCAGCCAGATGGTCAATTTGGCAGAACCAGACAGAAAGTTCATCAATGTGTGGACAGCCTTGTCATTTTTGCGGTACTTCGGACCGAAAATAAATAAAACAGGAGAAAAACCCTCTCCAAGAACCTGAAACCATCCCTTCAAAAGTTCAGCCTGGGCCAAGAAAATCGGTCCACCTCGACTCTTTTAACTCCACCAGAAAGCGCAAGTTAACAACCTTCACGCAGGTTTCATATATTGTTTTCTTCCTTGCCATCTGAAACGTGTCCAGGCGAGGGGTTGTGAATGTTAGCAAATCGTTTTCTTCCCCCTTGCCAGTCCCCCACAGCTGGGGCAATGGGCTGTACTCGCCCTCTTCATCCCACTGGTCAGACAGAGCACTATTTCTTGCAGCTGCTCTCAGGTATTGTGGCAGCGCATTGCAGACCTCCTCTACTAATTTGTTGGTCAACCTGACAGACGTGATGTTGGTGTTTTGTCTGAACGCGACCATGGCCGGTGCTGTTGAAGCCATCTTCAGTAAGTGTCCCAACTTGGTGCAGCCTGCTTCTCTTAGTCTCGTTCGCATGCTGGCAGACTGTAGCGTTTGGGTCCTTATGAAGCTGTTGAAGAACAACGGCTCCTCCAACAGCCACACGCCCGGAGTCTCATCAGCTTCATGTGAGATACTAAGGCTGCGTCTCATTTCTCTGTCTTACCCCTTCCCCTTCCCCTACCCCTTCGTCTGTGTCTTCCCCTTGCCCCTCGATACCGAGAGAAAGGGGGTAGGGGTGAGAACGTTCCTCTAAGAAATGAGACACCACTCGATAACTGGTTGCGTCATCATCCCTTGCCGCTAGCTGGCTGCTACGTCAACAGAGGCGACAAGTGTTGACATAAACGAAGATGCCGTCGTCTCAGGTCGTGATATCGATTGCCTGGGTTCTCTTTATCTTTGCACGCTTGGGTGCCATCAGTCAAAGACATAGAAGAAGACGATTGTTTCTCAGACGACAATATGAATTGTCATATAGATAGCTCAGCTCGACAAATAGCGCATAGCTGCGAGCTAGCGGTTTACTACCGATTCAAAACAAAAACATTACAATTAAAACCACTTGAACATTTTATTAAAAGGATCATAAAACACGAGTGTCATAATTATAATATCAATTAAACTGCTGAAAATACTTACATTTGTGCGACTCCTTCACAGTTCGACGTTCAGCCATAAAAAAAACTTGATGTCGGCACTTTTGAGAAATTCCTACGTTGTTAACTGTTACCCCTCTGTTTCAAGTGTGGTCCTCCGCAAACTTCGTTTCAAGGGCTATGTAGCCCTACGCCTTGGCCCTAGCCCTTAATCAAAATGAGAATTGAGACACCACTTCCCCTCACATGAACGCGCAAAACCGAGGGGGAGGGGTAAGGGGAAGGGGTAAGACAGAGAAATTAGATTCACCCTAAAAACCTGCCAGGCCTGAAGAACGGAGCTGTAGAATGGCGTCAGCCCGGCCAAGTCCACTCCCTCAGCGTGTAGCATGAAGAGCTGCTTGTCATATTCCAAACGTCCAGCTCTCCTCAGCAGCAGTCGAGCAGTGTTCATCCAGCTTGGGTCACAGCCATATAGCAGCTTCTGTGCAGTCCGGAGTCTGCAATCCTGGACTGGATATCAATAAGACCCTGTCCTGCCTCTGCCACCGGTAAGTAGAGAGCTGCTGCACGTACCCAGTGATGGCCGGACCAGAAAAAGTCCACAACAGACCTTTGTATTTCTGCTATAAGACCTCCTGTTGGTGTTGTGCAATAAGCGCAATAAGCCTGTGCCAAAGAGTTGAGGCAACCAAGTTGTTAGCAACCAGAACTCTCCCCCTATATGACAGCTGGGGAAGTAACCATCGCCACCTAGCAAACCGAGCACACACCTTCTCCTTACTTCCCTCCCAGTTCTTTTTCTGGTAGTCCTCAGAGCCCAAAAACACACCCAACACTTTTAGTCCTTCTTTCTCCCACTGAAGCCCCCCGGGCAAGTGAGGCACTATCTGCTGTCTCCACTGTCCCACCAACAACGCTTCAGATTTTTCCCAATTCACCCGTGCAGTTGAAGCCTTCTCATAGAATGACAAACCATCCCGTAGGCTAAGGACATCTCTCTAGTCCCTTATGAAGATATTTACATCATCAGCATACGCGGACACAATGATGGGACGACAAATGTCGAAGGATACAGGCAGTGACAGACCCCCCCCAGCCTTTCCTGAAGCCATCTCATTCACTGCAGCTCCTCCAGCGTCAGCGCTCTGTCCAGCGTCGCCCTCTCAGCTGGGTTGAGCTGCGGAAGCCCCTCCAGTAGCTCCTTCCCGCTGTCTTTGCAGCATTGCTCTTCCCCAAACAGAGCAGTGTAGAAACCTACGGCATGTTTCCTCATCTCCCTCTGGTCCGTAGTTATCCTACCTCCTGGGAGCTTCAGGCAGGTCATCTGCTTCCTCTGTGCTGTTGATCTTTCAACAGAAAAACGAGCTTGGGCCATCCATGTCTTTTAACTGGAGAAAACACAATCTTACCAGCGCTCCCTTCCCCCGCTCTTGTAGGAAGGAGCTCAACTCCAACCGCTTCTCCTTCAGCAGCTTACTCACACTGGGATCCGGGACGCTCTGGCAGCCTTCCTCGATATTTTGTATGCTGGCTTCAAGGTTCTTAACAGCAGCTTTTATTTTCGTTGTTGTATTTGAGGTGTACTGCTGGCAGAACACACAGATCTGTGCCATTGTTTCAGGGAAGTAAACTTTGCTTTTTCAGTTCTCCATTGCTGCCAAAGAGCCCCAAAACTCTGACAAAAAGTACTGTCCTGCAGCAGTTTGTTATTAAAGTGCCAGTAAGTGTTTGTCCTTTCGCCTGGTGTGGTTATCAAGCCTACACTGACGAGGTGGTGATCGGAGAAACCAACTGGGCTGATGGTACAGTACTTTATTCTAGGACTGAGACTATGAGAGATATATATTCTGTCCAGTCTAGCTGCCTTTATTATATCGTCGCCAATTCTAACAAAGGTGTACTGCCTGTCTTGTGGGTGTTTCACCCTCCATGTGTCCATCAGACCTAAGTGTGTTATGATACTTCGGAGGCTCTCAGCTGACGCTGGGTGTGGTTCCTCATAATTCCTGTCCGTAGTAAAATCTAGGGTGCAGTTAAAATCTCCTCCAATGATTAGTTGCTCCGGGTTGCAGCTCTGCAACTCATTTTGCATCATAGTAAAAAGGCGGACTCTTTCTGGCCCCTGATTTGGTGCATATATATTTACAAGGCAGTAGACAAAGCCCTTTATCTCTGCCGTTACTATCGGCAAACGGCCCTTCACCACCTCCTTGACAGACAAAACTGTTGCATTAGCTGCTGATCTAAACATCACCGCTACTCCACAACTGAAATTGGTGCCATGGCTTAAGGTGCATGAGCCCTGCCACCATAAACCCCAGTCTACCTCATCTGATGGAATAGTATAAGTTTCTTGTAAGAATAGGATGTCCAATCTTTTCTGATTTGCAACTTCCACTATTAGTTCTCTCTTCTGCTTATCCCTTCCACCATTGATATTTAGTGATCCCAAATTGATACTCTGCATAGAAAAATCAGAGAATAGGAGGAGTCAGTACAAGAGAAAAAACATATAGATAAGTTAAGATAAATAGTTTTCTTGGCTCTACCAACCCTTTACTTTCCCTTCTTTGCCTTTCTCAAAATCGTTCGTCTAGCCGGTCAAACCCCACCTCCCTCTGCACCACCCCAGCAGATCTTGTCAGTGTCGCTGAAGTAGTCTCCCACTTTGACAGATTTTTTGAAGGTTACATCCAAAAAAGTATTTAATTCTTCTAGTGAATACAGATGAGTTCCTTTTAAGGATGTTTCCATATCGACGTCATCGGGGACAGCAGCCCCGCCCCCGGACCTTTCCTCTGAGCCGACTGCGCCGTCCGCGGGAGCCTCCGCCCCTCCCTGCTGCCTATGCGGACACGTGAAACGCTTGTGTCCTACGTCTCCACACTCAAAACATTTGACCTGTCCCGAGCTTGCGTACAGCATGTACAAACCCTCCCCATGTTTCACCCTAAAAGACACCTCCAGCGCTTGGGTGGATGTGTCCAGGAACATGAAAATCTGACGTCTTATAGGGACACCGGACACGGTGATCCGCGTGGAGGGAACCGAGAGTGGGGATACCTGCACAAAGCTGTCTCTGATAAATACGCCACTTTCCAGAGGTGTGGACTCGAGTCATGTATTTGATGACTTGAGACTCGACTCGACAAAACGTACAAAGACTTGCAACTCAACTTGGACTTTAACATCGATGACTCGTGACTTCACTTGGACTCGAGCCTTTTGACTCGAGAAGACTTGCTAATTCACATGAAAACTGGGGGAAAACATTTTCACACGGCCGCGCCGCTGTTTATCTGCATCTGTCAAAAAAATGTGCGCCACCTGTATGCAAAGAGCGCGCGCTGCCTGCACGACATCCAATCACTGCAGTCCATTTGACCGTATCAACCAGACAGCTCGTTCATGGTTACAAAAATCGGAATTTTTGAACCCGGATTCATACTCCGATGGAAATCCTCGCCAACATTATGTCAACATCCGTTTTAAAGTACTGTAATGAGCTGAGTTAATGTTATTAGTTAATCAGTTATGCAGATGTTGCATGTGTTCACGTTATGCTCTGTTACCAGCTGTAGTTACGCGAGACAACCCGAGTTTTGGGGGGCCGTGTATGCGGAAGTGTTCGTTCGGCGTGGTGACGGCCAACAGTGACCGAAGTTGAGTTGTTTTATATAAATAAATGCACCGGAGTTGCAAGCCAGTCATCGCCTCCTTATTTACGCTGCAGCATTGGGGTGAGCGTTACAGTACTATAACACAGTCGATCCACCATTACCCTTCCCTTCGTAGTCTAGGTCTGTGAGGCAGCGCACCATCACCCAGGGTTCCCCGTCCCCACTATAATAAGAGGACTTGAAATGACTCGAAACTAAATTGGTAAGATTTTGGAGTCGACTTGAGACTTGTTGGCTTTGACTTTTGACTCGACTTGGGACTTGCCTCATCTTCGACTTGACTTAACTCGGGACTCGAGGGCAACGACTTGAGACTTACTTGTGACTTGCATAACAATGACTTTGTCCCACCTCTGCCACTTTCTACCAGATTGTGGACATAAACCTCGTTCGCCACGAACACAACAACACCTTTATTCATCCTCGACGCGAAGGACAGCTTGTCATGTCCCACCTGCTCTCCAACCGGCAGCAGCACCTCTTCCACCGACACGCTGCTGTCCGGCGGGACTAAGCGGACTCCCTGCCGGATTGACTGGCGGGGCGTCTCGGAGGACGCCATCCTCCCGAACAACGTAGATAAACACTAATAGCTGTTTTCTGTCTTACCTGATCATGTGTAGAAAAACGAGCAGAGAATAAACCCAAAACGTGGAAGCACATTCAAACTCGCCGCCTTCACCACGCACTCTCACAGCCGACCGGAACCAGAGAGAGAGAAAAATAATTCTGAATTTTGAATTCTCTAATCCCACGAAAAAGAGCTTCAAAATTCTTCCCTGCTTAGCTCCTTTAGCATAGGAACCACTGGACCATCTTTTACGAAAGAAAAGGAGATAATTACGTCCCACGATTCCTTGCAGCAGCATATTTAAATAAGGACGCATCATTGTGCCATTAACGACAACTAACAAACATTACAGAGAAAAGCAGGTAATCTAAGTAACAGTTAGCATTACTCATTTAATAAAGTTATACTTCGAACCTGGTCGCTTATGTAGTCTGCATGACTCCGCACTGTAACAACACATGGACAAAGGAAATGTCAGATGCATTTTGTAGTCCATCTTTGGAAAAATTGTAGTTTAGCTGCTGCAGGCTTGCGCCGGAAGTCGCATCGTAACAAGGTAACTTGGTGAAAGTGGAGATGGATTCCCTAAACACCATGGTTTTCTTTTCCTAAATCCTTATGAATTTTCCTAACCTAATCTTTCCTTTACCCACAGAGGTCAAAGAATAGTGTTTAGGATGGGGTTGGACAGTAATTATTTTTAAAATTCAAATCCAACCTAGGATTCTGCCGATAAAGGAAAATAAAAAGTATGAAACTGGAACCATACCGTGTGTAGTCTGTGTCCAAAAACCTGCAAGGTAGCTCAAATTTGGCTAGATATAACACTTAATTATGATTTGTGCAAAATCATTGGAGCTTGGCTGTGTCCTGCAACAGGATGAACCATAGGATAAACCAGGGGGAGGGATGCAACAGGATGAACCATAGGATAAACCAGGGGGAGGGATGCAGAGGTTGGATATGACCTATTCCCCCCTAGAGCTGTGCTGAAGATGAGCAGGACTTTGCTGCTGATTGGAGTCCAGCGTTGGGTACTGGTGCATGCTGAAATTAAGATTTTTTTTTTTTAATGTGATAGCACACAACCCGCTGATCAGTATAAACCAGAGGGATATTTGAAATCATGGTAAATGCAGGATTTATGAATACATTTCAAATCAGCCTAATATAATGTATGCTTTCAGAAACTCTGTGCCATAAGATTACCGTTCCAATTGCTAACCAATTTGGTAAGGTTTAGGAAACACAACAATCCAGGTCAGAAAAAGATCATGTTTTATATTAGATGATACTACTGCAACGTGATGAAACAACCCAACCCAGAATAATAACACCGCACTAGGTGGACTTTCTAACACAACAGTATATAACCAGCATAACATAGTTGCTTAACAACAAATGCAACATTAACATTTATACTTGATTTCACCCTCCCCCAGGACTCTGCTGTGTTTGCCTGACCCATCCTGCCCACCCTTACTGGATATCCTGCTTGCACACCTCCGTATAAGATCACATAACTTTCAATAATGGTTGCCTGACATACTTCCTGCGTGCATTCATGTTGTGCTTCGTCACTTGCTTGACCTGATGAAGCAAAGAAAAGAAAAAAAACACTGCCACCATTGGCATTGTATTTGGGATACAATGACAGGATTACAAAATGTATATTACACCACCTCCCTTTTATCCTCATGTGTACACTCAATATGAGGCTAGAACCAGCAGTCAGCCGGCTTAGCACAGAGACTCAAAGTATGGGAAAACAGCTTTACACAAAACACTGTCTGCTAGTATGTTTTTGCTTGGTACAGGGATTTCCTTCGCAGGACATCATGAACTTATTGGTGTCTTACTGGTCATGAGCTAGATGCTCTCCCCCATGTCACAACTTTTACACAAGCTCCATAAGCATATGCGTAAAAAGATATGTGTTCTGATATTGTACATCCATTTAGAACAGGAGGGTGCAAATACTTTAGGAAGACAAAGCATAACTCGGGTAAAAAAAAGAGGATGAGGATCACGCAGCTGGAAGAAATGCGAGGGGCGTTATATGACAAACCAAGAGCTGCTTAGTGCCAGACTGCCTGGCTCTGAAGGATGGACTGCGGTGGCAGGTTAACACTTCTCCTACACCGGCAGTATCAACCATCCACAGATGGACACGGCAAGGAGAAAAAAAGAAGGGAAGATGTCTGAGCTCCCAGTATGACCGGGGGGAGAAAAATAAATTAAATATTTCAACTAGATTTAAACTGGGTGAGATCGTCATGACAATGTTACCTGCAAAGTTGTTTTTGACATTTACTTTTGAACTCAAGCATCATCGTGCCAGCATTAAAACTACGCCCTATAAAGAAAATGCTTTTACATTGAAATTTAATCAACACTTTTAATTGGAAAAGTGTGGACAAAAGGCGGTATAAAGATATTAGGAGCTTGACATTGAACACAATTTCAAGAGTCACTGTTTGGAGTTTCCTTTTCAAATATGTAGCACACAGCACACAGTTTGTTGCAACTTCTAGAAGTACTCCGTCTGGTTCAGACATGCACAAACTGTGGATTTAAAGACCAAGATTTCAATAAGCGATTTATCAATGTTCATTTTTAGGGGTGTCAACTTATCTCAAAAAGTCATCTGGTCATTTTTTGAGTTACAGATGTCTCATTTATGATTTAAACAATGGCGTCTGAATCTGAAGGTTGTATTCACGCAGTTTCACTGGGATGTCCAATATGCTTCAAAGCTTAACACTTTGTTGTGACTGAAAAAAACAGACTTTTATTATTTACAACTAAATGCCCCCACTTTCTGCGACAGGGTCTCCTCACTTTTACCATAGTGTGGCTTGTATGTACATACCCTGCCATGCTTTTAAATACACATTGCGAAACAAATACGCCTAAATTGGGCACAAAAGCGTTAGTACAGTAGCCCCTGAGACTTAATGGCAGCTAACACCACACTGAAAGAGGCAAATGGTGTACTGCTAAAACATTGTTCCAAATGTCAATAGTGCAATCTAAAAAAAGATATTTCTGCATTTGTGGTGACTTATATTTCTTCATTTTAATGACACACACATCCTCGTCTAGTCTTTTTGTTTTCAGTATGACCTGTTGGAAAGGATAAGTGGCTGGCATTAGTTCAAGAATCCAAATATGTTTTGATAAATATTTAGTGATAATGTGTCATGTCAAGGAAACTGTGTTAGTCAGGTTGTCTTGTGTCTGTCTCGTGAGTTCCTGTTTTATTTTGAAAATGAACCTTCCTCTTGTTTAGGGCAACTTTCCCCTTTCCCTTCTGTGTCGGTCTGATTGTCTTCCCTGCCCCTGATAGCTTTTCTACGATTTCTCCGCACCTTGTTTAGGCTCGCTTTTTTGACAGCTTTTTCCCAGCGTATTGTTTGTTTTAGATCCCTTTTTGTTCTTTGGTTTAGTGTAGGTTTTCTCCTCAGCCACGAGTGATTTTCATTTCAGCGGCTCTTGCCCTTTTGTCAATAAACTTTTGTTTTTTACCCTCGTCTAGTGAGTCGTGCGTTTGTACAGGGCCATTGTCCGGTCGTGACATAATGTAATAATAACGGATCGTTGATCAATACAGTACAATACATCAAAGACGTGTTACAAAATATAAACATTTTAGTAAAGTGTAATATGAATAGTTTGTAATTGAATTATTAGAATTAATGTTATTGTTAGATTTTATTACTCATTACTATATTATTTTATTGTATTATTAAAAAATAATAAGAAATATTAATATTAATAATATCCATCAATGGGGTAGTTATTATTATTAATAATAAAAACTACCCTACTCAGATTATGTCACCACAGTGCTTGAGTGCCCATGATGCGTCAGAGCCTGAAGTGGGTCATGGTATCTCATTTCTTATGGGTTGTCAAGCATTGTCTCACTTTTCAGCACTATGTCAACTATCTGTGTGCAAATACATGGATTAGATGTAGGAGAGTCTCAGTCCTCTCCTTTCATCCTCTTCCTGCCATTTGAATGTGCTTCTTCCGTGATCTCTCTCCACTGCTGGACGAGATAAATTGAGTTGCTGGCCCGACGCCATACCTGACACTCAAGCCTTATTCTGATTCATGTTAAACCAAGTCTACCTACGGGTACAAGTAAAAGTAACCTAACCGAAATTATGGAAAGAGAAAAGGGAAACCCCCTTTTTTTATGTGGATTAAGTGAAACACAGGACCTTAACTAACAAGTCTAGACAGATAGCTTTCCATTACTGCTCCATCAAATCACTACCCGCACACTCCACTCTGCATCTGCCAAGCTGCTTGTTCCTCCCTCACTGAGAGCAAAACACTCGACAAGATTACGACTCCTTGCTGTCCTGGCTCCTAAATGGTGGAATGAGCTCTCTGATGACATCAGGATGGCAGAGAGTCTTTACATCTTCAGCCGCAAACTAAAGACCTCTTGTCACAACCCGGCTCATGGAAAGTGACAAACAAGGGAGTCCACACGTTGACTTAAAGAAATAACAAAAGTTTTATTTGAGAACTAACAACTAACTGTAGCGCCCCCTAGCTGTCCTGGCTTTGTTAAAGGAGTGCGCTGCCCGAATTCTTAACTATTTAATTTATATAATCAATACTAGGTTACTACACTGTTATCCCTATTATTTTAGCACCTTATCACACCAATTATTTAGGAAGACATACCACGTACACAATAGAATACATTTAACCTTTTACTTGACATGGGATTCACAAATACACATAAAATAACACTCAAACATTAGGCTTCTGTCCAACCATTATTTATCTAAGCCGGCAGGTAACTAACTAATATACATAAACCAAACGTGGGTACCCAATCAATTGTCCACTGTACGGTGCAGGCCTGTTGCGCGGGGGAGGGAGCGGGGAAGCCTCCTAATAAGAAAAATGGCTACTTCGCGCCAAAGTGCCCCCCGAAAAGGAAACACTCACTCGTCCTCCTCACGGTGTTGGCGAGTCGGAATCGGGGCTGTCGTCGCAGACGTCCGTAGCGGTGTTGGTTCCTCCGGATCCGCGAACCGATGGTTAAAAGAGTGGCCGGGTT